>NW_024870986.1:0-405000 GCF_019054845.1 Dipodomys spectabilis
AGAAGAAGGAGAAGGAGAAGAAGGGAAGAAGGAGAGAGGAGAGAGAGAAAGGAAGAAGAAGGAAGAAGAAGAAGAAGAAGAGAGAAGAGAAGGAAGGAAGGAGAAGAGAAGAAAGAAGAAGGAGAAGAAGAAGAAGAAGAAGGAAGAAGAAGAAGGAAGGAGAAGAAGAAGGAGAAAGAAGAAGGAGAAGAAGAAGGAGAAGAGGAAAGGAGAAGAAGAGAGAAGGAGAAGAAGAAGGAGAAGAGAAGAGAGAAGAGAAGAGAAGAAGGAAGAAGAGAGAAGAAGGAGAAGGAGAAGAAGAAGAGAGAAGAAGAAGGAGAAGAGAAGAAGGAGAAGAAGAAGAAGAGAGAAGAAGGAGAAGAAGAAGAAGGAGAAGAGAGAAGGAGAAGAAGGAGAAGAAGAAGAAGAAGAAGGAGAAGAAGGAGAAGAAGAAGAAGGAGAAGAGAGAAGGAAAGAAGAGAAGAAGAAGAAGAAGAGAAGAGAGAAGAAGAGAAGAAGAGAGAAAGGAGAAGAAGGAAGAAGGAGAAGAAGGAGAAGAAGAAGAAGAAGAGAAGAAGAGAAGAGAAGAAGAAGAGAGAAGAGAAGAAGAAGAGAAGAAGGAAGAAGAAGGAGAAGAAGGAGAAGAAGGAGAAGAAGGAGAAAGAAGAGAGAGAGAAGAAAGAGAAGAAGAGAGAAAGAAGAAGAAGAAGGAAGGAAGAAGGAGAAGAAGGAGAAGAGAAGAAGAAGAAGAGAAGAAGAAGAAGAAGAAGGAAGAAGAAGAAGAAGAAGAAGAAGAAGGAAGAAGAAGAGAAGAAGAAGAGAAGGAGAGAGGAGGAGGAGGAGGACGAGGAGGAGGAGGAGGAGGAGGAGGAGGAGGAGGAGGGATGAGGATGAGGAGGAGGAGGTGAGGAGGAGGAGGAGGAGGAGGAGTGAGGGGAGGAGGAGGAGGAGGAGGAGGAGGAGGAGAGGGAGGAAGGAGAAGGAGAAGGAGAAGAAGAAGAAGAGAAGAAGAAGGAGGAGAAGAAGAAGAAGAAGAAGAAGAGAAGAAGAAGAAGAAGAAGAAGAAGAGAAGAAGAAGAAGAAGAAGAAGAAGAAGAAGAAGAAGAAGAAGAAGAAGAAGAAGAAGGAAGAAGAAGGAGAAGGAGAAGGAGAGGAAGGAGAAGGAGAAGGAGAAGGAGAAGGAGAAGGAGAAGGAGAAGGAGAAGGAGAAGGAGAAGAGAGAAGGAGAAGAAGAAGGAGAAGAAAGGAGGAGTAGGAGAAAAAGCAGAAGAAGGAGAAGAAGGAGAAGAAGAAGAAGGAGGAGGAGAAGAAGAAGAAGGGGAGGAGGAGGGAGGAGGAGGAGGAGGAGGAGGAGGAGGAGGAGAAGGAGGAGGAGGAGATTGCAATTGAAGGAAAACACTGTAATTTGTGATGGCATGGTAGTCTATATAAAAATACAAACATGTTTACAGGCTTACATATTACATGTTTTCAGTAAGTTAGTTTAACATGAAGTCAACCAATACAGAAATAAAAAATCTTGTACATCTCAAACAAACTTTACAATTTAGGTTGGGGGTGGAGTGGAGTTGTGGAGATGGAATGGAAGGGATGGTAGGGAAAAAACAAAGAAGGGGCAACAATGCTTGATAAGAAATGTACTCATTAACTTTCTCTTGGTGCTGTAACCTGTCTGTACAATATTTTAACAATAAAAAGGTTATTTAAAATAAAACATAATAATAATACTATGAAAGGAATTTATAACTCAGTGGTAGAGTATTTGCCTACTATCTGTGAAAGATCCTTGTTAAATAAGCTGTAAAATGCATAACAGACCAAAAATTTAAAAAATATATATATACAAGAAGGACAATAAAGCACATGGTTTGGGACAAGTAAGTGGTTTACTTCCAAAAAAGAAGTAGCAACAGATGATTTTGGTGGTACATATATACTTGAAATCCAAACATTCATTCTTCAGTGGTTCAAGTGTTCAAGGCCAGTCAGCTAAAAACAAGAGCAGGAGCAGGGTTAGGGAGGTGGCTCAGTGGTAGAGTGCTTGCCTTGCATGCCTGAGGCCCTGGGTTCTATTCCTCAGCACCACATAAGCAAAAGAAAAAAGCCGGAAGTGGTGCTGTGGCTCAAGTGGTAGAGTATTAGCCTTGAGCTGAAGTGCTGAAGGGGCAGTGCCAGGCCCGGATTTCAGGCCCCACAACCGGAACCCTTCCCTCCCCCCCAAAAAACCCCAAAAAACCAAAAACAAGAGGGACATGACAGGAGAAATAATAGAGATCTGAAACAAAAAAAACTTCATCTGAATGGTGAGAAGAAGTCTGTCAGGTGTGTTGTTTTCTTTTAAATAAGATTCTAACCTTTCCACCATGTGAGTATGCAGCAACAAGGAACACATTAAAGCCCTGTTGAAGCTGATCTCTCAATACATTGAATTTTCTGGGTCCTAGATCTTGTCTTTCAGAATTTCTATTCAGTACAAATAGCTTTCTCTAAGCTATTGGGACCTGGTCTTCAGGAATTTTGTTATAGCATCACAATGGAATTGAAATACACAGCTATGCCTCTTTCTCTAAAGGAAGACGATGGATTTGGTAGTAGGACAGTTCAAGCTGAGGACCTCCAATTTTCTAGACAGGGGTTCTACCACATGATTCCCTTACTGCAGCCCTTGTTCTTCACTTTGAACATATCAACGCACTGTCTTATGGACTTCAAGGCTTCTGATGTAAACTCTATGATAAAAAACTATCATGGGAATGATGCTCTCTTTTCTCTCACTCCTGTAGTTGCTAATAACCTGCTTCATGGAGATGTATGGAATAGGGCATTTTGCTACAATATCAGATGATTCTGAAGTGATACCACTATTCTTTTGACATCAGTCATTCTAGATTTAAAGAAAAAGACATTGAATATCTTGAGTAAACTGATGAGGTCTTTAAACCCAAAAGTTAGAGCAGCTTTTCAGATTATGGATGCCATGAAGTATCCTAATGGATTTAAATTCTAAGTGAGAAAACAGCCACTTGCATGACTCACCTAAGTATAAAACTTTCTTGGACATAGTTTCTTTGCATTTTAATGTAAATGACAAAAGTGCCAACTTGCTGACTTTATAAGGGGACTCAGCATTACATAATTAAATAGTTGTCAAAATTCACTGATTTAAATAGAGAACATGGCTAATTTGTATTAAAGTAGTAATGTATTGCAATTAATACACGGATGTGTTTTATTAGTAAAATATTGAAAAGGAAAACAAGTATTTCTACAGGGGATACATCCTGGCAATAGTCACTTTGCAGTAGGGTGTCACTATCTGCCTCCTTTCAACAACATGTTATTGCTGAGTGTGATATTGTTTTAGTTCTACTCAAGAGCTATGGGACTCATCTTGGATTCCATTTAGAAGACACCAAAGTGCATACGGATATTACAACTTTTTAAAGACCAGAAATGATCTATTTTATGGTGCCAACAATAAATAAACTCCATACCAAATAAGGATTTAATCTTATTTTAAGCAGTTGTGCAAGGAATATATTTCAACAAATAAGTACACCTCGTATGCCTTAATTACTTCTGTGAATTTTCTCTTTATTGTCAAGTTAAAAAAATCTGAACCACTTTAGTGAAAGTTTCCAATTGGACTCTTAGTCATGTGCCCCCTACACCTAGAAATACATAGGAATCCACTTTGTTTTTAGATTGTTGGAGCAAGTTCCAAGACCTAAACAAATGGTGAATGGAAGCCTCTTGTTGGTGTATGTTTGTCTCCTGCACATGGCCAGGGGTCTAGCAGGAACAGACATGAGGACATCCATAGTACTCAAAGAAAAAATATTTGGGAGCAAACACTAGGACCAGGAAGACATCAAGAACAGAAGGCACTTTCTGATGCACTTGAAGTTCCTGCAACACTGCCATGGTAGCAGCAGTGGCATCATTCTTTGCACCTCGCATCCCTGTGGAAATTTGGCAAAAGTCCTCCAGGCTCAACACCAAAAGAGCCAGTGGGTTCATGCCAAGCTGTGATTGGTCCACTGCAGCCATTGTGAGTGGTCTCTGCAGTCCATTATAATGCTGGGAATTTCTGGTGACCTGCTGGATTCAGTGCTACATTGACAATTTTGAATGGTTGTTTTTTTTTTTGGAAGTTGGCTATGTTTTATGTGGGTTTGAGTATTTCCTTTTGGTTATTGCTCTGGGGTTTTTATTTTCTTAGCCAAGTTTAGGTAGATTTACTCCTTGATATCCTAGCAGAAAGATGGGAGAACACAGTGAATTATCCTCAAGCTCTTCAGAGAAGGAGATTTTCACTGAACAAGACAGTATGAAGGAGATCATTGGCTATGGCAGGAGGAGATTTTCCCTGAACAATACTGTGTGAAGGAGGAGTTAATTGAATATGGTAGCTATGGATATGTAACGTTGGCTTAGCACCACCTCATAGACAATAAGGTGGTAGGGAAAATGATCCTGAATGGAGAGTTAAGCAATTGTCATACCAAAATGAGATGGACAGGCTGGGAAGGTGGCTCAGTGTTAGTTGTTTCCCTCACATGCATGAGGCCCTGAGTTCAATTCCTCAGTGCCACATAAACAAAAAAAGCCAGAAGTGATGCTGTGGCTCAAGTGATAGAGCACTAGCCTTAAGCTGAATAGCTCAGCAACAGTACCCAGGCCCAGAGTTCAAACCCCAGGACCCACAAAAAAATTTAAATGAGATGGGCATTATTAAGATTTTCCATCAACCACACATGATCAGGTCATTCCAGGTGAGGGAGAAGGATGAGCACCAATGCCTAGCAGTGGAACTGGCCATCCAGAGACCTCCTGAGATAAATGTGAAAATCATGCCACCTATTCAAGAATGAAGTCAGAAGATTGTTCAGACATATTGTAAGGACTGTGCATTGCTTTAACGAATATAGAAATGAACACTGAGACATTAAACCTAATAACACCATGTTGGATGACAAAGACAATGTGAAGGTCAACGACTTTGGCATGAGCATAAGGATTTCCCAAGGGTAGTTGCTGAAGGACATATTTGGTACAATAATTTTGTCTGTATAAAATATTCCTGCATGAAAATTACAATGCCTGCAAAGCAGGCTTGGAGTCTCATTTGTATTCTATAGGGATGGCAAATTTTCCATTTGAAGATATCAATTTTAGCCAGATACAAGTAATTGTCTTGGAGGTCACATACATTTCTCCATTCACCTGTATCCAAAAGAACAAAATATCATCTTGAAACTGTAAACTGCAGACCCAAGGCAGAGGCACAATATAGAATAAAAAATGGAGATTGGATCAACTAAGTTGAGGAATATATCCTATGTCCTAATGAGCCATCATGTAATGAGCTAACCCCTATTATTCTTGCATTCATGTGTGACATGAGGTACAGCCTGCCTGATATGAACAAAATGATATTGGACAGGACATTAAATGAAATCATGGTCATCTATTTTTTTTAATAAAAAATGTCAAAGTAGAATGACCGCAGTGAAATTAAATCAGTGCCTGCTATTGTTTCATTGTGCCCATCTCCTGCAGTTATACAGTATGTATATATCTCACAAATATATTACATATTAAATATGTTATATATAATTATATGCATAAATATGCATCATTTTGGAGATGAGTTTCATGGAATTCTCGGCTTTTGCTTCAAGCCAACATTCTCCTCATCTGAGCCTCCTTAGTAGTTAGGATTATAGACTGGTACCAGGCAAAAGTTGTCTTAATCAATGCAGCAGAGAGCCTGTCTTTAACTTCCAAGAAATACTAGAAACTTGAAGACAGTAGAATGATGAATGTGACATAATAAGTTTAACTCAGTGTAAAATTTCCAAAATTTATTTTATACAAAAAGTAGGGGACAGTGTTATTGGCTATATCCTTGAAAAAATGATTAATAAAAATTAAAGACATATATAGATCCCAGTTAGAAGTGTGAAAGTAAAGCTCATAAGTTCAAGTCCTAATACCGGCCCATAACCAAACATTAAATTAATTTTTTATGTCTTTTATTGTAAAAATACTGTACAGAGGAGTTACAGTTAAATAAGCAAGGTAAGGAGTGCATTTCCTATCAAGCATTGTTGCTTCCTCCTTTGTTTTTCCCCTACCATCCCTTTCCTCCCAACTCCACAACTACTCCACCCACCCCTGAAGTTGCAAAGTTCGTTTTCAATGTAGTGTGTTGTACATCGCATTTTTACAATGGGCCAACCTGTATGCCTATTTATTTAAGCATTTTCTGTTTTCCCTTACCCTCCCCTAATTAGAGAACTGTATATACAAGATGCAGGGCACCAGAATCAAATACAGTGAAAACAGGGGTTATACCATGGGGGAGGAACATACAAAGCAACCAAAAATCACATGGTACATTATAAATAAGTTAGAAACAACAGCAAGAAAGGAAAAACCACTTGTGTCCCGGTCTTGGGGTTCATTTCACTTAACTTCATCTTATCGGTGCTTGTCCTAGGCATATACTAGTTATTGCAAATAAGGGAAACCATGCGACCTATGTTTCTTTGGGCATGCCTTACTTGACTTAATATAATTTTTATCTAAGTCTTTCCATTTCCTAACAAATTAGGAGATGTCATTCTTTCTGATGGAGACATAGAATTCACATATATACATATGTATATATATAAATATATATATATATAAAGCAATAAATTCACATATATACATATGTATATATATATATAGCTATATATATATATATATATATATATATATATATATATATATATATATATATATATATATATATACCCATTTATTTTCTTGATCCATTCATCTACTGAGGGGCATCTGGGTTGGTTTCATATCTTAGCTGTGGTAAATAATGCTGCAATAAACATACTTGTGCTGATAGTTCTAGTATGGCCTTGTTTGTGATCATTTGTGTCAATGTCCGAAAGTGGGATTGCTGGATCATAGGGGAGCTCTATGTGGAATCTTTTGAGGAATCTCCATACTGCTTTTGAAAATGGTTGAACAAGTTTACACTCCCACAAACAATGCAATAGGGTTCCCTTTGGCCACATCCCCTCCAGGATCTGTTGTTATTAGATTTCTTATTGATAGCCATTCTAACAGTGGTAATGTGAATCTCAATGTTGTTTTGATTCGCATTTCATTATTTTTGATAGAGAAGTTGAGCTTTTCTTCATGTGTCTATTGGCCATTGTTATTTCCTCTTCAGAGAAGTGTCTCTTTAAATCTTTAGCCCACTTATTTCATCAGGCAGTTGTTTCTTTGAGGATTTGTTGTTCGGGATTTAATTTTTTGTGATCCAATCATATTTTAGATATGAGGCCGTTGTCTGTTGTATGGCTAGTGAAGATCTTCTCCTAATCGGTGGGCTTTCTAATTGATTTTGTTAGCTACGTCCTATGCCATGCAGAAGCTCTGCAGTTTCATGCAATCCTATTTGTGCAACTTTTCTTTGATTTGTTGTGTTTCTGGGTCTCTATTAAGAAAATTTTGGCTTGTGCCAAGGAGACCTAGCATTTCTCCTATTCCTTCCAGTAAAGTTTTTAGGGTGTCTGCTTTGACTCTAAGAATGACAATTAATTTTGTATGTCAGAACTTGTTTTTTTTCCATTCTTTGTGTTCATAGGAATGTGTCTATTTTGTGTAAACCAGCTGCTCAATAAGGTATCATTCCGGGTCATATAGTAGTTATTACATGGATCTATGTAAGTATTGTGTAATGACATAGAGCTTTCTAATGACTTACATACATAAATCTATTAATGTTAATTGTCAAGAAGAATGCCAAACCTCCGTTTTTGTGACCAGGTCCATCCTTGTTCTCCCTATTGTCTAGCAGTTTATATCACAGTCATCTGGCACATGGAATAGACATGGACTCGATGGATCCTGGCTTTGAGATGGCCCCAAATACAGCAAATATCAGAATCAATGAGAACGAAGCAGTTGTCCCAGGTGCCTGATTGTATGAATGTCCTCAGCTTTCAATGGTTTCACCTGTCTCTGTCAGAAGCGTGGTGATGGTCTGTCACCATCAAAGCTCACACTGAAGCTTAACTTCTCAATGTAGCAGTGTCAGAAGATGGAAACTTTAAGAGAGGTTTCAGTCATAAATGGATTAATGCCATCTAATCAACTCTCAAGTGACTAACATTATCACTATTAACAGGCAAATTATGCCCCTTACTCTCTGTCATTCTAGCACATGGCCATGATGCTGATATCCTCTGTGATATGATGCACCTAGGGAGCCTTGTCCCATGTGCTACCATGTTGTTTAGACTTTCCAGCCACTACTATTGTGATTGAAATAGACCTTTTATTCCTTATGAAGTGTACAGCTTCAAGGATTTTGTTAAACCATGACCAAATGGATGAGATGCTATTCTTTTTATCTTTTTCATATTGAGGATTAAACTGAGGGCCTTACAATTACTAGGCAGATATGGTACCAGTTGAGCCTGCATACCCCCAACCCTTTTTTTTCTTTTTCAGTTTACTTTTCATATAGGGTCTTGTGCTAACATCACTCAAGCCACCTTCAGTATCCCATCCTCCTATATCGCAACCTCCCAATATCTGGGATTACAGGCCTGTGACACCACAGTTTGCCAGTTAGAATATGCTGTTCATTTGGGGAAAGAGATACAGACCCATGAGATGCTTATGTATTTGTGTGTGTGTGTGTGTGTGTGTGTGTGTGTGTGTGTGTGTGTGTGTGTGTGTGTGTGTGTATTCATGAGAACTGTTCTTGGTGATTTACTTAGTACTGAGGGTGAATCTTCATGAAGAATCTGTATTATTAATTCTTTCACTAAAAAAGAAATGCTTCTCTGCGTGCTCGTAGCTCTCAACTGTAAACCTAGCTCTTCAGAATGCTGAGATTTTGGGATAACATTGTTTTTTTTTAAATTTAATTTTATTTTATTTGAGAACATACTGTACAGAGGGGTTACAATTACATGGGCAGGATAATGCATACATTTCTTACCAAGCATTGCAGCCTCCTCCTTTGTTTACACTTCACCTCTTTTCCCAGCCTCCCCCCTCCCCACACCCAATCATACCTCCCCTCCCCTCCGACACCGACATTGTAAAGCTGGTTTTGACATGACATTTTGTACTTCTCATTGTTGCAACAGGTCCACCTGAATCCTTAAACGACTTGTTTGTCCCCATCTCCTCCACATGTTATACTGACATCAAATATAGTGAAAGCGGGGGTTAAACTGTGGGGGAGGGACATACAAAGCAACAAAGAAATAATCTTATAAATGCGTTAGAAACACATGCATGAAAGAAACGAAAACATTAAAATACATATTTAAGGATTCGTTTACCTAACATCACATTATCTGACCTTTTCCGCTTGACTCATACCTATACTAGATATTGCAAATAAGGGAAACCATGGGACCTATGTTTCTTTGGGCCTGGCTTACTTCACTTAATATAATTTTTTCCAAGCCTTTCCATTTCCTAACAAATGGGGAAATGTCATTCTTTCTGATGGAGGCATAGAATTCCATTGTGTATATATACCACATTTTCTTGATCCATTCATCTACTGAGGGGCATCTGGGATGGTTCCATATCTTAGCTATGGTAAATAATGCTGCAATAAACATAGTTGTGCTGGTAGCTTTAGTGTGGTCTTTTTTGTAAACATTAGGGTAAATGCCCAAAAGTGGGATTGCTGGGTCATAGGGGAGTTCTATGTGAAGTCTTTTGAGGAACCTCCATACTGCTTTCCAAAGTGGTTGAACAAGTTTACATTCCCACCAACAGTGAAGTAAGGTTCCTTTCTGTCCACATCCCCTCCAGCATCTGTTGTTGTTAGAGTTCTTGATTTTTGCTGTTCTAACTGGAGTGAGGTGATATCTCAATGTTGTTTTGATTTGCATTTCTTTTATGGCTAGGGATGTTGAACATTTCTTCATGTGTCTATTGGCCATCCTTCTTTCTTCTTCAGAGAAGCTTCTCTTTAAGTCTTTCGCCCACTTATTTATTGGGCAGTTGTTTCTTTGAGGATTTGTTGTTGGGTGGTTTAATTTTTTGAGTTCCAAGTATATTTTAGATATGAGACCCTTGTCCGTTGTATGGCTAGTAAAGATCTTCTCCCAATCCGTGGGCTTTCTATTGATCTTTCTAGCTATGTCATTTGCCCTGCAGAAGCTCTGCAACCTTATGCAATCCCATTTGTCCAACCTTTCTTCGATTTCTTGTGTTTCCGGGTCTCTATTCAGAAAATTTCGGCCTGAGCCAAGGAGACCTAGGGTTTCTCCTATTCCATCCTGTAATGTTTTCAGAGTGGCTGCTTTGAGTTCAAGTTCTTTGATCCAAAGTTGATTCTGGTGCAGGGTGATATATAAGGATCTAGCTTTAGTTTTCTACATGTAGTTAACCAATTTTGCTAGCACCATTTACTGAAGAGGCTATCTTTCTTCCATTGTATTGTTTTAGCTCCCTTATCGAAGATTAGATGGCTATAGGTCTGTAGGTTCATTTCTGGGTTTTCAATTCTATTCCATTGGTCCTGAGGTCTGTTCTTATGCCAATACCAAGCTGTTTGGATTACTATGGCTTTATAGTAGAGTTTGAAATTTGGTATTGATATTCCTCCAGCAGAGTTCTTTCCGTTGAGGAGCGTTTTTGCTATTCGGGGTCTTTTATTGTTCCATATGAATTTTTGGATTGCCTCTTCTATTTCCTTGAAGAATGAGCGTGGAATTTTGATAGGTATTGTGTTGAATTTGTAGATAGCCTTGGGAATTATTGCCATTTTCACGATGTTAATCTTTGCAATCCAGGAGCATGGGAGGTTTTGCCATTTTTTAAGTTCTGTGTTGATTTCCTTTTGCAAGATTTCAAATTTTTCATCATAGAGGTCCTTCACTTCTTTGGTTAAGTTAATCCCTAAGTATTTTATTTTTTTGTGGGGCTATTACAAATGGAATTGCTTTCCTAATTTCAGCCACACTTTCTCATTGTTGGCATACAGAAAAGCCATTGATTTTGGGGGGTTAATTATATAACCTGCTACTTTTCCAAAGTTTTGAATCAGCTTGAGTAATTTGGGAGTGGATCTATGGGATTCTTTCAATAGAAGATCGTGTCACCTGCAAAGAGGGATATTTTTATTTCTTCTTTCCCTATTTGGGTCCCCTTTATGTCTGCATCTTGTCTTATTGCTGTAGCTAGGCATTCTAATACTAGATTGAACAGAAGTGGCGAGAGTGGTCATCCTTGTCTTGTTCCTGAGTTAAGAGGAATTGGCTTTAGTTTTTCACCATTAAGTATAATGCTGACAGTAGGTTTGTCATATACAGCCTTTATTGTATTGAGGAATGTTCCATGGATTCCTAATTTTTCCAAAACCTTCAACATAAAGGGATGTTGGATATTGTGGAATGCTTTTTCTGCGTCTATTGAGATAACCATGTGGTTCTTATTCTTGCTCCTGTTGATGTGATGAATAATATTAATTGATTTGCGTATTTTGAACCAGCTTTGCATCCCTGAAATGAATCCTGTTTGATCGTGCTGTACGAATTTTTGGATGAATTTTTGAAGTCGGTTGGCCAAAATTTTGTTGAGAAGTTTTACATCAATTTTCATCAAAGAAATCGGTCTATAGTTCTCTTTCTTTTAGGAGTCCCTGCCTGGTATTGGGATGAGGGTTATGATGGCTTCATAGAATGTGTTCGGTAGTGAGCTTTCTCTTTCAATTTCATTGAAGAGTTGGAGGAGAATTGGTGTGAGCTCTGCTTTGAAGGCCTTGTAAAATTCGGCTTTAAAACCATCTGGTCCTGGACTTTTCTTAGCTGGGAGGTCTCTTATTGATGTTTCTATTTCAATGCTTGATATGGGCCTGTTAAGTTAGTTTAACTCATCTTGGTTTAGTTTTGGCATGTCAATATTTGCTAGGAAGAGGTCCATTTCTGTCCAGTTGTCAAACTTATTAGCATAAATTTTTGAGAAATATTCCCTTATAATGTTCTGAATCTTGGTTGTTTCCGTGGTGATGTTTCCATTCTCATCTCTGAGTTTATTAATTTGGGTGTGTTCTCTTCTTTTTCTGATAAGATTTGCTAAGGGTCTGTCAATTTTGTTAAGTTTTTCGAAGAACCAACTCTTTGTTTTGTTGATTCTTTCTATAGTTTTTTTGGATTCTAGTTCATCTAATTCTGATTTAATTTTGATTATTTCTTTCTGTATACTGGATTGGGGTTTATCTTGCTGCTCTTTTTCAAGGAGGTTTAGATGTGTCATTAAATTGTTAGTTTCAGTTCTCTCCAATTTGTTGATGTAGGAGCTCAGAGCTATAAACTTGCCTCTGAGTACTGCCTTTGCTGTGTCGCAGAGGAGCTGGTAATTTGTGTGTTCATTTTTGTTGAATAGCATGAACATTTGAATTTCCTTTCTAATCTCTTCCATGACCCACTCATGATTCAGCAGTGTGGTGTTCAGCCTCCATGTGATACCGGACTTTCTTTGGTGGCTTTTGGTGTTGAGTTCTAATTTTATTCCCTTGTGGTCAGAGAGAATGCATAACTTCAATGCTTCTGAATTTAGACAAGTTTGCTTTGTGGCCTAAAATGTGGTCTATTTTAGAATACGTTCCTTGTGCTGCTGAGAAAAACGTTTATTCTGATGTTGCTGGGTGAAATGTTCGGTAGATGTCTGTTAAGTCTAGTTGATCTATGCAGCTGTTTAGATCTGCGGTTTCTCTGTTGAGATTTTGCCGAGTTGATCTATCTAGTGGGGAGAGTGGTGTATTAAAATCCCCAACAATTAATGTCTTTGGATCTATATGGGATTTGAGGGAAAGTAGTGTTTCTTTGATAAATTTGGGTGCTCCATTGTTTGGCGAATAGATATTTAGAATTGTAATATCCTCCTGAAGGAGAAATCCTTTAATTAGTATGTAGCGACCTTCTTTATCTCTTCTCACGAATTTGAATTTGAAGTCTATTTTATCTGATATTAGGATTGCAACTCCCGCCTGTTTATGGGTGCCGTTTGCTTGGTAGATTTTGTTCCAGCCTTTCACATTGAAAATGTGTTTGTTTTTATGCGGAAGATGTGACTCCTGCAGGCAGCAGATAGAAGGGTCTTGTTTTTTAATCCAACTAGACAGTCTATGTCGCTTAATTGGAGAGTTCAGTCCGTTAACGTTAAGAGATTGGACTGAGAGGTATTTGGGAGTTCCTGCCATGTTATCTACCTTCTTGGGGGCTGTGAAAACTGGGTTCTTCTTATGGTTCTTGGATTTGTAGGACATCTTTAAGAATCTTTTGTAGGGCTGGTTTGGTGGAGATGCATTGTTTCAATTTTTCTTTGCTATGGAAGCTTTTTGTTTGGCCTTCAGTTATGAAGGAGAGTTTAGCTGGGTACAGTATTCTTGGTTGATAGTTGTTTATTTTTAGGGCATGGCATACATCATTCCAGGCTCTTCTTGCTTTGATTGTCTCTGCTGAGAAATCTGAGGTGATTCTAATTGGTTTCCCTTTATAGGTGATTATCCTTTTCTCCTTGACAGCTTTAAGGATCTTTTAATTGTTCTGAGTTGATCCTGTGTGGATTATAATGTGACGGTGGGATGTCCTATCCTGGTCTGGTCTATTTGGAGTTCTAAAGGCTTCTTGTATCTGACAAGGCCTATCTTTTTGTATGTTTGCGAAGTTCTCTGCTAGGATCCTGTTAAACAAATTTCCCAGACCATTAACTTCTGTTTCTAGGTGCTCCTCTACACCCATTATCCTTAGATTAGGCCTTCTGATGGTGTCTTCCAGGTGTTGGATAGATCTATCATATTTCTTGGACTTGTCTTGGATGGTTGTATGTTCTTTCTCTATAATATCTAGGCTGTCTTCAATCCCTTAGATTCGATCTTCTGCATGGTCTAATCTGCTGTCAAGACTCTCTACTTTGTTTTTTATCTCTTTTCCTTCAAATTGGTCAGCTTTGATGGCTTCAATTTCTTTGTTGAAGCTCTCTTTTAGGTCTTGTATGAATTTCTTTACTTCCTTAATTTGGTGTTCAGTGTTTGTCCTCAAATCACTTAGTTGATTGGTTATGGTTTCTTTGGACTCCTGTTCCTTCTGTTGGGTTCCATTCAGCATTCCCTTTGTGGTCTCCCTGACTTCCTTCAGATCTTTGTTAATGGATTCCATGAATGCCTTTAGTGATCTTTGTGTGTTCTCTACCTGGTCTCTCAATTCCTGTATTACTCTTTGATTAGCTTCCTCCCGTTCGTGCGATTCCTGCAGATCTCTTTGAGTGTTCTCAGCCTGCTCACGCCATTCCTCCCTTTCTCTTTGAGTATTCTCAAGTTGTTCACGCAAATCCTGTATCAGTTTTTGAGTAGCTTCCTCACGCTTATGATATTCCTGTATAAACTTCTGGGATGCCTCCTCTCTCTCCCTATCACGCTCATACGGAGTCCTTTGTACGTTGTCAAACTTTTCATTTATCATGTTTGCCAGCAGTGTTTGTAGAGCTATTTGGGAACTCTCCTCTGGATTATTCATTATCTGTTCTAACCCCTGATTATCAAGATTGGGAATTGAGGTACCCGAATTTGCCATTTTTCTTGTGTTTTTCCGGCTTACTCTGCACATTTGAGATGAAGATAGCACCAGGTTTGTGCTAGAACACTATCTTAAGGCAACCATCTATTCAACATCAAACAACTATATGTTAAAGGACTTCGAACCGCAGAGAAAAATTTGGAAAACCAGAAATTATTAGGGTTAGGAAGAGATGTGGGTAAAAAATAGGAATAGATCGTTGTGGGGAGGCACAGGGAGAGTTAACTATGTCCTAATCACAGTGCAGGAAATAGGTTGAGTAGGATGCAAGTAGAGAGAGAGAGAAAAAGAAGAAAGGGAAAGGGGAATGAAAAGAGACCAGAAAAAAATAGAAACGGAAAAATTAATGTTATTATAGAGATTAAAAGACCATCTATTTAGAGAGGAATGTGAATATATAGAGAGAAAGGGAGGGACATAGAGAAGATGTGAAAAACTTTAAAAAAATGCTTAAAATATAGGTATAAAGAGGTAGTACTGATATTAATGAATTTAAGTCTCAGAGGTTTTGAATTGAGTAGTAAGTTTGTGGATTAAGTGTGTACACAATGAGGGATAGGGTCTACTAGTTAACTACGGGTTTATCTGAGGATGTGCAGGACAAGAGTTAAGTCACATAAAGAAGAACAAAAGAGAGGAAAAGGTGGAAAGGATAGAAAACGGAGAAGAAAAGATCAGAAGTTCAGTAGAGCTAGACAAAAAACAAAATGATAATTAAGAAAGAAAGAAAAAGAGAAAGAAGACAAGAAAAGAAAGGAAAACGCACATTCACGTATTCCTAAAATATAAATTATAAGAGGAGAAAAAAAAAGTTACTGGAAAACAATTATTTTTTCAGAAGAGGCAAAAATTAAAATTTAATAAAAGGTTTAGAAGAGGAAATAAATTTTTTTTATATATATAAGGTACCAAAAAACAAAAAAAAAAAAGAAAAGAAGAAGAAGAAAAAAAAAGTTCTTTGATTTTTTTGGGGGGGGAGGGTTTGGAAGAATCCTGTATCTCCCTTTTGTCTGTAACCAGCCTCTTGTTGAAGTCTCTGGTCAGCTTGAGGTCCTGTGGCTTGATTGGTTTCTTAAGTCAGTTTGTTGGAACAGGCAGAAAAATTCTCTGCTTTACCCAAGATTTTTAGATCCCCCTCCCAGGTTAGTTTACTGGGAGGGTGATCTGCTTTGAGAATCACAAAAGAGGGGGATGCAGTGATGAGGCTAGGTTCTGGGTAGAGTTGAGGCCTTTCAACAAACAGTAGCTTTTCCCTGGGGCTATTTTGTGAAAAAACTCACAGCGCCTAGCCTGGAGTCATTCTCAGGGTTTCTGTTTTTCAATTGATTGTGGTGGCTGCTAGAGGGATGGGCAGCCTCTGGCTCTAGTTACCCAGTGAGGAGAGCCACTCCAATGGCTGGCGCCTGAGCTGGGTGACTTTTCCCTGGATGGAGCTGTGTTTGGCAGGTCACTTCGCCGTTAAGTTCTTGTGACCTGCTAAATGACTCATTTTATTCCAAGGCCTGAGCTGGAGCTAGCAGCTCCTCCGAGCGTTGTTGGTATCCAAGATGGAGATCACTGGTGCTGGGGGGGGAGGAGTGGCCTTCCCTCTTCTGCTCCCTGAGAAGGAGTGAGGACGTCGGGCTTCTACTCAGGCCAAGTCTTGGATCCTGGGTCGTCTCTGGTCTGCAAACTGCAGGATGAAGATGTCCGCTCCTTGTCAGTTCTTGCTGGTGTTGAGTAGAATCCGCTCGTCTGCTGTGTCTGGCTCCTTCGTCCCGGATGACCCCGCGGCGGTGGTCGCCGCAGCGACCCTGCCGCCGCAGTGGCAGCTACTGGCAAGGGCTCAGATTTGTCTCCTTGGCTTCCCCTCTCTTGACTAACTCTCTGTCCTGTGATGGCACACTTGGTGTGATTCTCTGGCTTAGGACTGTTCACTGGAACTCTAAAACTGCTTTCTATGCGAGAGCTTGTTCAGATTCCAGCTTCTCCTCCGCCATCTTCCCGGAACTCCTCGGGTAACATTGTTAATCCACGTGAGCCAGGAAAAGTCCATGACACTCTGATCTCCATTTAATCACCAAAAAAGTCAAAAGTCTAGCTGTGGCTTAAGTAATAGAGTAATATTATTGAGGAAAAATATAGAAATAGCACCTAGACTCTTTTTAAGGCTCAGGACCAGCACTCGTACAAAATCTCCAGATAGCACTTGTGATATTACAAGTCACCATTATGTCTAATGGATTATCTCTACAGGACAGTTGCAGCAAAAAAATCTTGTATTTCTTCATAAGATATGTTCATTCTGGACCAGCTTTATGCCCCATTTTTCTCTCTGGAATGATGTCTTGATTTTGAAATAGAGGAAAAATTCAGTGAAGAATATGGTCTCTGTATCCCTCCCTTATCAATTGTTAACATGATCGCTTTTTTTATTTTTTTGGCAGTCTTGGTGAATGAACTCAGGTCCTGGCCACTGTCACTGAACTGCTTCTTTGCACAAGACTAGCACCCTATGCACAGCGTCACTTCTGGCTCTTTCTGTTTATGTGGTACTGAGTAATTGAACCCATGGCTTCATGCATGCTGGGCAAGCACTGTACCACTGAGCCACATTCCCAGCCACATGTTCTCTTTCTAAAATATGTCTTTTTATTTGTGTATTTATTTTTTATTTTGAGAATACCGTACAGAGGAGTTACAATTAAATGGACAAGTTAACGAGTACATTTCTCATCAAGCACTGTTGCCCCCTAGTTGTTTCTAACATGTTCACCTCTGTCCCATCTCTGAAGCCACTGCCACTGCTCTTGAATATATCCTCAGTTTTACTCCTACTTTTCATATCCTATAACTGCCAAATTATTTTCCACTCAACCCACGGAATTAGCTTTCATTTTCTTAAATTTCAGACCTCATTGGCTAAAATCAAACAATAACTCAACATTATCAGTGTCTGAAATTGAAGACACTTAGAATAATAAACAATTTTTTCAATTTTTTTTCAGTTATACGCTTGAATTTTGGACCTTGTGCACTGTCCTTCAGCTCTTCAGCTCAAGGCGAGTCCTCTAACACTTGAGCCACAGTGCCACTTCCAGTTTTCTGAGTTTATTGGGGATAATAGTCTCTCAGCCTTTCCTGCAGGGTTGGCTTTGAACTGACAGCCTCAGATCTCATCCTACTGAGTAGCTAGGATTACAGGAATGAGCCACCAGTTCCCAACTAATAAATAGCTTTTCATGTGTATCAGGTGATACACAAAACTCAGACCCTTGGGAAGTCTTTTATCTTCCAGTCTGGGCAGGATCTAAACCTACAATATACTCTGGTAGATAACAAAATTAAAGAGATTCTACAAATGTAATTAGTTCCCACAAGAGTTGGATATGAGTTATTTCCAAGGTGTGAGTGCAAATTAAGGGTTTTCTAGAGGTCAGAGATGTCAACAGAATGAATCAAGCAGTAAGGAGAATATGTTTGTCAAGAAAGTATAGGGGTGCCTAGGAGCTGACAACAGTGTTTGTATGATAGGTGACCAGAAAGCAGAAACCACAGTCTCACAACCACAGGACCTAAACCCAACCAGGCATCCTTTAATCTTGAAGAGATCCCCACATTCCATGATAGACTATAGCTTTTTGGCCCCCTGCTAGAAACTGAGAAGCTGCTATAGACAAACCACACCCATACTACCAGCCCAAACTGCTAACCTAAAATAGTTGGTATTTGATGGACGCACAAATAAATATGTGGTAATTTGCCACAGAACATGACAAAATAAATGCATCTCTCAGAGTGCTGGTGCCTCATACCTGTAACCCCAGCTACATAGGAGACGGATATCTGAGGATCCAGATTCAAAGGGATCTCAAGCAGCAATATCTGTGACATTCATATTGCCAATAAATAACAAAAACCTGGAAATGGTGGTATGGCTTAAGAAGTAGGGAAACAGCCTTAAGGGAAAAGATAAGTAAAGCACAAGACTCTAAATAGAAACTCCAATACAAGCACTTACACATACACACACACACAAAAACAAACACAAAAAAGAATAGAAAAATGAAAACATTTGTTGAAGACCACCTGGTATTTTCTGCGCTCTGTATAAAACTCTAACATGTCTCAACTTTTTTCCTTGTGTGAAGTAATTTATTATATTTTATAACTCCAACATCAAGATATCTAACTACACAACTACACAAATGTGTTGGCCACACATTTTTCTATATATCATATTGTAATTGTTACTGCAAACAAAGTACCTTTTCTACTAATTTAATCTACTTAATTGCAGAAACTGGATTTGTATCTTAGTTGAAATTAAACTTAAACCTTTTAACTCATCAAAAGGGAAAAGTTATGCTGTATCTTCAGGTACATTCGTATATGTCACGTTTCCTACAAATGAAATTAATAGATTGCATCACTTAAAATTCTTATATCCTAAATCAATACAAGACTCTGATTAAAACTAAAAAAATTAAAGTGTTTTCTATTCCTGTTTCATTTGGACAAATTACTTAAAGATATCTTTGGACTTCCATAGAGATATTATATCCAAAATTCATCTATACCATAGGAAAAAGTTCACAAAAGGTTATCTATAACTCACATAGATGTTGCTCAATTCACTAGAGCAAAAGAACTATAAATTCTAACCTACATATATAAACATCCCATAATAATTTCTAGAAAATTCCATTTTTCTTAGAAAAATGCTGGCTGCCATCAAACTCACTAATGGTGAGAAGAGAAAAAGAAGGTGTGCAATGGCTGACATTTTACAAAAACCTTATTTACATGTGGGTACACAGAAAGACATGCAATGTTCAGGTTTACCTGGAAAGAAAAGGAACTCATCATAATAAGAGAGAAAAACCCTTGGCAGCAACTACACATAACTGCACTTTAGCTTCTTTGCTCATGCCTGGTGCTCTACCACTTGAACCACATTCCACTCTGGGCTTTTTAATCATGAATTGAACACAAGAGCGTCATGATCTTTCCTTGCTTTGAACCTTGATCCACAGATCTCAACCTCCTGAATAGCCAAAATTACAGGAATGAGCCTTCAATGCTGGCATTAGTGACAGACCAACACACTGATTTCAACCTCCAACACCAGCACAAAATCCAAAACCACAATCAAACTTGATAGCCAATAAATATACTAATGTTATATTAAACCAATATAATGAAAGGTGGAGAAATGTGAAGGACATCAGAAAATGATTATCATTATTAGCTTTTCTGATTTTTAAAAACTTAAAATTACTTTCTTAAAAGGTAAAATAAGTACAGAAGACCCCTGGTACCAAGGTGTATGTTTCAAATTAGATAGCTGATGAAAACAAACTGAGAATGCTGAGGAAAACAAAGAATTTTAGAATTCAGTGATTACTACACATAAAATATACCTGAGAATCTGTGCTTTGAAAAAGTTTCAATTAGGCTAAGTTAATGACACAAAAACATTGTTCTTCTCATTAATGCTCCTCACAAAACAGGTCTACTTTATTCTCTTTATCTAGGAATGGTCTGAATGTTTGATTCACTTTTCCCAAAATGAGACTAAAGACATTCAGTCTTACAAAACTCCAAATTTTGTATCTTAGTACTGAAATTAAGTATATCAAGTATCTTCTTTGTGTTGGGAGTATCATAATAACTTTTAACTTGTTCTTTTATCTTTGAGGCTGGGGGGGTGTATTTTGACAAAAGAGGACAAGGAAACTCTGGAGGCTGAGATCTGAGGAACATGGTTGAAAACCAGCTCAGACAGGAAAAAGAGAGACTCTTGTCTTCAACTGAAAAACAAAAAGCTGAAAGATGTGGCTCAAGTGGGAAGGTGCTAACCTTGAGCAAGCAAAAACAAAAGGGGGTGGGGAGAGAGGAGAGCACCCAGGGCCAAACTTCAACCTCAAAGACCGTCACACATATACACACATAACTCTGACAACAATTCAAATTAACATCATCTGAACTGCCTAATGGGAAGTGTGCATGAGAATTTAAAAATATTTCCATTTTTAAGAAATACATTTTTAAAAAAGATATACATTAGCATTTTCAATTATGGTTAAAATTTTACATGGTTGCCAAGTTTCGGTGGCTCACACCTGTAATCCTAGCTACTCATGAGGCTGAGATATGAAATTGTGGTGCAAATACAGCCCATGCTGAAAAGTCCTTGAGACTCTTATCACCTGAAAGTTGGAAATGGAGCTCTGGCTCAAGCGGTAGAGCACCAGCCTTGGGCTGAATCACTGAGAGACAGCGCCTAGGCCCAGAGTTCAATCCTCATGACCAAAATTCAATTTTTTTTTATATGGTCAAAACACAGGTAAAAATTCTGGGAATATATTGGCTGGCATACTTCATTCTGCCTTAAGCAAAAGAACTTTGTCTTTGGATTTATTATAAGATGATTATTGCCATAGCATCACTTTAGCTCAAGTTATAGTGTTTGGCATAAAAGAGGAGGCTTTGTGGTCAACATATGAAAATTTATCTTAAATCATCAATACAACTGAATTGATCTCTTTTGTGGTGAAGTTCTTCACATCATTCAATGTTAAGTTGTGTAGGATGATACATACATTCACTCACAACCTTTCAACAAATCTAAGCAGTCAGACTGAGCATGGTAGATAATGCTAGTATGGAATGTAGTATGCAAGGTGGAAAAGGAGAAAACTGGGGGTAGCTTCAGACCACAGCAACTCACTTGGGTTGAACTTATTTCCCCAATGAGTTGATGTTGAAGGCATCACCACTAAGTTTCCAAGGTTATACTGTAGGGCAAGCCCTTCCCCTCAACAACTATATAGTGAGGGAAAGCCTGTCTTATCAGTTTCTACCAACATATCTGTTTCTAGACTATGACTGTATCTAACTAGATTCCTCAAAACCTAAAAATTTGAAACAGTCCAATACACTGGAATAAACCATTTTTTCTATCCTACACTCAGATGTAGGGAGAATTTAAAAAGATGTTCAGGGGCTGGTTTATAGTTCATTGAGAGTTTTTGACTAGCTAATGAAACATCCTGGGTTCAATACTCATTAATACAAAAGGAGATACAAAATCAGCTTAAAGTCCAGAAAGTGGAAAGTAACTGAAGTAAAACTCCTGAAACACGGACCAACTCTCCTGGTATGTGTTAAGAAAAGAAGAAGAAGAAAAGCCACCCCTGGCACCTGCCATAGCTACCAAGTGTGTTATACCTAGACCCATCAAATCTCAGGTAATCAAAACTGAAGAAACAAAACCATAAAGACTATGGTTTATTGCAGGGTATTGAAGGATGAGGGAGGGAAAATGGGGAGAAGGAACCCTGGTAATGGCAGCAGCCATATAAGTAAAACAGTGAATGACATTATCTTGAGTAGAACTTGGAGAGATGCACATGGGACACAGGAGAAATTACATTGACACCCTACTGCACTACAAGTTAAAATGAACCTTTGCAAGCTAATACCTCAGTTTATGGACATATATATTCAGTCAGAATGTGTATACAGATATATGCACATAGTCCATATGTGCACACAGATCACATCCAAAAATAGGAAGAAAGTAATACCACAGAGGATAAACAGTTCAAACTGAACAGTGTGTTGGTCCCAGCTAATACGTCAGAACGTGGATTCTTTACCTCCCTTCCTTGCATTCTTTGGATATGGTTATGATGTATATGGCTTGGAAGTTAACTAAAGATAACTACTGCTTGGCAGAGGAGCCTTATTTTTTATTATGGCAGCTTGCCATAATTGATCTCCCTTTCCTGGATGAATGATCAAATGATTAAATATTAATGATAGCATCCTTAAACATAAAGCCTGGCTGCTTTGACTGACATCTTCCTCCATGTAGCTCTCACCATTCAAGCATAAGATATTTGGTAATACATTGTTAGGTTGAGTCTTAGTTGCCTTCATTCAGTCATCTTTATATACATCCAATGGTTGTTTGATTTGTCTTTTGTTTTGTTGTTTGAGTTTTTGTTCACCCTTCCTGCTCCATGCCTCCATTATCAAATGATTTATAACTGAAGTTAAGTAAAACATTAAGTCCTTAGAATTGTCCAAAGATGGAAGGAAATATTAATGTGAATGCACATACAAAATAACCTTAATCCTCCTTTTGTTTCCTACAGGGAGAAGGCTGGTGGGGATCTATTTACCTTGCAAGGTGGCATCTGGCCATGGTACCTGCACCTGGACTGACAGGGACCAGGAAAATGGAGAACTAGGAGGTGAAGAATAATAGGCCCTTGGGCAGGGAATTTTTGTAGGCCCTAGAAGCTGTGTTCAAGTCCCAGTTTTGGAACAAAAAAGAGTTAAAGAAAAGAAAGGAAAAAAACAGAAAGGAAAAGGAAAAAGAAGGACCTATTGGTTGGGTGCATTTTATACATTAACTATAACTATGCCTCATGGGTATGGGTGATATGAATCTGTTACCCCAGATGTGTCCCATTCTATCAATTGGTCTTCGCTATAAACCTCTTCCCAGGGCACCAGAGAGTTTTGCCCCTGCCAGGTGAATAGTTAGATGGAGTTTCTTTCCTTTAGTCTAGATTGTGGGGCATGGGGACTCTAACAAGCTGGGCTTACCCCCGACAGAGCACAGATGAGCATAGCACACAGCACATGGAGAGAGCCATACTGGAGAGCACTGTTTCCAGTTAAGTGGACCCAACCCCTCTTCTTGCTCCCCTATCCACTCCTCCACTCTGCTAGGTTCCTTGTCCATTACCTCACTTTCCCATCATACCACCACTGCCCCCATCAACTGGCCCATCGCCACCCCGTGTTTCCCCAGCCTACCACCGTGGTAAGCTGTGCCTACTATAAGCTATGTGCCTTACTACCCCATTCTGAATCAGTCCCCTTCGTGAGGTCAGACACCCCTCAAGAACCTACTCATTCTCCTGACCCTCCCCTCTCACAGCCACAACGTTTAGCTCCACCCCCACCTTTACGGCCCCACCCCTTCTAGCCCTAACCCTTATGGCCCCAGTGCTGTCCCGGTATTGCCTGCCCAAACCTCCGGTGGGAACACAGGAGTGGGAAGGGGAATGTGCATATGCCCATCACTTACTACATAATGCCTAGTGCCAGAATGTTCCAAACATGAGCTATGGCTGCTGCAGAGAAGGAAAGCTCAGGTCAGAGTCTTCCTCTCCTCCCTGCGTGGCTAAGCCTGGACAGCCACAGGGCTTTCTGGTTTCCCTGAGTTCACTGGTGGTTGTGGGGCTGGAGATGCAGTCCTCGCCTCCATCTCCTCAACCAGTGCTGTGCCTTCCTGAGGGATCATTGGCTTCACTGTGTGGACCTCCAACTTTCCACGCTGTGAGGGCCCAGCTGCCAGCACTATACCATGATGAAACCGATTTTAAGAGGCCCCCTCCCTAAACCCCTCTATTTTCCATTTTCTTCTCTGTTCTCCTATGGGAGCCTCCCATCTCAGCGCGGTTTCAACTGAAATGTGCCATCCCCTCTTCCTGGGGCCCAAAATCCCTTCCCAGGCTCCTCCTTCCACCACCACCGGGCTCCCCCACCCCCTGCCCCTCAACACATGGGCCAACCCTGTCCTGTTCCCTGATCCTCCAGTGCCCCACAAACCTTTGTTGGGTTAGGGATGTTGGGACTCAGCTGCCAAAGACAATCCTAGAAGACCCAGTTTCAAGGATACGGGGCCCCACTCACCCCAATATCCTCCTCTCCACCCCTGATGGTCTGAACCTAACTCTCAACTCGGCCCCTCCTCTCTCAGTGTAGGAAGATTCATTGGTGAGGGGAAGAACCTCCTCTATAGAAGGAAGATAGGGGCTTAGAGTTCACCCCCATCCCCTCTTGGTCATGCCTTCAGTAGTCACCGATTGTTATGAAGCAACTTCCAGAGGCATTGCAGCTGTATGACATAAGTGGGTGCCCTTCCACTCTACCATTGAGGGAACAAATTGCTGGTGAGGGATTGAGTGCATGTATACATATGTTTACTGGAATGCATGCAGGTTGTGCCAGAGTGGCCAGACAGGTGCTACATTGGACCCAGGAAAAGGAAGGCCAGGTCTTGCAGACTGTCCCAAGGTGGAGCCAAGTTACCTGTTCTCCACTTTGTGGACTGCCATCTTGTTGGTTCCTCCCAGTAGTCCCATGTACTCTTATCCCAATTACCCCAATTTTGCGGCAAGTGCGCCTTCTTCCTCATTTCTGAGAAACAATTCCCAGGTGAGGTTTTGTGGGTATGTGATTGTAACTGTGCATTCCCAAGTTTGAGGTACACACATTTGCCTCTTCCTGTTAAATTGTGGTTCCAAGGGAAGGAAGACCATACACAGAGTATTTCAGGAGTCCCTTCCAGGCTATAGACTTCATTGCCCTGGGTTATGTGCTTAAAGCCTGCAATGATTCTGTCCTTCCAAACCAGTGCTTAACCTGCTACAGAGCATGATGAACAGCTTTTCCTTACTTTTTTAAATACTGTATAGAGGGGTTACAATTACATGAGAAAGGTAATGAATACATTTCTTAAAAAGCATTGTTGCCCCCTCCTTTTTTCCCCCTACCATCCCTTTCCTCTCATTTCCACAACTACAAATCCCCAGCCCCTGCCTAAATTGTAAAGATTATTTTTCAACATAGTGTTTTGTACAACTCATTGTTACAATGGGTCAACCTGTATCCCTATTTAAACACTGTGTTTTTACCCTTCCCCTCTCCAAATTATACCCACATCAAATAGAGTGAAAGGGGATATACCATGGAGGAGGGACATACAAAGCAACCAAAAAATCACATGGTACCTTACAGATACATTAGAAACAATAGCATTAAGAGAAGAAAAACAACTTGTCTCCCTATCTTGGGGTTCATTTCACTTAACTTCTTATCAGGTCATATGAACATAGCTTTTGATGTTTTCTACTTGTCCTACACATATACTAGTTATTGTAAATAAGGGAAACCATGTAAGCTATGTTTCTTTGGGCCTGGCTTACTTCACTTAATATAATTTTTTTCCCAAATGATTCCCTTTCCTAACAAATTGGGCTATGAGGGGCTGGGAAGGTGGCTCAGTGGTAGAGTGCTTGCCTTGCATTCATGAGGCCCTGGGTTCGATTCCTCAGCAACACATAAGCAGAAAAAAAGCAGGAAGTGGCATTATGGTCAAGTGGGAGAGCGCTAGCCTTGAGCTAAAAAGCTGAGGTACAGCCCCCAGGCCCAGAGTTCAGGCCCATGACTGGACCCAAAAACAAAAACAAAAGCAACAACAACAACAAACAATTTGGGCTATGTCATTCTTCCTGATGGAGGCATAGGATTCCATTGTATACATATACCTCATTTTCTTGATCCATTCTTCTACTGAAGGGCACCTGGGCTGCTTCCATATCTTACCTATGGTAAAAAATGCTGTGATAGGGCTGGGAAGGGGCTCTGTGGTAGAGCACTTGCCTTACATGCATGAGGCCCTGGGTTTGATTCCTCAGTACCACATAAGCAAAAAGAAAAAAGCCGGAAGTGGCGCTGTGGCTCAAGTGGTAGAGTGCTAGCCTTGAGTTGAATAGCCGAGGGGCAGTGCTCAGGCCCAGAGTTCAGGCCCCACGACTGGCAATCCCCCAAAAAATGTTCTGATAAATATCGTTGTGCTGCTAACCTTAGTATGGCCTTATATGTGATCATTTGGGTAAATGCCCAAAAGTGGGATTGCTGGGTCTTAGGGGAGCACTATGTGGAGTCTTTTAAGGAGCCTCCGTGTTACTTTCTAAAGTGGTTGAACAAGTTTACAATCCCACCAACAATGCAGTAGGGTTCCCACCTGGGAACATCCACTCCAGAATCTGTTATTAGTGTTCTTTTTTATATTAATAAGTTTCTTAGATTGTGAAAATACAGTACAGAGGGGTAACAATGACATGAGCAAGGTAATGAGTACATTTCTTATCAAGCATTGTTGTCTCCTCCTTTATTTCCCCTTACCATTCCTTTCCTACCATCTCTCCTCCGGGTCCTCCAAAGTTATAAAGTTCGTTTTTAGAGATACCATCTTGTATACCACATTGTAGGAATGGATCCACCTATATCCCTATTTAAACAGTTTTTTTAACCTTCCCATCCACAAATTTTACCAACATCAACTACAGGGAAAACAGGGTTTATACCATGGGGGAGAGAAATACAAAAAAAAAGAAATGATCTTATAAATATGTTAGAAACAATAGCAAGAAAAACCATTTGAGTCCTTATCTTGGGGTTCATTTAGCCTAACGTCAACTTGTCAGACGGCTTCTGCTTGTCTCAGACATATATTACTTGTTGCAAATAAGGGAAATCATGGGACCTATGTTTCTTTGGACCTGGCTTCCTTCACTTAATATAATTTTTTCCAAGTCTTTCAATTTCCTAAAAAATGAGGCAATTGTTGGAGGGAGTGTAAACTTGTTCAACCAGTTTGGAAAGTAGTATTGAGGTTCCTCAGAAGACTCCACATAGAGCTTCCCTATGACCCAGCAATCCCACATTGGGCATTTACCTGAATGATCACAAACAAGACCATACTAAAGCTACCAGACCAAGTATGTTTATTGCAACATTATTTACCATAGCTAAGATATGGAACCAGCCAAGATGCCCCTCAGTAGATGAATGGATCAAGAAAATGTGAATGGAATTCTATGCCTCCATCAGAGATCTTCATTTTAGCAATTCTAACTGGGGTGAGGTGGAATCTCAATGTTGTTCTCATTTGCATTTTTTTTATGTCTAGAGAGGTTGAGTATTTCTTCCTGTGTCAATTGGGCATTGTTATTTCCTCTTTAGAGAAGCTTCTCTTTAAGTCTTTAGGCCACTTATTTATCGGGCAATTGTTTCTTTTAGTATTTGTTGTTGGGCTATTTAATTATTTGAGTGCCAAGTATATTTTAGATATGAGATCCTTATCAGTTGTGTGGATAGTTAAGATCTTCTCCCAGTACATGGGCTTCCTATTGATCTTGTTAGCTATGTGCTCTGCCATTTAGAATCTGTACAGCTTCATGCAATCCCATTTGTGCAACCTTTCTTTGATTTGTTGTGTTTCAGGATCTCTATTAAGAAAAATTTGACCTATGCCAAGAAGACCTAGGGTTTCTCCTATTCTGTATTTTAAATTTTTAGTTTGTCTGCTCTGACTCCTAGTTCTTTGATACATTTGGAGGTGATTCGCTTGCAGAGTGATATATTCAGATATAACTTTAGTTGTGTACAGGTGATTAACCAATTTTGCCATTTAGTGAGGATGCTGTCTTTCTTGCATTCTATTTTTTAGCTCTCTTATCGAAGATTAGGTGGCTAAAATTCTGTGTGTTCATTTCTGAATTTTCAATTCTATTCCATTGTTCCTGAGGTCTCTTCTTGTGCCACTACCACACTGTTATGATTACTATGGCTTTGTAGTAGAATTGGTAATTTGCTATTGATAATCTTCCAGCACTGTTTTATTCTGTTAAGGATTGTTTTTCCTATGCACAGTATTTTATTGTTCCATATGAATTTTTGGATTACCTTTTCTATTCCCTTGAAGAATAAGGTTGGAATATTGACAGGTATCACATTGAATTTGTAGATACCCTTGGGAAGTATGGCTATTTTCACGATATTAATCCTTCTGATCCAGGAGCAAGGGAGGATTTCCACTTTCTAAGTTCTGTTTTGATTTCCTTTTTCAGGTTTATATAATTTTCATCTTAGTGGTCCTTCACTTTTTAAGTTAACTCCTAGGTATTTTATTTTTTGTGGGCTTATTACAAAGGAGTTGCTTTCTTAATTTCTGCTGTGCTCTACTCATTGTTGGCATACAGAAAAACCATTGATTTTTGAGGGTCAATTTTATATCCTGCTTCTTTGCCAAATTTTCGAAGTAGCTCGAGTAATTTGGGAGTAGAGTCCATGGGATTATTTAAATACAAGATTATATCATCTGCAAAGAGAGAGAGTTTTACTTTGTCTTTCACTATTTGGATACCTTTTATGTTTGCTTCTTGTCTTATTGCTGTAGCTAGGCATTCTAATAATGAATTGAAGAGAAGTGGAGAGTGGACATCCTTGTCTTGTTCCTGAGTTAAGAGGAAATAGCTTTAGTTTTTCACCATTATGTATAATGCTTTCTCTCAGTTTGTCATATACAGCCTTTATTGTATTGAGGAATGTTCCACGGATTCCTAATTTTTCCAAAGCCTTCATCATAAAGAGGTGTTGAATCTTGTCAAATGCTTTTTCTGCATCTATTGAGATAACCATGTGATTCTTATCCTTGCCCTTATTGATGTGATGAATTACATTTATTGATTTGTGTATGTTGAACCACCTTTACATCCTTGAAATGAATAATCCTGTTTGATAGTGGTGTATGATATTTTTGATGAATTTTTGAAGTTGATTGGCCAAGATTATGTTGAGTAGTTTTGCATCGATGTTCATCAAATAGTAGGTCTATAGTTCTCTTTCTTTGATGAGTCCCTGCCTGGTTTTAGGATGAGGGTCATAATGGCTTTTTTTATTATAAAGGTACTCTACAGAGGGGTTACAATTACATGAGTGAGGTAATGAGTACATATCCTATCGAACATTGTTACTCCCTACTTTGTTTTTACCCTATTATCCCTTTCCCCCTTACCTCACCAACTCCTCCCTTCCCCCACACTCAAAGATATAAAGTTCATTTTCTTGTACATCTCATTGGTATAATGGTTAAACTTGTAACCTTATTTCAATATTTTGGTACTTTTCTTCCCCTTCCCAAATTAAAAAAAAAATGTATATATAAGATGTAGGGTGTTGTACTAATCTTTCTTCACCTTGGGAACTCCCTGATTCCTCGTCCTAGTTGGCCCAGGTGCATATATCATCTGTCTTTGTTTTTTTTTTTCAAGGTAAGCGGTTCTTCTTCCTTCCTCAAATGTAGGAACACAATTTTAGCACAGGGATTGTGGGGTGTGTCTTTGGCGTTAAGAGAACATCGTTTTCTTTCTCTTGCTGTCACTTACTGAACAAAAGATTTTATGTTGTAATATACACAAATTTGTTGATATTTTCATATATATATATATATATATATATATTTCCTTTGTGAAATAAATTTTCATTTTCTTAAAACACTCACTTAATATTCCTTAAACGTCCATGGGATGCTTTCTACCTTTGTGTCCTTATTTGTTTTTAGGAATTGTTTGCAAAGGCTTTAAGTCGTGGTATACTTGGTATTTATTCATATAGATAGCTAGCTATCCTAGTGGCTGTTTATTGCATAATCTAGTGTCTGATATCAAGTTCCCACATAGGTTTGGTCCTTATTTCTCTACTATTTTCTTATTGCGTTTCTTCAGCTTTAATATCAGACTGTCTTGATTACTATGCTTCAGTGTGACAAATCTTCATTTCAGGTGGGATGTGTCCCCACTTGTTCTTCCTCATTCTTTGCCTCTTTGATCTTTCACAATCCCTCCCCTCCTCTAGTGTTGGAGACCAAACCCAGGTCTTCTGCATGTATGCCAAGTTCTCTACAAGTGAGCTACATGCCCACCCAGCTCTTAATTATTTGAAACAGCAGTCACTGGGTCCATGTGGGGATTTTTTAAGTTTCCCTCTAGAATTATGGTCTCTTTACTTACGATCCCTGACTTTGGTCACAGAATAAGAATTTCCAGAGAAATCACCATGGCAAGAAAAGTTGGCATAGTTTTATTGAGTAAGCAAGCAAACAATCAGCAGCAGACAGACAGAGGCACACTCAGTATGTGGGTGCTGTCAGAGAGAAGCATAGAGCGGTTTGACATCAGGGGAGTTTTTCTGAAAAAGCAAGGTCTGTCATAAAGTCATGCAGATGCTTGTTTATCTTTGCTTTTTGTCATTCCTGGTGTTACACCTTTTGAGTTCTTGATTATTTATTTGGTGACTCACTCTTTAGTATATTTCTTCTAGGAAAAAAACACATTTTGCCATACAACAGATATTTGTCCTTAAGATGAGGAATGCATCCTCTTGATTCTCAGGCTGTATTTAGAAGCAAAGAAGATGTGCTTGCATGTTTCTAAATGTCTTGTTTCTTTTTGAGTTCCTGTCTACCATTCCTCAAGGCTTATTTTTCCTAACTGATGATGCCTCCAATCTATACAAATTGCTGTGAAGACTTATCATAGTATTGCATTGAATGTATAGATGGTTTTGATGGAAATTAATACCTACTTGATGCTGTGTATTACTGTTCACAATTGAGCCATGGTTCTCCTTTTAGCTCTATTTCAATTATTTTTGCAAGTTTTAATTTTCTTTACAACGTATGATGTGTTTTGCTAGATAGTTCTTTGTGTGCTTTTATTGGGTTGTTTTGGTATGAACAACACTGGGGATTGAACTCATACCTCGTTTATGGGAAGAAAGCACTCTACCACCTAAGTCACAATCAGCTATGGAAGTTTGTTGTTTGTTGTTTTTTTGTTTTTCTTGGTCATGGGGCTTGAACTCTGGGCCTGGGTGCTATTCCTCAGCTCTTCATCTCAAGGCTAGACCCCTACCACTTTAGCTACAGTGCCACTTGCAGTTTTCTGTGTGGTTATTTGGAGATAAGAGTCTCATGGGCTTTTCCTTCCCAAGCTGGAGTTGAACCACAGTCCTCAGATCTCAGCATCTGAGTAGCTAGGATTGCATGTGTGAGCCACTGACACCCAGATATGGTAGTTTTTTTTTAATAATTGAAATTATTTATTTTTTGTCCTAATTTAACTTAATATTTTTATCTCTTTTTTCATCACATGGAATTGAGTATAGGATAATTTATATGTATGTATGTGCATGCTTCTGTGTACATATGTGCCAATACTGAGGCTTGAATTTCCTTAAATTTTTCCAAGCAAGGTTGGCACTACACCACTTAAACCACACCTTCAGGGATTTTTTGCTGCTTAATTGAAGGTAAGAATCACTGATTGGCTACTTTGAAGGATTAGTTGTGCGATGAGAGTTCAGAGCCAGAGTGTGCAGTCTCCTTCCCTCTTCCTTCTAATAAACTACTCAGGAAAAGCTGCAAGTGTCATTGTGGCTCAAGAGGTAGAGCATTAGATTTAATGAAAAGCAACTCATATGCAGTGCCTAGGCCTGAATTTCAACCCTGGAGCCAGAGGGTTAAAAAAATAACAAACTCTGAATTCTCTGACCAGTCTAGCTTTAAACCATCATCCTATAGATCTTAGCCTCTGAAGTAGCTGGGATTACAGGTATGAGCCTTTAGTAATAGTAATAGTTTTCTAATATTATTATTGACAGATGCTTTAAAAAACACATGGCTAACAGTGTCTCATGTTTATAATCCTTGATATTATGGAGGGAGAGACATAAGATCCTCGGTTTGAAGTTGGGACCAATTACAGAATGTTTGAGTCTTATCTCCAACTAACAACCAAAAGGTTGTATGTAGAACTGTGGCCCAAATTTTAGAGTCATAGCCTTGATCAGAAAAATCTCAGAGACAGTGCTCAGGTAATGAGTGTAAGTCCCAGGACCAGCACAAAAAATTAAAATAAATAGAACACAAAATAATCCCAGGTATGGCTAGTGACAGTTTGCATATTTTTCCAACAAATTATGTACCAACAGTCAGATGAAACTTCTGCTTATAAATCTGCACTAATTATATTTAAACAATTATTACACTCTTTCATTTAGTAAGTTAGCCAAGAATTAATGCCAGTTGAAGAGAAATTGTATGTGATTACGACTTCAGCAACAATGCATTTTTTTTACTTTTTAAAAGTGTCACCTATTTATCACCTTTCAAATATATCTATATCTATATCTATATCTATATATATAACATTATTAAATTAATTTCAGCTAAATATTAACTTCACTATCCTCTAAATTTAAGTGTTGAACTAAATTTTATATCAGAGTGAATTGTATAAACATTAGGGAAATAACTGAGGCAATGAAAAGGGGAGCAAATTGGTTTGAGACTGGCTACCAAGGTAGGTCTTCAAGAGGCCAGGGCTGTTTCTCATTCTTAAGGTCCATTTCCCTGACTGGTCCTCCTCCCCTTGAGTCTAATCAAAGGATTAGCTTATAGGTATGGGAACAGCAGCAGCTTGAGTTGAAGGCTTTCTTTAAAGTCTCTTTCTTTTGTTTAAATGCAGGAACAAGAGAAGTCACTGGCTGACTGGTCTCTGACCTGGAAAGTAATTCGAAATATGAAGACCAACCTGTGTGGTCTGTGTGGAGGAGGATGTGGTGGTGACAAAGAATAGATAGAGCTTTTATGCTTAACTTGCACATTGTTACTCCAGTGTGTAAGTCAGCAATCTTCCCATAGGAAATTGCAATGTCCCAAAATGTTAGAAAGGGGCTTTAATTTTGTTAGAATTCCTTTTCAGTGGGATCCCTGCTCCTCCACTGTTCCTTTAGATTCTGTAGTTTTAGAAGGCAGCAGCATGCTTAACAGAAACAATCCCTTCTTTCCATAGCACTGGATGCTGCAAGTATGTACACATTTAAGGAAAGTTTGAAAATAATCTCCATCAGGTAGGAGAACAATGAGAGGGATGGGGTGATAATGGGGCTAAGCTAATATTGATTAGATTGTGACAAGTGTTGCCTGTCTGTTGAGAGGCCTCTGGCCTTTCCTGAGCAACACCTCATTTGGGCCTAACAGCAGGGGTCTTACTGGGCTCCCCTACATACACATGTAATCAGCTTCTTTTAGAAGCTGGTGGGATTTTTAAACTTTTACAAGCTATCAGATTAACTGATTGAACTCAAGAGGGTACGGGTACTTAACTGTTCACTGCTACTCAGGTTAGAGTCCTGGGTAATGTATTGGACAGTTTATATAAGTGATGAGATCAAAGCAAATTGAAGGCTTCTAGTAATCTTAAAGATCTTTAAGAACATAAAATCCAGTGGAAAGTGGCACTATGGCTCAAAGTGGTAGATTACCGGCCTTGAGCAAAATACTCTCACGGACAGTACCCAGGCTCTGAGTTCAAGCCCCACGACCGTCACACACACACAAAAATTGAACAAAGTATTTGCTTGTCTCATTTTAAATGTCAATTTAAGTTTTTTATTTAAAGTTTATACAAAAAGAAAGTATTTGGTGTTCTAGGAAATTTCTCCAAAAGTTAATGTAGAGCAGAATGTAGAGCCATTGTGAGATTAATTAGGAATTCAGAGCTATGAACGACTATAGTTTTATAAGCTGAAGTCAATACATGTCAGAGAGATGGAAACAAAACTTGGCTTTCTAGCAATAGACTTTCAAGCCTTTTCAACACATTTGGCTGGGTAGATGGTGCTACATTTGGTAATTTTGCTCCACTCTGAAAGTCTTGTGTAAGAAGAAAATCCTATTTGCTTTCTTATTTATGAACTGCATGTGAAAACTTTAGCAAAGGACCTTGTGTGGCCCCTTTTTAACTAGAAGTATTTCAAGTTTTTTAAGACCTCAGAATCCTTCTGTACTCTAGCCAGGCTGCTTTGAACTATTTAATTTGAAATTTATTAGCATAATCATTTATCATTGTTGGGAGGATATTCCTATGCTTAGTAAATCTACTTGTTGGAGTTATTTGTAAGCAATGAAGCATTGGGTCTTTCAGAGTTAGCCTGTGAAGAGTAGAATGGATTGAGGTGACATTTCCATGATTTATAGGCAAAATCACCCTGTTCTATTAGAAGTGTGGGATCAAATGTATGATGGGCCTTAGTTTAAGGTTTCTTTTATTTTACTATGTATGAATCCTCCATCATATATATGCCTTTAATCTTTCTGATATGTTGTATTATAAAAGTTTGGTTTTAACATGATGTGAATTAGTTTTTAAATGAAACAAACAGGACATTTGGCCTTAATGATGGAAGAATTTGGTTAATTTTAATAGACAAAAATATTGTCAGAATTAAATTATAAGTTTATCATCAATGGAAAATAAATATTGAAAGTACATAAAGCAGAAGAATTTAGGTGGTGCTAAATATATTCAGCCTTTCTTGTTTATAAGGTAAAAAATGATTTGCAATGGGCAACAGTCCTCTTGGTCACCTAGAGTTGTTACTTCAGCAAAGGTATGATAATGTCTGAGGATGCTGAACCCTAGGTTTCTAAAAGCAAGAAACACAGATGTAAGTCCTCAAAGATGCTGACCAAAATGAATGAAATTCACACTCCATTAATAGGAGGGAAGGACACCATTTTGTTTGCTATCTTCAAAAGCCAAATGCATTTTTCTCTGCAGGTGACTATCAGCAAAGCGGTGGATGATTGTAGACAGACTCGTTTCGTGGATCTTATTCAATCAAGAGAATAAGGAGCTGTGGTGATGGCTGGTGTAGATGGACAACAGTTCTACAGACACCTGCATCATCATTGAAGAAAGGCCTGAGAAGTTTCAGAAAGTGAGCCAACGGTGTCCAGGCAGGTGTAGTTTGAACACCCTTCTTACTGCTGAGAATCTTATATTACAGGCATGATTCCTATAAGGGTTGAAGAAAACAGTTGCTTTTTTACATTGGCAGGTCTTACAGCAAGAGGGGCTGTGTGTCCTGAAGTATCTTGGTGTGTCAGACTAGTGAAACAGTCTAGTTATTACACAAGAACAGAGGTCATCTATGGTGAAATTGATGATTTCAGGTAGTCACTAGGCCTCAGATGTAATGTAGCTCCATAATATCTGTAACAAGAGAGGTGTTCATGTAGTTAAATGAAACTGAATTATATCCACTTGTGAATTCCCAAGTAAATTAGAATAGAAGATATCCATGAGAGAAGTCAGTGGGGCTGCTGCGTCAATAAAGTAAGAACAAACCATATTTTGAATTTGTTTATTGAACCTTTCTTGACTTTCCAACCTTTCCCTTTGAAATTTCATTAACTATCACGTATGATGAGAATTTCTCAATTACAAAACTCTTTAAGAGTCACTCCATATTTGTGGCTAAAGAAATAAGTAGTTTTGGAGGCTGGGCACTAATTGCTCAATCCAGTAATCTTAGCTACTCAGAAGCCTGGGAACTGATGGTTGAAGTTCAAATCCAGTCCAGACAAAAATCTCCCTTTAGTCCTCAAAAACCATGTAAATGTAGCTTTAACTCAAGTTATAGAGCACTTGTCTTAACAGAAAAGCTAAAGGACAGTGCCCAGGCCTTGAGTTCAAGTTCTCATAGTGGAACAAATAAAAAGTAAAAAAAGAGAGATGGAGAAATACTGGAATTTCCTGTTTTCATAAATTACCAGGACCATATGAAGGTAATAATCCTGTTAAGTTAAAAGAAGGTCCAGTTGAAGCAAATGGATAAACAGTTGAAAAGTGGCAGCAGAAAGACAAGAACCTTCAGTATGGATAACACGCTTAGCAAAATCAAGGGCATTCATCTTCAAGAAAGTACACCTCTCTAATGACATATTCATCTTAGATTATTCTCCTCATATCTATGAACATCCTGTAAGATTGGCTACACATATCCACTAGAGTCAGCTGACCACAGCATACTGTTTGTGACATTTCCTGGATAAAGTTGCTTGTTCTCATTGTCATTAGCCTTCAGCAGTTTCAGTGAAGAGCATGTTCTCCCATTTTGCCTGTAGTCGATAGCCTCCTCTTCTATTTCACAGCAAAGAAACTGTGGCTAGCAGGCTTGAGAACTGTTACATTCAGGGGTTCTTCAGCTTTGCATTTTCCTTTCCTTTCTTGGTAGGTAAGTTGGAATAAGAAAAAAAATTAAGCAGTGTGTTTTAGTTTTAACTTAAAGATATTTATTTGAAAATATTACAAGTTATAATTCTTTAAATTTATTATTAATTCGCATATAATAGGGCTAGTTTTAGTGTTGCATGCCTTTAAACCTAAATATTTAGAAAGCTGAAAGCTGAGGATCATTGTTTCAAGACAGACAAGGTAAAATCTATCATGAGACTGCTATCTTCAACTAAGAACCAAAAAGCTCAAGGTGGAGCTGTGGCTCAAATGGAAGAATGCTAACTTTGAGCAAAAAGGAAAAGCAAAAGAAACTAGGCCCTGAATTTAATTCCTAGTACTAGGACACAGGAATTGTATATGTGTATATATATACATATATACATATATATATACATATATATGTATATATATACTATATGTATGCATAAATATGCATATTTGTGTGTCAATATGTATATAAACTGTATATGCATATGTATATATATATATATAATTATATGTTATTAGCAAGTGTCAACTATATGCAAGTGAACATTTAGTCTTGCTCTTAAAAACAGATTCATATGCAATTATGAACCCTTGTGATTTATAGGATCTAACATACATAGGAACATAAACCACCAGACTGGGAAATTAATAGAATGGTTTTTGTTGTAGAATAGACTGTATGCACAATATTAGATAAATGATACTAAGTTATTCACTAAAACATTGAAAGCAAAAGCATAATAGTACAAGAAATCACATTTAGACCTGGACTATGACATTCAGTGGACAGGTAGATCATGAAAATATGATAGCTATATGCATATAAGTATGCATATATATGTTCATATTCATATATACGCTTATATACATACATATGTACATGCACACTGGAATTTTATTTATCCATTTGATAAAATGATAATGCATCATTTGCAAAGAAAGGAAAGAAATTGGGAGAAATCATGTTAAGTGAAGTAAGGAAAGAAAGTTAAACCCAAAGTGACAAATGAGATATGTTTTCTGTTATATAGGAAGTTAGATATAATCTAGATCACTGCAATATGCACACATTGGGGTGGAATCCATGTATACACCTAGGTACGAACTGAAATATGATTGGTTCATAAAAGAATTCAAAGAATGTAATTCCTTAGAATAGCTAACTCAAATTCCAACAAAAGAAACACTAGAAATCAAGTATTCACAGGTAGGGCTGGGATTAGGGTAGGGAGAAATAGATAAATGAAGCCATAAAGTGGGGAAAAAAGCAATGATCTAGCTTAATGAATATCCTACAAATGAAGAAACTTGAGGAAAAGATGGGAGTGCCTGTGTTGGGAAAATTATGAAAGAAGTGACATTGATTAATATCCATTATAGACATGTACTCATGTATTGAATATCAACTCATGTGTACAAGTAGAAATCAAAATTTAGAAAAGCAATACTCGGTATGCTCATTCGAGTATTTCAGTGATGGCGGTTCTCTGAATAACTAACAAACAATCAAAAGTTCAAGAAAATAAGTAACAGAAAGGGAAGTCATGTTTGGCTGCAGAAGAGGTTTCAGAAAAGAGGGGGCAGATTAATGAAAAGAGGAAGGGATGGGAAATACAATCATATTGATGATATATATGTAAAATTGGAACCAGGAAACATAGGATGGGTAGTGTTGGGAAAGATGGGGTAGATCAATGGCACATTAATCAAGATGCATTGTACTAATAAACAAACTCATTGAATTGAAAACTCTTCGCACAACAACTTTATGATAAATACAAATGAGTAAAAATAAAGACATGATTTAAATTTGTGCTCCATTTCTTGTAGCAAAGTAATATATAGTAAGCTTTAGTTTGGGCAAAAAGTAAAATTAAATTAGCTACATGACAAAACAAGAAACGGGAAATGTATTGGGGGTAACATTGCCTTTGGAAATATACATGCCTCATGATATGCATTTCAAAAATATCAATATTCTGATTACTTTTTATGTTTTTTTAATTGTGAAAATAGCATATGGAGGGGTTACAATTACATGTACAAGATAATGAGTACATTTCTTATCAAGCATTTTTGCCTTCTCCTTTGTTTCCACTTGCCATCCCTTCCCATCTCCTGCCAAAATTGTAAAGTTCGGTTTTCAACATAATGATTTGTACATGTCATTGTTGCAATGGGTCCACCTGTATCCCTATTTAAATGATTTGTTTTTTCCCTTCCCCTCCAAAAATTATACCAACATCAAATAGAGTGAAAACAGGAGTTACGGAGTATGGGAGGGACATACTAAGCAACAAAGAAATCATCTTATAAATATGTTAGAAACAATTGAATGAAAGAAAAAAACATTTGAATACTTATCTTGGGGTTCATTTCACCTAACATCAACTTATCTGACCTTTTCTGCTTGTCTCAGACATATACTAGTTATTTCAAATAAGGGAAACCATGGGACCTATGTTTTTTTTGGCCTGACTTACTTCACTTAATATAATTTTTTCCAAGTCTTTCCATTTCTTAACAAATGGGGCAATGTCATTCTTTCTGATGGAGGCATAGAATTCTGTTTTGTATATAAACCATATTTTCTTGATCCATTCATCTACTGAGGGGTATCTGGGTTGGTACATATCTTAACTATGGTAAATAATGCTGCATTAAACATAAATAAAGTGATCTGTGAACTTTGGGACACTATTATCATAATGTCTTATGATACATAATTTAGCTAGAGTTGCTAAGAAAATCATTGTTATTTATCTTATATTGTAAAATATAAGGAACTCTTATAATACCACTACATTATAACATAGATACAGAAGTTTCTCTCTTTAAATTGCTCCATGGGAGACTGTTACATATAAGCTGCTACAAGATCCAAAACCACAAATATAAATAAAATTACTTAGAAGGAATTGTTAGGAGGACAATTCTTATCTTTCACAATCAATGTCAGCCATGGACTTCCTGAAAGAAAGTCAATCAGAGACAAATGTGTTTGTTTCGCTAGGCCTCTAGTGCCAAACAAGAGTGTTGAAAAGACACATTATAGGAACTTAATTCTCAAAGTCAGACCACAGTATGGTCAGAACCTCAAAGTCTACTATATGGAAGAGACTATCTCTGACCCCCATGCTCTTCTTTTTACCAAAGAAAAAGTTCTTTTAGTAATTTATGTGTTTTTGAATTTATATAATGAATGAACACTTTTCACATAAATGAAGTTTGAAATCCCTTTGATCCATTTTCCCATGCTTAAAACTAGCAACACAATAAATAATAGTGGCCACAAATTAGAACTTTTCTGTATCAATGAAAAAACAATATAGAGAATATAGATTCTACAGAGAACCAAAGGAATCCAGAGATACATCTATTTTCCATACAATTGTTCCAACGGAATAAAGACCAACACGGTTTCTTTAAAGTAAGGATTAGTCTAATGTCTGCACACTCACACTTAACAAATATTTATTGTAAACTTACTGATTGTATTCTAGGTATACTTTCTTATTGTTGACAGACAAAAATTGCTTGAGTGAGACACAGGAATCTTAAGAAAGTCTTATAGATAAAGGACATAGTGTGTTAGAAGAGGAAACCATGGTAGGAAAATGAAACTTACTTTTTGTTGGTCACAGGGCACGAACTCAGGGCCTGAGTACTGTCTCTCAGCTCTTTGGTTCAAGGCTAGCCCTTTACCTCTTTGGGACAGAGTACCACTTTGGGTTTTTCGTTGATTAGCTACAGGCAAATCTCATAGGCTTTCTTCCCAGGCAAGTTTAGAACCATAATTCTCAGATCTCAGCCTCATGACTAACTAGGATTATAGACGTGAATCACCAGTATCCATCACCCCACAAACTGAAACTTTTGAGCTTCTAGTGAGTTCAATCAATTTTCAGTGGAAAACTCAAAAAGTGTGGTCAGGAAAGACCTCATAGAATGGTTCTATCAATATGATTGATCTTCAGTACAAATCTGATCTTGTTGTCACCTCTTGGCAGCAGCAGAGCCTGGGTCTATTCTATCACAAATGTAAAAGACTAGCAAAAAGATAGCCTATGGTATTTCTGCTTAGGAGTCAGGACAAGTAGTTGAATGCAGGAATGAAGCAATATGTTCCTGGCATAGGAAGGCATGGGAGAGACAACAGACTAGAGAGAAAACTGGTGGACCCAACATGTAACCCCTTCTCCTTCGAGGAAAATGACCTCCTACAAAGTGGCAGTTACACAATTGACCTACTGCATTTTCTGATATGAAGGATGGTGTCATATCTCACTAAACAACTCACTTGTAGTCAAAGAAAGGGAAATTCTTTAGTGTCCCCCTTAGGCCCAGTCTCAGTTAATCTCCATCTTAGACTTTGTCCAGTTTCTATTCCCACCAGAAAGTCCCTGATGAGGCCCTGTGGGAACTGAAACCACTATCAGTTTTGGATCTGTTCCTTCTGTCAATGCTGTGGTGGGTGGTGGGAAAGCTCATTCTCTGAATTGTGCCCTAGTTCCAAATCTCTTCAGAGAAAGTCAAGGAATAACAGATTCTGCCTGAGGGAGTGAGTTTCTCCATTTCAAAAGAGATCAATTAATATCTGATTCTGAGGCCCAGGTGGAAGTCCTTCACTAGATCCTCTAAGCTGGAGTGGAAGTTAGCACAGACTCTAGGCCACCCTCACATTTCTCCATCTCTTTCTCATGAACACAAAGATTACAGGAGTTGAGTTCAGAAACAAGGAAAAATGAGAGTAGTAGAAAAATCATGCCCAGTGGGAGGAATTAGAAACTCTGGGTAAAAATGAGGTCACAAAATCTCGTAGGATCACTCACGTAATTCGGGAATCACATCATAAAATTAGAGAATAAACATAATAAATTACTGCCTAAATTAGTCACCCTACTGTTCTGACTACAAGTGTCCTTTTAAAAGCTAGGTGTCCTAGATATAGGTTGATGAGGAAAAGAAAGCACATTCTTTCCTCACAAAGTTCTACTGAGTATCTTCATCCATAGCATATATATATAGCATCCTACATTTTATTTTAATCCATTTGTTATGAAATTAAACAAATTATGGGGAAAATCTTTCTATGGTAAATTTTCTTCCATGGCCTACTTATTTGATATTATTAAGTATTATTTTTATAGTTTCATTTTTTAAATTTGAGCAAAATGTTTTGTTAAATTAACACAAATTAGTTGCACATTTTTCTTATTTTTCCGTGTCTGTATATGTGAAAATATACCTTGATCAGCACCCCATATGTTTTCTTCATCTTCTTTCCTCCCTTCCCACACAAACACAGATATCTTCACATCAACATTTTTGGCCATATTCTCTCTCCTTCACAGTTCTGATCCTTCTGTGAATTCCTACTATTACGTATACAAAATACAGCTACTGTTTTGTCTTTTCATAAACATTTTAAGTGTATTTTATGTTTTGGAATGAGTTTCATCAGTGTGCACCAAATATGCATATACTTCATTCAACTTGACCATGCAGATGAATGTTTTTCTAACATTCATCCATCTTCTACCATTCAACAGCTTCTGATGTGTCTTATTTTATACTTTCTTTATTTAGCTTTTCAAGATAATTTCTTATTAAGCTTCTAGCATTATCTTTTTCCCAATTGTTGCCTTCTTAACATTGCTTCAAATTATAAACTATATATGATCGTCCTGTATGTGTTCACTAATATATTTAAATTTTGGTCTAATATTCATCTATTATAGGATATCCTTAACCTGTTGTAACTGCTCTGAAAATCAATATGGATGTTCCTCACAAAAGCAAAAACATAGTGCCATAAAAGCCCATGAAATTAGTATTAGGTGTATATCCAAAAATACGTTGCAATGAAACAGTAGAAGCATTCACTTCTCTTATATCCGAGAATATGTTTATAGCTATAAACAGCACATTTTCTTTATTCCCTTTACTGGTACACCTAGGTTGATTGCAGATCTTGGTTGTTATGAATACTGCTACCATGAACACGGATGTTCATGTTGAATCATATTCCTTCAATATGTATCCAAGTTATTGTAAAGGTCATTAAAATATGTGGGGTTTTTTGGTATTTTGTAAATCTCCACTCTGAGTTCCATATGGCTTGCACTAGTTTACAATTGCCACACAACTAAACACAGTTCCTGATTTATTTCAACCTCTCCAGCATTTGTGTTTATTTGTTTGAGTGGTTATAAATATTCTGATGTGTAAGATTGGAGCTCAGTAACTTTTTGATATGTGGATAAGAATTTCAAATATTTCATTTATTTATTAAACATTTACATTTGTACTTCATTCCTGATCAGTGTCCTTTTTGATATTTGATCAATTTTTAAGTTTTACAATTTGTGGTTTTTTCCCATTCCAACTATTAACATTAGTTAAAAAATTATTACAGTGGTGCAAAATTTACTAAAATCAAGTGATTGTACAATTATAACACTGGATTTTTGTTTGTTTGTTTGTTTACACCCAGGCAATTATTTCAATAAAGATGTTGAACTTCTTTCACTAGAAAAGTAGATTGAAAGGATAGTATCTCATATTAGTGTTAAGATAATCTCAAATTAACAGTCACTGCGTAGGCCTCGACAATTGGGCAAAGTAAAACACATTAGTACAGCACAAATTGCATTTGAAGAGATCCAAAGGCTTCATAAAAGATGTTTTCAAAAGGCACCAACTTCATGAAGCAAATGGTGAAGTTTAAAAGCAGACCATAGGAATCTGATTATCAAGAAGATGAAGGGATAAAAGTATACAGAAAGACAACTTTAGAACATTGACTAAGAATTTGTGGAGGGGGGGAAACCACTAGATACAAAATCTCAATGCTGAAGGGAAGAAGTGTTTTACCCTAAAACTCAGGTGTGTCTGATTCTCTCACACCACACACACGCACACACACACACACACACACACACACACACACACACACACACACACCTCGTGTACACATAGAAATCCAGGGGCAGCTGTATCTGGGACAATGAAGCTTTTTTCCTCTTGCTATCAGATAATCAAACATGATAGTGCAGTTGGCTCCACAGCCACCCTACGCTTGAGCAGGAGGAGGGAAAGGATGCCTTAGACTGCAGCACAGCTTTGTGTATCCCTGGCTTTCTATGTAAGAATGAAGTTCGTGGTCCCATAGGCATGGGTGGCGAAGGTGAAATAGGGGTACACTTTGCCTGGAGGATGGCACACCATGAGCCTTTTATGCATGGCGAACCAGGTGTGGGAAGCCCTGTGAGCATCTCCATAATGACCTCTCAGTGGCATGGAGTTGACACTGTACTTGGATGTGGCAGGAGGCAGGAGGACAGCTGCAATCCAGAAGGTGGAAGAGGCACAGGAGTGAATGGGCCTTTCTGTGGAGAAACCTAAGGCAAGCTAAGGAAGTTCCCAGCTCACACATGACAGCCACCATGCTGATCCCCAGAGGACACACCTAGTCTTGTCAATGGCAGAAGTCCAGATCTACAGCTGGAACTTCCCCAGTGGCCCTTGACCTAGCTGGGCTGGAACAGCACCAGCCAAGCATGTTTCCTCGACCCCGCTGTGTGTGGCCTCCCAGACACTGCTCTGTGGGCAGGCCGAGGCTGTGCTGGCCATTCCTGGTGCCAGGTGCGAGACCAGTCATAGACTGAGCCCACAGCATTGGAGCTGCCCCTCACAAACTTCCAGGAGGCGTCAAAAGAGGTACACTGCAGCTTGAATCCTGTGGCGTCCACCCTCCACAGTCCCAGCCTTTGTTGTTGAAATTCTTCATCCCCCTAGTTGTCGCATTTCTCATTGTCTGCTTTGCCAGCACTTGAGACTCCTTCCTCTCCTCACTAGACTGCCAGACCGCAGGGGATCTGCCCCAAACATCCCACCTCAAAGACAGTCCCCAGACCTAGCTATCATAGGTGTGGCTGCTGCCTGAGCCACTGACCTGCCCATCCTTCCTCCCCTCACCAGCCTCTGTCGGGGCCTACCTTCCCCTCCCCAACACCCCCAGCACCAACCCCAGTGCAGCCTCCTCTGTGTTCTACCCTCCTCTCCTCACCCCCACCCCCAGATCCGACCCCAGCATGGCCACTGCTCTGGGAAAGCCAACTGCGTGCTCCAGGTGTCATCAAGGGTGCCACAGTGTGTGGTTGGCTGAGAGCTGGAGGCAGCATAGGTCTCTCTGATCAATGTCTTTCACTTTACTTACTCATGTATTCATTATTAATTTAGTATTTAATTTTTGGATCTTATAAGTATCATTTCATTAATCCTTTGCAGAATAGCTGGTGGAAATACGGTCCCAAAATGCAGATCGTCTGTTTAATTCTTTCCAGATTCAGAGATATTTTAGGTAGTCATAATAATAATGATCTCTCATTTCTATAGCAGAGTGCTATTCAGAAATAATTGCTTGTGCATCTGTTATTAATTATTTAAAATACTTAAAACTTTTAAATTTCAAATATTACAGGAAGATCTTTGATTCATGTTGAGTGGATATATGTGAGTAAGTTGAGCTGTTGTATACATTCCTGTATGTGTATGTATGTGTGTGTGTGGCGGGAGTGTACATGTATTATTGAAATCACAGATACAGATGATGACCGCTGTTCTGAACTTGTGTCCTTTTTCTGAGATATATATTGTGGTGTTTCTTTGTTGGTGGTAGGCTGCGACTGCTTGCCTATGCCTGATGTGCACTTTCCAGCTCAATTTTTCAATAAAAGCTTCTTATTGAGCATATAGGGCTCTGATATTACTTTGTCTTTAGTCTGCCATCAGTGATCATATTTTCTTCTTTAAAAATTAACAATTAATATAAATTTTATTTCCTGGTTGATTTTCCCCTTTAATTTGCATTTAGAAATATGTATTATAAGACTTTGAGCTCTGTATTCATGATGAAAAACCATTTTGAGTTCATTTCTTATTGGACAGTCTCATCACTTCCTTTGCTCTCTCTCTCTGCTTTTCCCTCCTGTCCCTGTTCACAAGTGGTATAGTTCATTGTCAAAATAATATATACTGAGAACCATCGCTGCATTTGTTTCCCTGTTATCCATGAACTTCTGTGGCTTCCTCACTGCCCATAAATGGATAAAAAAGATCAAAAAATCCCTCTTGTTTCCAATTCCTGCAATTCATTTCAATATAAACATCAGTAGTTTTATGAGAGTGTCAGGGTCTGTCTACACATCGCGAACACTTATACTTCAAGCAACAAGTCATAACTCTCACCAGATTGTAAGGTCCAGAAAGTAATTCTTTTCACTTTCCGTGCAGGAAGAAGCTGAGATTAAGAAAGGTTAAGTAACTGACTGGAAATACAGGATTCAGCATTGAAGCTCATTCTTATAGCTTACCTAATTCAGAAAGTGAGATCTGAAAACCACAGTTTGAAACCAACCTAGATTGGCATATCCATTACGTGTTATTCTCCAGACAACCAGCAGACTTGTGTGTTTCAAGTGGTAGAGTTAGAATGCCATTAGTCTTGAATGGGAAACATAAAGGACACTGCCAATATGTTGTTTTTTAACAACCAATGCTATCCCATACAAAATCTGACACCACACACACACACACACACACACACACACACACACACACACACACTTTAGAAAAGATCTTAGTAATGAAATCCAAATAGTTTATTTTTTTATTTTCATATGTTTTAGAATTAGCTTTAGTGAGATTTGACTTGGTAGTCTCTGCTGATGAGCCACAATTTGAAAACTGTTGAAATGGCTACCCATATCCGGGCTCAGAGAAACATTCTCCTATTTAAGTGTTCCTCCTTTCCAGCAATGATAAATTGTCTTTCCTTGGCCCAGTTTCCACTTTGGGACTCAATATCTTAGACTTTCCTGTCTTACTAAACAGGATTATGGGTGGCAACTACTGTACTGGACGGTATGTGACTTGTGAAAAGTGTTCAAAATTCACTATTCAGTGGAGGTTGTTAGCACTCACCCATGATCATTCTGTGTTCAGAATTAGGAACATTTTAGGGCCAGGAATTCAGGGGAAGCACTGTGTGCTACTTCGTATTTTTGATTTACTCACAGATTTCCATCCATTGTTTACTTTAAGCATTGTGTGAAGAGAATGATTGCTTCTAGGAGACAGAAGCACTGCACTAACTGTTGCTCTCAGAACACAGGAGGAGGGAAAAGAATTTCTGAATGAACCATATAGCCTAGACACTGAGTTCTTAGAAACTCAGTCTGCCTGTTATCTTACTTTAAACCTAGAAAGTCAGAGCCAGAAGGGGCTTGTAAGCTCCATTTATATTCCTGATCATGGGACTCCGTTCCCCTCAGTCCTTCTGACCCTTGTCTTTCTTTTTTGTTACTTCATTGCATATTAAGAACACACAACCGCAGGTTTCCATTATCCTAGTAGATGTTTTGCATCCCAGGACCTTCCTTCCAGGGAACTCTCTCCTTGAGACCTCATATGCATATATCCACAGATGTGAGTGACTCACAGACTGTGGAACATAGTTGCTCAATGATGATCAACTCAGAGACTCATGCAGGTTGAATTTGGAGCCTATCTGAGAGGCCTTAGTCTAGGCACTATGGGCAACATTGACAGCAATTCCTCAGAGCAATATCACTGACAGCAAGTGAGCCCTGACTAGTCCTTAGTCCTTGACAGTTCTACTTAGGGGTGTGAACAAATGACTAGGCATGTTTAGCCTATTGCACCGTACCCCAAGCACTGAAGTCATTTTAAGCCTAGGAGAAAAATCTCCCTGTGTAAATCAGAACACATAAGAAGCAGATGATGTGCCACACTCAAACGCTCCAGGAGAAAAGAATGTATTGATGTCTCCACAGATGGGAAATAATATTCTGAGTGGTGGGAAGGGAAGATTTCAGATATTAAACTATGAAGTATTTATAAGTTTTTGAATTGCTAACCCAATTTCCTTGCTGCCCCTTAAATCTAGTTTCAGGAAGTGGTGGAATTTTTATGATCACAAAATGGAGCTTTTAAACCCAGACCCAAACTTAGGTGAGCTTCTTAGATCTTCCCACCTGCTACTCATACCAAATAAAGAGATGTGGTGAAGATCAGGAAAGGACATTGATTAGATTGCAGTCATAACATGACAACAACTTCGCGCAACTTCAGAAAACTAAGCAATACTCACTAACATTTCTATTCACCCATGTCATTAGGTCTGAGTTGTATCTAGGTGTCCTCAGTGCCTTCAGAACAGGAAGATCTGGGCTGGGAAGGTGGCTCAGTGGTAGAGCGCTTGCCTTGCATGCCAGAGGCCCTGGGTTCGATTCCTCAGCACCACATGAGCAAAAAGAAAAAAGCCGGAAGTGGTGCTATGGCTCAAGTGGTAGAGCACTAGCCTTGAGCTGAAGAGCTGAGGGACAGTGCCCAGACCCAGATTTCAGGCCCCACGACCAGACCCCAAAAAAAAAAAAAAAAAAGAACAGGAAGATCTAGGGCAGAGCCCAAGACTGGTCTGGAATTTTGTAAATAAACTAACTTGTTTGATGGAAACTATTTGTACTGTCGTAATGGAAATGTAGAGACAGATAACAGCACATTTGCACTTTTGTCAATGAGCAGTGATTGGGAGGGAAGTATTTAAGATGCTACCCATGTTCTTAGTTGCCTAGTACCACCTTGGATTCCAGAGTCAATATTCATAAACAGATATAGAAGTTACATGTAGCTTGCTATGCCCAATTCACACCTAGAGAGGCAGATGAGAAATTGGAAGGGATTGGTGTGAAAGTCACAGTTTGATCCAAAGCAGAAATCAAAGGATGTGGAGATGAAGCAACTACCTGGGAGGAAAAGGAGAGACAGTTGAATGTGATGATCAACTAGAGATCACCTAGAGGAGACAGAGAAAGGTTGAGGCCACATTTGGTCCTGTAGATCAAAGTAACCCATCTGAGGTAGAACAGTCTGGCTGTCCAGAGCCACAGAGATGTTGGAAGAGCATCAGCAAGTGTTCTTGCCCATTTCAAGCGAGCTCCCAGAATGCCAGGATAAGACCTGGTACCTTCCCAGAGCACTGCTGCTGAGCAGTCCTCAGATCCGTTGCTACCATGATAATTGACGTTGGAGAGAAGCAGTGAGATTTGTAAAAGGTGATTGAAGCTCACTATGTGGAGCCTGCTCTGCAGCATTGTGGAGTGTCGTCTCTCAGGATGCTTAGGGAAAAGATCCCAAAGCCACTGTCAAACATTGCAATCTATTTGGAGTAGACATTTATGGATGGAACATGCCTGAACCCAACATAGTGATAATGAGCTGCTAGCAGTAGTTCCCTAACGATCTGACAGCCAAAACTGGAAAGGGAAACACTGAGCTCTGCACCACATCAGTATACCATGCAAATTGCTTCTATCCTAGTACTGGCTACCCAGTTTGCACACCCGTGACCTTGTTACCCTGATTGTGCCACCTTAATCCCTCACAACTTTTGCTCTTTCACTTTCGCTTTTCCTCCTTATCCCTGCTAAACTCTCTGGATACCTGTGTTAACTACTCCAATCCCTGCAAAGCTGTTGCTGCTACACAATTTCTTGGCACTGCAACTTAGCGAATACAGTCACAATTCCCCTTTCCCAGGTATCCTATTCTCTGCTACTCTGTTCTGCTACCTATAATTCATAACACTATTGTTCCAGCCACATGATCCCTGACACCCCTGTGGCTGATACCCCTTTCCCTAGCATAGCAAGGGTAGAATGGTCGGAGCTAGTTGACTTGGGTACTGCTGTTTTCTTGCAGGGATATCGGGACAAGTTATTCCTCAAGTATTTAACATGAAGAACTAACTGAAGGTGGAAATGAAAAAGGTTACTCAGAGGTGACTAAAATCTAGAGACATCAACATATCACTGGTTGTTAGGAAAAGAAGAGAGTAAGATGAAAATTGATGAGAAAAGAAAATTTTACTAAGAATATTAGGAATGATGCAATAGGTTTAGCTTATTGTCTTCTACTAGTGATCTGAATTATTTTATGACATAGATATGCAAATGTTTTGTATTTCAAAAATTACATGAAATTGCACATTTATGTGGTATGTATATTAATTTATGGAATAGGTACATATGATCACGTTAATGATATTCAATACTTTATGATCTATGATATGCTCATGAGTCTGACTATGTCAATATGAATTGAGCTCTCTATCAATAAATGGCATTTCATTGTCAAATACTAGAAGATTACTAATGTTAGTACCAAAATGAAAGCTAGAGCAGGAAAATTGAATAAAGCTACATGTTTGAAGGGAGGGGTCAGTGGTTTTAAGGGTTATGATGAAAGAGAAATTCTTCATCATGCAATCTGGGAAGAATAGAATACATTTTGCTGAATTACTAGATTTTAACCTGTGAAAGCCGAACATTATCTTTATTTTGTTTTTTGGAAACTGTTTAATGATTGGTTTACAAAAAATAATCAATATAATTTTGAAAATTCACAGATGTGAATTATCAGATTATCATTATCCTCAAAGCTGTCTTTAGAGGCAAGAAGATTGTATTCCTTTTCTAATGAATTAATGGAGTAATCTTACTTTGGAATGGACAGACATCCATGACACTTGTTCCAAAACAAGAAAGAAAGATACTGGAGAAAAAAAGAGGAAGTAGACCCAAGGCTGATGAAATGAGGATATTTCCTGTTTGGACTTAAAAAGGATTTTTGTACAAACAATAAGAATTTCATCTTAATATTATAATTACAAAATCTAGGTGCTACAGGACATCTTTTAAATATAATATTTAATGCTGTTGGATTACTTGAAGAAAAAGTTTCACAGAAAACCTTAAATTCCAGAAAAACTGCATGCTCCAATAAACACTCAGAAGAAATAGAATATAAATATCCAGACGGGTTGTGGGAAAATGGTGAGGTTCTCATAGGCAACCCACTAAGTATCTCTGACCAAAAGAAGATCTAGTGCCACAGCCACCGATTACCTCAAGAGATCCACTCCAATCAAACTTTAAATACCTAAAGTCTTTTTCTACTACAAAAGGACTATGCTAGCAGGCAAACAAGAAAAGGCAAAAGAGAAAAAGTGAATGGGACTCCTGTGGAGCACCTGTACCACATAGGTCTATGCAATGCTGCACTAGGACTTTCTGCAGAGTTTTAGCAGAGGAGCACCCAAAAGCTGAAGAAAGTGCTCAATACTATACCTATGAAATGTTAGAAGGGAATCTGGTGAAGATCTCCGAGTTGGTGAATGCCTCTCCCATTCCCCCCCGCCCAGCCCATGGGAGCAAACTTAGTATTACCGCCACCATTACAATGGCCAGAAATTGGCACCACCGGGTAAGCCCCCAAAATCAGCCCATACCTGCAACACTGGCAGGATCCCAGAAGGCCCCTGTCAACCCTGCACAAGATCTCCAGGAAACCACAGCTGCAGCCAATCGCTCTATGCTCTATGGGCCAATTGCCCAGCCGATTGAGCTTTCTAATGGGACTTCTCCCTCCTTGCTGCCCTGCACAGACCCCTGGCTCACACAGCTGTTGCATGACCAAGCTTCTGCAGGCATCTCTGGTGACACACCTAGCAGCCACAGGCAGAAACCCCCAAGGCTTCCAGCGCCTGCCACCTCCCACCACGTCTGCTACAGACCAGCACAGCTCCCCCCACAATCCACACCAGCCTGCCACTCCAACCTCTACCCAGTCCTCCCAGTGCCAGGACTCCTCACACCACCACATAGGAGAGAGACCCTTCAGCATCAGCAAAGCCATCCCCCCACCTTGATCTGCTAACACACAGACCCTCTCCTTTAGAACCTGCCAACTCCATCTTAGCCACCATAGCACAGGCTCTGTGGTCCAGCACACCAACAACTACAGACTTGTGAATAACACACCTGGGTCCATGCCCTGGGGGTGGTAATTCTCTGAGGGATACCAAAGCCCCCTGACACAAGCCCACTTCCAAAAGGGATGGATTACATCAAAACTGAACACAGACATAAGCTCTGTTACTAAGGCTCCTGTGGCTACCTGGGAAAGCCTGGGAACCCAACTCCAGGCCTATGATAGCAGTCTACAAACCTGAAACCCCCAAAACTGCCTGCCACCAGGCCTGAGAATGGAACTCTAGGTAACAGGCACCCTCCCCAATCAAAAAGCCATCTGCTCCCAACCAAGCCACAAGGAAAGTGGACTACAGCAAGGCACACAAGGTTCCATCAGGAATCTGCTCTGAGTACTACAGGGAGAATAAACTCCCCAAAGAACCTGAAAAATCCATTCTTTAGTATTTTCTTCTGGTTTTTGTTCTGCGTTGTTAGTTGTAATGTCTGATCATTTGTTGTTCATTTGTATTTCTATGTGTTACTTATGTGTATTGTGATTTAGAATTTGCTATTCCACTTAAAACTTCTGTTTTTCATTATTATTTGGTATCTGCTTCTACTTTACTATTTGCTAATTTGTAAGTTTTTTCTTCTTTCTTTTCTTCTCACTCCCCCTTAACCTCTCTCTCTCTCTCTACCTTACACTATTACTCCATCAGGGCTACCCTGTCTAGTTCTATGCACAAATAAGGCCTCTTTCTATGTGAGTAAACAATAATTACAGGAGTTAACAGAGTAAGCAACTTTTCAATAATATCTGACTGATATTTTTCTAATCTCAGCCAGCCTCCCCAATACACTTTCTTATTTTCATCTTGATCTCCAAGCTACTCCCTACATAACCTTTCTTCAAATTCTTTTCAACCTGTTACATTCAGTAACAAGGTATTTATTCTCTTCCTACTACATATACCTCTCCCCTAAGCTGTTCTTACCCCTCTACTATCATTATACCCTAGTTCTCTTCTGAAATTTAATTTATATCTTTCTAATCTTAACCCTTCATTTCTCATTCTAATCCAGCCCATTGATCCTTAATGATTTATATGTGACTCAACTTGCAGTTGGTTCTACATTTGACTACAAAATTGGTTCCATTTGACCACTTTGAGTACAAGGGGCCCATCTTGTTAACTCTAAGGAGCAGACTACTTATTAATCAAACCTAGATTGCCTCAAAAGTTACAACTATATGCAATCTCGACCCCAAAGCCAAAATATCCCCTGCAAGCAAAGAAAAAGAGAGCTAAACAGGAAAACACCTCACCTTACCACTGAAACCCTAAGATCTACCCATCTACATGACATCGGGTTGGCTCCGGTCCTAAAAGACTGTCCTACTCTTGTAGCAGTGTGGTTCTTGTCTCCAAATGGGCAGAACTAACTGCAGAAACACAAGAAAAATAGCCAATAAACAAATCCCACCACCATCTCCACATAAACAAGCTACATAGCAGTCCCAGTATGACATAGAAGATAATGATCAAGATAGATTAAAAGCATGGCTGGTAAACCTGCTGAATGAAAAATTGGAAACCCTTCATGGGGTTATCAGAGAGTGCAAAGAGGCCAACCAGAAGTTAATAGGTGACTTCATGGCCTCGACAAATAAAAAGGTAGAGGAACTCCAGCAGAGGGAGAAAGAATCTAATGAAAAGATAGGAACCTAGAAAATGGAGTGGAAAGAAAAATATGATAACCAACTCCAGGAGGTAAGGCAATCTATTCAAGACTTGAAAGAGAACCTTAATAAAGAGCTGGGCACCATTAAGAAGACCAGTAAGAAGGAAAGGGGTTAAACACCAAAGTACAAAGTCTTCAACCTAGAATGGAAGAAGCCGAAGAAAGAATATATGTAGCTGAAGACAGTTTAGACTCCATAGAGAAAGAGCACACCATTTTTCATAACAAAATTAAGCATGACAAATCAATGCAGGAAATACAGGAAACGTTCAGAAAGCTTAATTTGAGAATAATAGGAATACAAGAGGGGCTGGAGTGGGAAGCCAATGCATTAGGAAATGCATTCAGCAAAATCCTAGCAGAGAACTTCCCAAATATACAAAAGGACAGGCCCATACACATACAAAAAGCTTTTAGAAACCCAAATAGACCAGAATAGGACATCCCATCTCTACATTACAATCCATACCGCTCAATAGCCACTAAAGAAAGAATTCTTAAAGCTGCCAGGGAGAAGAGATCAATCACATATAAAGGTAACCCAATCAGAATTACCTCAGATTTCACAGAAGACACTATAAAAGCAAGAATGTCCTGGAAAGAGGTATGCCATGTCCTAATGTCAAATAACTACCAACCAAGAATAATCTATCCAGCTAACCTCTCATTCACAGCAGAAAGTCAAATAAAAACCTTCCACAGCATGTTAAATCTGATGCAATATACCGCTACCAAACCAGCTCTTCAAAAATTCCTCAAAGAGGTTCTACATATAGAAAACCAACTAGAAGAGAATATAGTCAATGAAGTGCTCCACAAACACAGAAATATGTAATCACAAGAACAGCCAAGGCACAGCTTCCCCCCCAAAAATTGGATAAAATGGTAGGGACAGACAAAAACCTCTGTGTCTTAACCCTCAATATTAATGGTCTTAACTCTCCAATTAAGCGACATATATTGTACAGTTGGATCAGAAAGCAAGATTCTTCTATCTGCTGTCTTCAAGAGACACACCTTGCCCAAAAAAATGAACATTCTGAAAGTGAAAGGCTGAAATAAAATATATCAAGCCAATGGACCCCATAAACAGGCAGGATTTGCAATCCTAATATCATATAAATAGACTTCAAATTAAAATCAATGAGAACTGATAAAGAAGGTCACTACATACTAATTAAAGGATCTCTTCTTCAGGAGGATATTATGATCCTAAATATCAACTCACCAAATAATAGAGTACCAAAATTTATCTAAGAAACACTACTTTCAATCCAGTCTCACATAGATTCAAAGACATTAGTTGTTAGGGACTTTAACACACCATTCCTTTCAATAGAGAGATCAATCTGGCATAAATTCAAGAGAGAAACCTCGGATCTTAAAATATGCATAGATCAACTAGACTTAACAGACATTTAATGAATATGTCACCTAGGAGCATCAGATTACACCTTCTGCTCAGCAGCACATGGGACATTCTCCAAATAGATATTATTCTAGGCCATTTAGCAAATCTGTCCAAATTTTAAAACATTGAAATTATTCCCTGTATTCTCTCAGACCACAAGGAAATAAAATTAGAATTCAACATCAAAAGCCCCCAAAGGAAATACTGTAAAACATGAAGGCTGAACAACACACTCTTGGATCATCAGTGGAAGGAAGAGATTAGAAAGTAAACACAACTGTTCATGACATTCAACAAAAATGAACACACAAATTACCAGCTTCTCTGGGACACAGAAAGGCAGTACTCAGAGGCAAGTTTATAGCTCTGAGTTCCTCCATTAACAAATTGGAGAGATCTGAAACTAAAAATTTAATGAGTCACCTAAAGTTCCTTGAAAAAGAACAAGCTAAACCCAAATTCAGTAGATGGGAACAAATAATTAAAATTAAATCCAAATTAAATAAATTACATTTAAAGAAAAACTATAGAAAGAACTAACAAAACAGAGTTGATTCTTCGAAAAAATTAATAGAATTGACAGACCCCTACCAAATCTAATCAGAAAAATGTGCACACATCCAAATAGACAAACTCAGAGATTAGAATGGAAACATCACTGTAGAAATAGCCAAGATTCAGGGGCTGAGAAGGTGGCTCAGTGGTAGAGCGCTTGCCTTGCATACTTGAGGCCCTGTGTTAGATTCCTCAGCACCACATAAGAAAAAAGAAAAAAGCCGTAAGTGGCACTGTGGCTCAAGTGGTAGAGAACTAGCCTTGAGATGATGAGCTGAGGGACAGCGCCCAGGCCCAGAGTTCAGGCCCCATGACCAGACCCCCCCCAAAAAAAAAAAACAAAAAAAGAAATAACCAAGACTTAGGATATACTAATAGGATACTTCTCAAAACTTTATGCTAGTAAATTTGAGAATCTTAAAGATATGGACAAATTTCTAGCAAATATTGACATGCCCAAACTAAACCAAGATGATTTAAACCAACTTAACAGAGCCATATCAAGCATCAAAATAGAAACAGCAATAAAAGACCTCCAACTTTTCCCAGGTACCGGTGGCTCACGCCTGTAATCCTAGCTACCAGGAGGCTGAGATCTGAGGATCACAGTTCAAAGCTAGCCTGGGCAGAAAAGTCCGTGAGTCTCCAATAAATCACTAGAAAAAACGGAAGTGGTGCTGTGGCTCAAGCGGTAGAGTGCTCACCTTGATCTGAAGTGTGCAGGTTTAGCGCCCAGGCCCAGAGTTTAAGTCCCATGACCGGCAAAAAAAGAAAAAAGACCCCCCCACCAAAGAAAAGCCTAGGACTAGATGGATTTACATCTGGATTCTACAAAGCCTTCAAGGCAGAACTCACACCAATACTCCTCCATCTCCTCAATGAAATTAAAAGTAAAACATACCTACCACACTCTTTTTATGAATTCAGCATAATCCTCCTCCTAAAACCAGGGACTCATCAAAGAAAGAGCACTATAGACCCATTTCTTTCATGAATTTCGATGCAAAATTTCTCAATAAAATCTTGGCCAATCAACTTCAACAACTCATCAAACAAAATCATACACTGAGATCAAGCAGGATTCATTTCAGTGATGCAAAACTGGTTGAACATAAACAAAACAATATAATTCATCTCATCAACAAGAGCAAAAATAAGAAGCACATGATTATTTCAATAGATGTGGAATAAAACTTTCACAAGATCCAACACTTATGATGAAGGCTCTGGATAAACTAGGAATCCATGGAAAATTCCTCAATACAATAAAGGCTGTATATGACAAACCTACAGCCAGCATTATACTTAATGGCAAAAGATAAGACCATTTCCTCTAAATTCCGGGAACATGAAAAGAATGTCCACTCCCTTCAGTCCTCTTCAAACTAGTATTAGAATGCCTAGCTAGGGTAATAAGAGAAGACGCTGACATATAGGGTATCCAAATAGGGGGGAAATGAAGTACAACTCTTCCTCTTTGCAGAAGATATGATCTTGCATTTACAGAAACCTATAGATTCAACTCCTAATTACTTGAGCTGATCGGAAACGTTGGCAAAAAAGAAAGGTATAAAATTAACCCTCAGAAATCAATAGCTTTCCTGTATTCCAATAATGAGAAGAGGGCAGGTGAAATTAGGAAAGCAATCCCTTTTACAATAGCCCCACAAAAGAATAAAATACTTAGGAGTTAAGTTAACCAAATGGATGAATGACCTCTATGACAAAAACTTTAAAAACTTAAAAAAAAAAGATTTAAAGGAGAACTAAGCAAGTGGAAAAATCTCCCATGCTCCTGGATTGGGAAGATTAACATCGTGAAAATGGCAATAATGCCCAAGGCTACCTACAAATTCATTGCGATACCTATCAATATCCCAACTTCATTCTTCAATGAAATAGAGGAAGCAATCCAAAAATTCATATGGAACAATAAAAAAACCTGAATAGCAAAAACAATCCTTAGTTGAAAGAGAAGCACTGGAGGAATATCAATTCAAAATTTCAAAACTCTAATAAAAAGCCATACTAATCAAAACAGCTTGGTACTGGCACAAGAACAGACCCTAGGATGAATTGTTTAGGACTGAAGACCCAGAAATGAGCCCACAGATCTATAGCTACCCAACCTTTGATAAGGGTGCTAAAGAAATTGAATGGGGGCTGAGAAGGTGTCTCAGTGGTAGAGTGCTTGCCTTGCATGCATGAGGCTCTGGGTTCTATTCCTCAGCACCACATAAGCAGAAAAAAAGCCAGAAGTGGTGTTGTGGTTCAAGTGGTAGAGCTCTAGCCTTGAGCTGAAGAGCTGAGTGACAGCACCCAGGCCCTTAGTTCAGGCCCACAATCGGACTCCCCCCCAAAAATAGAAGTTGAATGGAAAGAAAAAACAGCTTTTTCAGTAAATGGTGCTGGTAAAATTGGTTAAAAACTTGTAGAAAACTAAAGATAGGACCGTGTCTAACACCCTGCACCAGAATCAACTCCAAATGGATCAAAGACCTCTAAAGAAAAGCAGAGTCCATGAAAACATGACAGGAAGGAATAGGAACTCTAGGGTTCTTTGGCACAAGCCAAAAGTTTCTTAATACAGACCCAGAAGCACAACAAATCAAAGAAAGGTTAGGCAAATGGTATTGCATGAAACTGCAGAGCTTCTGCAAGGCAAAAGACATGGCTCGCAAGATCAACAGAAAGCCCTCGGACTGGGGGAAAATCTTCACTAGCCAAACAATGGACAAAAGTCTCATGACTAAAATATACTTAGAACTCAAAAAACTAAATCTCCTAAAAACAAATCCTCAAACAACTGCCCAATTAACAAATGGGCTAAATACTTAAAGAGAGACTACTCTGAATAGGAAATAAGAATAGCCAATAGACACATGATGAAATGCTTAGCTCCTCTAGCCATAAAAGAAATACAAATCAATATAACACTGAGATTCTACTTCATCCCAGTTAGAATGGCTATAATCAGGAAATGTAGTAACAGATGCTGGAGGCCATGTCCTTAGAAGGGAACCCTACTGCATTGTTGGTGGGAGTATAAACTTGTTGAATCACGCTGGAAAGCAGTATAGAGGTTCCTCAAAAGACTCCACACTGCAGGGCGCTGCTGGCTCACGCCTGTAATCCTACCTACTGAGGCTGAGATCTGAGGATCATGGTTCAAAGCCAGCCTGTGCAGGAAAGACCATGAGAATCCTATCTCCAATAAACCACTAGAAAACTAGAAGTGGCGCTGTAGTTCAAGTGGTAGAGCGCTCGCCTTGAGCTGAAGAGTTGAGGGACAGAGCCCAGGCCCAGAGGTCAAGCCTCACAACCGACCAAAAAAAAAAAAAAAGACTCCACATAGAGCTCCATTATTGCCCAGCAATCCCACTTTTGGGATTTTACCCAAATAATCACAAACAGGGTAATACCAAAGCTACCAGCACAATCATGTTTATCACAGCATTATTTACCATAGCTAAGATAGGTAACCAACCCAAATGCCCCTCAGTATATGAATGGATCAAGAAAATGTGTTATAAATATATACAATGAAATTCTATGCCTCCATCAGAAAGAAGGACATTGCCTCATTTGTTAGGAACTGGAAAAAGTTATATTAACTGAAGTAAGCCAGGCCCAAAGAAATATAGTTTCCATGGTTTCCCTTGTTTGCAATTCCTAGCATAGGTCTAGAACAAGCAGAGAAGTTCAAAGGCTATGTACACACGAACACATGAGATAATGTGAAGCAAAATGTACCCTAAGACAGGGACACAGTGGTTTTTTCTTTATTGCTAGTGTTTTATAATGTACTTAAAATGCACTATGTGAATCTTTTGTTTCTTCTGTATGTTTCCCCCCCGCCCCCCATCGTGTAACTCCTGTTTTCACTGGATCTGATACTGGTGTTCTGCACTTGTACATACAATTTTGTAATTTGGGGAGTGGAAAGGATATTGGGGAACGTTTAAATGAGGATGCAGGCTGACCCATCTTGTGATGACAAGATGTACAGGACACTATGTTAAAAAACGAACTTTACAATGCAGGGGAGGGGGTCAGGAGGTGTTGGGGAGGGGGGAGGGAAGTGATGGTAGAGGGAAAACAAAGGAAGAGTTAAATGCTTGCTAGGGAATGTACTCATTACCGTACTTATGTACCTGTAACCCCTCTCTACAACATTTTTATTATATATATATATATATATATATATTTGTATATATATGTATAGATATACATATTTTTTTTAAAGAAAATGAACTTTACAACTTCAGCGGGGGAGGGGTGTAGTTATAGAGGTGGGAGGGAAGGAGTGGTAGGGGGAAACAAAGGAGGAGGCAACAATGCTCAATAGGAAATGCACTCATTGCCTTGTTCATGTAACTGTAACCCCTATGTACAGCATTTTTACAGTAAAAAACTTAAAAAATTAATTCATGATTCAAAGCAAGCCCTAGCAGGAAAGTCTGTCAGATACTGATCTCCAACTAACCACGAGAAAACAGGGAGTGGCACTGTGACTCAAGTGGTAGAGAGCTTGGCTTGAGCTGAAATTCAACCCAACGACCAACAAAAAGAAAAAAAAAATGAAAGCACCAAACAACCTGAAGATGTTTTCCAGAATAATGAGTGTGGCATAATGGAATTACATGACTTACTCACTTGCAACCTAGTTAACCAGGGGAGATGGTGGGTGATTTGTGTGTGTACCAAAACCTGCAAAATTATTTTGCTCTTTCCCAAGGAGGGAGGAAGGGAGGAATGGAGGAGGGGAGAAGGAGTTTGTTTGGCCTTGACTTTTGGTTCAGTGATTGCCTTCTGGAGTCAAGTTCAGAGAAATTCCACTTGTAATCCTATTTACATGCCGGGCAAAGAAGTCATTCCATGGAAGTGGTCTGTGTCGTGTCCTTGGCCAGGTCCCAACCACCACTGGGTAATCCAAGTCCCAATTCAGGACCAAGATGCCTTGAAGACAACTGATCCACTGGGCAGGAGGACCTAACCACTCCCAGAAAAGACAGAAAGTACCATGCTGAGGGCAGCACCGGAGATCTAGACTGGGCAGAGATTTTTTTGTGATTCTCATTTTGTATTACCACTTTGATTCTACAAAATAAACTATGGATTTTAACTTTCTTCCCTCCCTGTGGATAAAACTCACAAAAACCTTGTCTTTAGCTTTTAAGACACTTAACTCTTAGGTCTGGCCAATCATTTCCAGGATAGTGAATTACTTAATTGTATTTTGAACGCATAAAACATGCATATAAAACTAGCATATTTCGATCTTATGAGAAAACAGCCTTGTTCTTCTCTGGTGTTATGACTAGTGTGATAATGCTCACTCAGGTTTATATCATTGTGCAATCATTGTTCCATTTTGTTCAGTAAACAGTTTTTCAGGACAGGAGAGCTGGGAGGGGAGAATATGGGATGAATAATTTATCTGTACTTCTTGTGGCCTGGGAAGAGCTTCTCAGAATGTTTGCAAGAGGAAATAGAACTCCATATAGACTGAATATAGAAAAAGATACACACCTTCAGTGCCACAGAAGGACAAATAAGAAAACTCATCCAGGCTCAGAGCAAAGCAACATGATCGGTTGTTTAGGTGCGTGAAAATTTGTGGATTGTCTTTCTTACCATAGAGAGACCATTCAATGCTTGCATTTACAATATGTTCCAGGACTCATATCTGTTTAGGTCTGTTTCCTCTGAAGCATCTCTGATAGTGACAGAAAGGAGAATGTAACAATGGCACCTAGTTATGTTCTCTGAACGAGATTTTATCTCTTTCCCGAAACAAGTTAGGGTTGTAATGAATGACTTGGATTTCCTGAGAGAAATTCATGTGTATTTCTTGTTTCTATTAAAGTTATCAAATGAATAACCTTAAATTTGTAAGGTGTTATTATAACAAATATGAGATAATGATTTTTATGTTACTAGGATGCACCCAGTTTCCTTTTAGATAGAAAATATTTGGCTGGCTTCCAACTACAATCTTTGAATCTCAGCCTCCAGAGTACCTAGGGATGTAGGCATCAGTCACCTCTCCAGGCTGAGACAAATATTTTTGGTAAGGAAAATCACTATGATATGGAACATGAGGCATGAAGAATGTAGACTAAAAAGGAATATTTTGAAAGCATTAACAAAACTGAACTTATCACAAACTTACTGTCTTCAGTGAGGAGAAAAATGAGAAAGAAGTTACAGAGGTAGACAATTGGAGACTAAAGAGAAGTTAGTGATATTTCTTTGTTATCAGAGCTACTAAAGATTTCTTTTTAGAAAAATTCAGCTTGATATAGTGGTACATGCCTACAATTCTAACTACTTAAGAGCTAGACAGTGGAAAGTATAGGAGGTTTGCTGTTTGTATGGTAAAAATGTGATACAAGTACTTCAATATTTAAAACAAACTGGTGCCACATGTTTATAAGAGGCAAACGTAGGAGGATAACGGTTTGAGGCCAGTCTAGGCAGTTAATAAGAAACTATCTGAAAAGAAATCTAAAGCTCAACAAAGTGCTAGGTGTATGGATCAAGAGCAATTATCCAGGAAGTTTGAGACCTTGAGTTCAATCCCTTCTCCTGAAAAAAAAAAAGAGACAAGAAAAAGGAAAAAGATTATGATACAATTTTCAAGATATTGTCTATGCATTGTTTGGCTACAATTTCCTTCTTCAATTGCCTTAAAAGTTTTGTGAAGTCATTTACACAGATGAATACCATTATTTGGGGAATTCACAGGAAATTCTTTACAACTCGTTTGGTTACAGAAAAACTCTGTAAATCCGAGTTCAATGAGCTCAAAAGGAGTGGTAATGGTTTCATGAAAATGCACTTCATAGCTATGCGTCAGAATGTGAGGAATGATTGAGTTGATTTTATATCAATTTTAAAAATTAGGGTAATATCTTTTAGAATTTGGGATACACTTTTAAGCAAGATTTTTAGAATGCAAATGTGTGTTCTGTTTCATCTGATGGTGTTATATATCTCATCATCTAGGGTTAGGAGGATGTTGTCTTCGTTTTCAGAATACAGAAATGGAGGCAAGAGGACACTTCGTGTGTTTCTGAAGGCTGATGTGTAAATGACAACTGAGACTGAGCAGAAACTAGAATCATGGCTCAAATTCATTTCATGATTTGCAAACCCCGTGACTACACTAACACTTAAAATTTTTGTGCTAGCTGGGTGATATTGGATATGTTTCTTAGAGTTGTCATGTGTTGTTTTATTCTTGTAAACAGGTAAAAATATTGGTGTTTTCCAGAAATAAAGAATATAACTTTTGTAAAGTGTTATGCACAGAACATGAAATAAAAATTCCATGAATTCTGAAGTTCTTTATGCATTTTTGAAAATTATTATTGGAAGAATCAAGATGGTGAAATTATTTACATTCCTTACATTCCAGAAAACATTATCTGAACACATTTGAGAAGAATTTCAATAACATTCTTGTAATGTATGGGTTTTGGATGCGCTTATTTGCTTTCTCTCTGTATCTTCTTAATTGGGTTATTTATTGTCTTATCCGTGTGTTTAAGAGTCCTTTATATATATAAATAAAAGCTATTTGTGAAGAACTTTATATTTTTCTTCATTATATTAGCAAAAATGCTTGCTATGTGTTTGAATACAAATGTTTGACATCTTTGCCTGACTTCAGAAGAACTGGGAATATTTTCATTCTAATGCAGTACTCTTTATCAGGTCAAGAAAGTTCCCGTATAATAATTTTGACAAAATTCACCACTCTGCTATTTTGAAAAGTGCAGATTTATTATAGGGTCACAGCAGGGAATTGCCCTGTGACCTGTCTCCTCTGCAGGCATGGAACCCTTATTTCCAAACTGTTGATCATACTAGAAGTAATTTTTGCTTGTAGGACTATTAAATTTTTGGCCTATGTACTCAGGATGTTTTGCCAGGAAACAAATCCACACATAGAAATTAGATCATCACAACTCTTTAAATTGGCATTAGCAATACATATTTGTATTCTTGATGTGCAATATCACAAACTGTGTTTGTGACAGAATAAATATAAGTGGATCACCTAGAATCTGGGTATGGTTAGTAAACTTTTTGAGAATTTTCTCATACTTTCAGAACTTTCATAAACATAAATAAGACAAACCAAATGAGGGGATTTATACCTATAATCCTAGCTACTCTGAAAATGGAAATATGGATAGTCACTGTTCAAGGTTATGCTGGAAGACATACAAGAGATCTTCTTCTCAAACAATAAAAGCTGGATGTGCCAATGTGTGGCTGTCATCCTACCTATGTTGGACATCAACTAGGAAGTTCACTATCCAGGTATCCTAGGAATAAACAAATGCAAGGTTCTATCTCAAAAATAATCGAGGCAAAAATTGCTGGATGTCGCATGAATCAAGTGGTATGGTGCCTGCTTGGCAAATGCCAGGCTCTGAATTTGAATCCAAGTATTTACCAAAAAATTAAAAGTAAACAATATGAAATAATTCTCTAAACTTCTCACTTAGTGTAATTATCATATGTATTCTCCAAGTAAACTTGTAGTGAAGGCAGAGAATTAAAAAATCCAGATCAATATAAAACTCCAGAATCATAGAATGGCTAAGATTCAGCTTTGAGATCATTCAATGTCTGGATCTTACTCTTATTAGATCCACAATCTTATAGGAAAAGAAAAGAATGTATATGTACAATACATTTATTTACTCCCTTCATCCAGTTTCACATATCGAAATTCTATCTCAAATGTAATGTTATAGAATTGGGCCTTTGTGAGTACATGGATGGTAATTAAGTCATGCAAGCAAAACTTCATGAATTGGATTTAAATAAACAACACCAAATAAATTTCACTCCTGAACTTTAAAACAGGGCCTCACTCAGAAATAAAAAATCCTGCCTATGCTGGCATTGTAATCTTGGACCTACAGGCTCCAGAATGGAGAAATAAATTTGTTGTTTATAAGCAATTCAGTGTCTGGTAATTTGTCATCATACGTCAAAAGGACTGACAGTAAGCCAGCTGAAAAGGACTGTTGTGGTTTTTTTCTTTCTTTCTTTTCTTCTTTCTTTCTTTTTTTCTTTCTTTCTTTCTTTCTTTTTTTCTTTCTTTCTTTTTTTCTTTCTTTCTTTCTTTCTTTCATTCTTTCTTCCTTTCTTTCCTTTGGTTGTGCGGCCTCAAATCTGGGCCAGGGCACTGTCCCACAGTTCTTCAGCTGTAGACCAACGCTCTATCACTTAAGCCTAGGCCCCAAATCCGGCTTTTTCTGATTATGTGGTGCCGAGGAATTGAACCCAGGGCCTCATGCTTGTAAGGCAAGCACACTACCACTGAGACACCTTCCCAGCGCCACTTTCTCTATTTTATTTTTCCATCTTTCCAGAGTCCTTCTGATATTGAAAAATGCTAAAGCTCCATAGAGAAACGTTTAAAAGTGCCCTTTTGTCCAATTCTGACTTCACAAATTTTGGAGTGTAAGGAATGACATCAAGTACCCGAGAGACCTAAGACAGGACACTTCATCGTCTTCTGCTTTGCTCATCAGCACCTAGTTCAAATTTACACTATTTAAACAAATCAACTGATGGTAGTTATAATAAATTTTAAAATGCATACCCAGAAAACACTTTATGAACACTCTTGCACTGTAGTCTCATGGGCTTCCATGTCCAAAATAGGAAACTGAGGTTTAAAAAGAGGTTGCAAAACTGGTATATTGGTTCATTTAAACTCAGACTGATCTATAATCATACTTAGGCTAACATACTATGTGCACTTATTTTTCTGCTCACAGAAAAGTTTTCAAGTTCTACACTCTTATATGCTACCATGATATCTTTATCCTGGGTGCTTTACTGGTGCCCCCATGTCATATCAGCTGAAGTTGATATATCTGTTCCCACTCAGATAAAACAGCTGAGAATTGGGCAACGGTACTTTTAAAATCTCCCATGCAGTAATAATGTGTAATTAAGAGTATGAAATCCTGGGCTAGAGAATAAAACTTGTAGACAGGCACCAGTGGCTCAAGCATGTAATCCTAGCTCGTCAGGAGGCTGAGATATGAGGATCATCGTTCAAAGCCAGCCCAAGCAGGAAAGTTCATGAGATTCTTATCTCCAATAAACCACTAGAAAACGGAAGTGGCACTGTGGCTGAAGTCGTAGAGCCCTCGCCTTGAGCTGAAGAGCACTTGGAAAGCCCCCAAGCCCAGAGTTCAACCCCATGACCAACCAAAAAAAAAAAAAAAAAAAGAGGAAGAGAATAAAATTTCTATGATGATGCTAGGCCTACCTCACAAATCTTTCTTGGTCTCTTCCTTCCTTCATTTTTATTGCTGGGGATTGAACCCAGGGCCCTGTGCATATTAAGAAAGTGCCATAACACCAAGCTATATGGCCATTTCCATCTCTCCAATTTCACTCTCCAACTCACCTTGTTCCTGATACCTTACATTCCTTCGTCATAATATTTGGAGAATACTGAACTTCCTAAGTTTTTCATCATTTTACAGAATATTTGTTTTCTCCCTTCCTATGTATCAAGACACTGTGCAGGAAGGAATCTTTTCAACTCCCCAGGCAGAGTTCATATATCATTACATTTATAATAACAACTCACTTAAATAATTGTTTGTCTTCTTCAGACTATTAGTAGACCCATGTTGAATCCTAGCTTTTATATAAACAGGAATAGAACTCTTCTTGTGTTATTTTACTCTTTTTGACTTGGTCAAATTTTCCTGATTTTGTAGGAAAGGTTTTTCTGCAAGAATAATTTTCAGGACATTTCTGCATATTGTGTATAATAAAATTAAGAGATTTCTAGCCAAAGCAAACAATTCAGAATTCTAGAGCTTAATGACTGTACTCTGGGTTCCTGTGCACCTGGCACTGCATTTGGCATCTTGGTAGTACAAAAATAGACAATCTATATTGAAAGTTGCTGTCTTTTTGGTTTCCCCTTTTCAGCCATATGAAGCATTTAAGGTGTATAGCAAGTAAACTGTGGGAGTATGAGCTGGTATTCTTTTAAAAATATTTTTATTGTAAAATATTGTATAGAGGGGTTACAGTTACATGAGTAAGGTAATGAGTACATTTCCCATTGAGCATTGTTTCTCCATCATTTGTTTTCCTCCTACATTCCTCTCTCTCCTTACTTCCCTAACTCTTCTTTCTCTGTATCCCGAAGTTGTGAAGTTCATTTTCAACATAGTGTATTGTACATCTCATTGTTACAATTGGTCAACCACTATCCTTGTTTCAGCATTTTGTTATCCTTCCCCTCCCCAAATTAGAAAAATGTATATACAAGATGCAGGGAACTGGAATCAAATACAGTGACAACAGAGGATATATGAGTTGGTAATCTTTAGCCTTCAAATTTCGAAACAAAAATAAGCAATGAAAGATCAAATTTGTTCATAAGGGTAATCTCTGCCTTCCAATGATGCTCTGATTCTTCCACTAAAATAAAATCCTGTTCCAGGCTGAAATGCAGATACCCGTGGAAATGATGACATTAAGTTGCTATTATTTAAATATGGCTTCCTATTAATGAAATACCATGGAAAAGGTTTTTACAAAAACTAGATGATAGCAAGAGTCATTTCAGACAAATTTTATAGTGGGTAAGGTGGGTAAAAGTTACAAAATTGGAACTACATGCTGGGAAAAAGAATAAATTCACAGGGAGGAGTAACTTACTGTTTTAGATGAGCCAAGTTAAGATGGATCATTATGTAAGAAGAAAGTTTGTATTTGGTTCTTTCTAACTCGCAGATACTTTTCTATAAAAAATGAATACTAGAGTGAAAAATCCAAAAGAACTTTGATGATACATATAATATTTTGGAGACAACAAAGATTTTCAGTAATAAAAACAGTTCAATTAATTATGGAATTTATAAACACTGGACTCCCATGTAATCATTATAAGTGATGCTCTTAGAACAGTATGAAATTTCTAAGGATGTTATTGGGTAGGAAATATATGCATGATACAATGAGATGAAAAGTCAAAGTATAAAGTAGGCTCACACCTGTAATCCTACCTACTCACAAGGGTGAGATTGAGGATCATGGTTCAAAGCCAGCTCCCAGAGAAATTCCATTCAACTACCAAAATGCCAGAAGTGGAACTGTGGCTAGCTCTGAGGTGGAAAAAACACAGAGAACAGTGTTCAGGCCCTGAATTCAAACTCCAGTTTTGGCAATAAAAAAATGAATAATCAAACAGATATATGAACCCAAATTGTAGGCATATATATATATATATATATATGTATATATATATATATATATATATATACATATATGGGAACAGGATGGGAACAGCACAAAAATTTACTTAATGGAAATTAAAAGTGACAATATGTTGGAAATGATCTGTACAACTTGGGCGGTGGGATTGAGAGAGCCAGGGAAAGAGGAAGAAAATGAGGGAGGGTGTAACAAGTTACACAAGAAATGTTATAACTGCTTTACTTATGTAAGTATAACCCATCTGTACATAACCTTGACAATAATATTAAAATTACAAAAAACAAAACAAAGCTTTCATTTATGATATTATATTTAAAAGTATATTTTAAAAGAATTATAGGCATGTTTTAAATTTCTAATGCATTGTCCAACTCTACTGGATTATACTGGAATATTGGAAGAATTACTTACACATGAGTCCATGAGTAAGTACCCCAATAAAAATTCGACACAGAAATGAAACCTGGACCAAAGGGTCCTAATCATAATACCTTACTTCTATAGCAAATCACACAATCTCCAAAATCCTCATAATTTAATCATGATGATGAACCAAAGTCTCCATTTGTAGAAATACATACTTGCAACAAGGATGGAAAAGGCACCAAGAGCCAAAGTAATGATACACAATTTTAAGAAAGATTACATAATAAAGGAATGTGTCCCACAAATTTCCAACTCTAAATCTGGGAAAGTCAGTTATCTTTGTCATGCTAATAAAAAAGCACAAATAAAAGCTAACTGTGGGAATCAAAAAGATTGTCTGAGAACAGGTGTTCATTGTGACAGCAAAGCAACTCCAGTGTGAATTACTATGTCTCTCTTTCCTTTTCTTATTCCCACCTCATTCTTGAATTCTGAAGGTCAGATTCTGGGGAGCCAGTTCTCTTAGCTCCAGTAATTAACAAAAGGGTGGTGGGAGATACATAGTTCATGGATTCTCTTTTTTTATTAAGCTTACTGAGTAATAATGGGACTATAAAACACAAGAAAGTCTTAAGTTTTCCACTAATTTTTAAAATGCCTGCTGTAAGAAGAATCAAAATTAATGAAAAAAACAACTCGGACCAAGGGTCTCTCCTATTCCGTCCTGCAATGTTTTCAGATTGTCTGCTTTGACTCCGGGGTCTTTGATAAATTTGGAGTTGATTGAATGGCATTGTCCCATTTGTTAGGAAATGGAAAGACTTGGAAAAAATTATATTAAGTAAAGTAAGCCAGGCCCAAAGAAACATAGGTCCAATGGTTTCTCTTATTTGCAATAACTAGTACATGTCTCAGACAAGCAGAAAAGGTCAGATAAGTTGATGTTAGGTGAAATGAATCCAAGATAAGTACTCAAATGCTTTTTCTTTCTTGTTATTGTTTCTAACATAATTAAGATGATTCCTTTGTTGCTTTGTATGTCCCCTCCCCTGGTACAATACCTGTTTCACTGTATTTGATGTTGGTATAGTATGTGGAGGGGAAGGGAAAAATTGTTTATTAGTTTTACAAGTGGAATCATTGCAACAATGAGATGTACAAGACGTTATGTCGAAAAACGACCTTTACAACTTTGGCGCAAGGGGAGGCATGGGGTTGGGGAAGGCGGAGATGAGAAGGGATCATAAGGGGAAACAAAGGAGGAGGCAACAGTGCTTGATAAGAAATGAACTCATTACCTTGCTCATGTAATTGTAAAACCTCTGTACTGTTTGTTCGCAATAAAAAATGTAAAAAAAACAAAAACCTTCAGAAACCATATAAAGATATTTGTGGTGTACTGATACCAGGCAAAATTAAAATGTCATGTGTAAATACCAAACGACATTTACAAGCACAGATCCTAATTCTTCTGTGAGCTAATGTGATAATTACACATTTATACTTTCCAACAAAATCACCATTGAGAATAACACAGCCAATTCCAATCACAGAAGCAATGCTGCAAAGAATTGCTAAATTTTTCATCTATTCATTCCTAGAGTTGAGAGAGTTGATTCTGCTGACGTTGACTGTTTGATCCTCTTCCTCCTCATAAATAAATGTGCCTATGTAGAACAATTTATATCTATATCTTAACTTGATGGGTTTCTAGAATTTCTGGTCTGATCTTCAGTCTGAGTACCAGCTATGGAGCATATGTAGTTTAGGAAGATGGACTATTTCTTAACAAGCAGAAACACACTCTAAAACAGTTTTAACAGAAACATCTTTGATAATGGAAATATTCTATATATGCGTTGTCTAACAGACTAGCCACTGGCAATATGTGTCTACAGAATCTCAAACGTTAATAGTGTGTGAGAAATTAATCCTTCCAATTTCAGTTAAATGAAATTTTAAATAATGAGATTCATCTACTCTGTTAACTGGACAGTGCAGTTTTCAAATAAGGAAGATGAAGTTCTCACAAAGATGGTGATAATATATATCCAAGTGAAGAAGATTTTATTGGATACTAACTGCATGCCTCTGAAATATCTGAGCTTTTATGTTTTATAGAATTCAGTCATCACTCACCTAGTTTGACAGCTAGGAAAAAAGTGGTAGGAGATATTCATAAGCTACTTGGGTTACTGAAAATTGTTCTTTGAAGATGAGGATTGTGCATGAATCTTTTCTATATTTAGCAGACAGCAAAGTGTGTAGAATCCTGTAGGAGGTAGAAATATAATGTTTGTTTTTCATTATGTCAAAGAGGTGCTCTGTTTATGAAAATGGGAGAGAAGTGAGACAGGCGAATTCTATAAATATACAAACAATATAGACAAAATTTGCTACATTCTATTCCATGATAGGCCCTGGAATGAACTTTGGTTCTTTGTACATACTATAGATATTTACACACTAAAAAACAGAAATGTAAGCCTTTAATACTGTTAAAATACATAGACTATCTTCTTAAAATATATTCGTGGACCTATTTTTTCCTTAATTTCTTCCACACCTGCATTAAGAAATGTCTCTAAAAGAAAAACTTCTAGGTGTGTAAAATTTGAACTCCATCTATTTCTTTTGTTGAATTGTACTCTAGATAGGATTGAAATCCCTATTTCATCTTAAGGCTTAGATCTAGAAAAAGAATAAGCATTCTCCACAAATTGTCAAGCCTCATTTTTAAGGAGAGCTATGTACTTATTAGGAGAAATATGTATCTGTCTTGGTAGCTAGGAACCTTCAAGAAAAAAAAGAAAAAGAATAATTTCATGGCAGTCTCATGTATTTGCATACCTTCAAGTGAACGCTAGCTGCTCTATATTCTATAGTATATTTGCAAGAATATTTTCATAAGCTATTTCTAAGCTATTGTCATACTCCAGAGTAAAGTTCAGGTATGCCTATTTCTCATTATATAGATTGTAGTTGCTCAAAGTCAGAACCTATTGTTTGTATAGGTTTCACATGTCTATCTTTACTTCACTCCGTGTCACTGAGGGCTGGGAGATTCACTTCAAATATATAAATACACACATATACCCACATATATCTGACTGGCTTTCACTATTGTCGTACAAATTAACTCATTTTTGCCTCTAACTCAAGAGTATCATAAATCTTCTAGCATACAGGAAAATGTGACAAGTTCATTATTAACTTGCAAGTAGGTTATATCTCTAGCTTCACACAATTCTAAATACTCATATGAAGAAAAATATATATCTAGAGTTTTGGTGTGCTTTTATATTACAAAGCTCTCAATTTTCATCTTATTTTCCTTGAAGAGGCACCAGTGCTCGAGAGGTAATATACTTATTACCTTACTCATGTAACTGTAACACCTGTACAGTATTTTTACAATCAAAAACGTACAAAAAGGAAAAAAAGGGAAATTGGATGTCACATATTTCCATTAGAACTAACTAAATATAGGGGCTTTAAGTTTCTACAGGTTTTAAGGACCTAGTAAGTTTTGGATATGCCCCAAGGCCATTACTAAAAGCTGAGGGAGGGAGATCTAAAAGTGGAAGTAGATAGTTGACCAGAGCATAATTTTGTGTCTTTAGTTCACTGTTACAATAATAGGGGTACAAATCAACATGATGGTTTGTAGATACAGGACCAGAAGACGTACTGGAAACTGACATCAGAGTAGGGTCATTCATTGTGGGAAAACACAAATCAGGAGGCAAGAAAGGATGCAATCAACCGTGTCCATGAAACAACACAGAATGGTATAAAGTCAAAGTGTTAACCAGCCCACGAAGAAGATGTTTAACATCACTAATCACCAGAAAGTGTTAGTCAAAATAATGAAGAAAATTACCGCTTCATATGAATTAGGCAGGATAACTACAAGAAAAGGAAAGAACAATGTTGACAAAAGTGTGGTAAAATTGCAACCCCTCTATGGGAACCAGTAGAGCATCTCTTCAAACAATTTAAAACAGGATTATTCATACTAGTCACCGAACCACTCAGGACAGGGGCTGAAATAAAAGGATAGTGGTTCAAAGCCAGCCTGGGCAGAAAATGGGAAGTGCATCTGTGGTTTAAAGTGGTAAAACACTAGCCTTGAGGAAAAGTTCAGAGACAGTGGCCCTGACCTGAGTTCAAGCCCCATGACAGAAAATAAAAAAAGAAGAAAAGAGAATTTTCATATGATCCAATTACTCCATTTCTGGGTATATACTCTAAAGATCTAAAAGCAAGGTCTGGAAGAGATCCTTGTACTCTCATATTCATTTTGTACGATACTCAAAACCTGGAGGCAATCCAAGTGGCCATCAACTAATGAATAGCTAAGGCAAATGTGGTTTATACCCACAGAAGTATATTATTTCAACTTTAAATAGAATTATGTTTTGACAACTGCTATATTATGCATGAATATTTGGGACACTTTGCTAAGTGAAATAAGCCAGTCATAAAAAGATCTAATATTACATGATTCTACTTATATCAGTTTTATAGAACAGTCAAATTGATAGAGACAGGAAGCAAAATCGTACCTGATGCATATCTTGAAGCAGAGGAGAGTGGAAAATTGTTTTACTGAATATACAATTTGAATTTTGGAGGATGAAAAGTGTGAACACTGATCTTATACAATATTGTAAATGTACTTACTACAACTATGCTGTATTCTTAAAATGATTAAAATAATAAAAAAAAAAAAAACCTGGGAGAGGAGAAGGAGAATGATGAAGAGGTAAGTATAATCAAGGGACATTGTATGCCTATGTGGATATATCAAAATGAAATACACTTATTTAACTAGGTAAAGCTAATACAGAGTTTAAAATAGATAATACATTTTAAGTTGTTGCATTTGAGCACAATTATTGAAAAGAAGAGAAAAACAACAACAGGATTGGAAACAATTTAAATTGTCAGAATTCTATAAACCTGTGTTCAAAACTATATCTCATTTAAGTGTGTGAGGGGTTTTTTTTGGGTGGGGTCTCTGGTCGTGGTTCCTGAACTCTGGGCCTGGGCACTGTCCCTCAGCATTTCAGCTCAAGGCTAGTGCTATACCCCTTGAGCCACAGCACTGTTTCTGGGTTTATTCTTTTTGCTTCTGTGGTGCTGGGGAATCAAACCGATGGCCTCATGCATGCAAGACAAGCACTCTACCACTGAGCCACCTTCCCAGCCAATGTGAGGTTGTTTTTTAAACATGTTTTTATTAGTATTATCTTTAAGTAGTTGTACAAACAAGTTCCCATTCTGCACAACAGTATATGAATACGATGTGTCTGACAACATAATCACCCATCCCTCTCAACCCAACCCTTCTCCCACTTTTAAAAAAAATTGAGATAGGTGATTACATAATACTCACATAATTCACAGCATTGTGGAATTATGATACTTAGTAAAAGTCACAAATGTATTTTAACCATACAAGGAAAATGATCATTTTCATGGTCTATAAAGTTTGTGAATTCTTTGAGCTTTGACCATACCAAGTATTTCTTCCATATTAGGTGATGTTTACATTTCTTGCCTTTTGTATAGTGTAGATTATTCCCGCTTTCCCTCTTATTCCTCCCTTCCAATCACTGTCTTTGGATTGCTTAGTTCTTTTCCTTCTATGACCAGTGGAGGTGATGGGCCTCTTGTTGTGTGTTGTTCTGTTTTCCACTCATTGTCTTCCTCCTTCTGGCTTCCCTCTATTGAGTGCAGATTTTTTTTTTAATGTAATGAGAGGATGTTCAGGGAAATCACCCCATTAGTTCAAAATAGATTGTCAATGTGCCTTCATTTGGATGTTTTCATACACATTTTCAATATATAATAGCATATGTAGCATAAGAAATATGTTTCTTCTTTTTCTTATGCTTGAAAGCAGTTTCTAGTTGCAGATAAAATGCATCAACTATTCCTCATACAAAATAGTAAAACATTACACACGAGTTCTATAGCCCTTGATATACATAACAAAACATCTCAGGTGCTTACCATAATATCCACCCTTCTTTCTGAATCAATAGATTTAACTGAAGTCTAGGGTAAGTCAAATAGTGATAACATTTCCCAATAGTGATAATATTTAGATAATACAGATAAAAATATTACCTGATAGCATCTAGGATATTGCTTTAAGGCCAGTCAACACATGTTCTGTATTTCTTGATTTCCTTCTTTCTGTTCCTTCATCACACTTCCTGGAACTTGGAAGTGATTACTGGCAATTTAGGGGTCACTTTGGGCCAAGACAGTGAGAGCTATATCCTAATGCTGGGGTATGCCTCCATCTTCTTGGAATCTTCATGCCTGTACTGTCTTCCTTTGGGCTTTCAACAGATAAGAGACTAAACCATTACTAGTTGCATTTTTATGATCATTTGAGTTCTCCTATCTTTAAGATACTTACACTGTGGATTGAGATGCACTCACAGAAAATACATAGTATTGCATATATATATATATATATATATATATATATACATATATACATATACATATATATTCCTTTAAGTAGTTGTAGCAAGGGTCATCATTCAACAAGTCAGAAAGTAAATACAATGCCACTTGATCAATATCACTCCTTTTATCATTTTTCTTTCATTTGTTCATCAAAATGTCATTACCAGTTTCTTCTCTTCCTCTTGTTCTGAGATAGAAATTGATCTATTGTAAAGCCAAAGGATATGCTTCCTTCACTAGCTAGATCACGTTCACTGACCTTTGCTTTCTTAAAAACTGCTTAACTCCTGCAAGAGGGAATTGAAGGCTGCCAGACAGGAAGGATTGAGTGTAAGCTGTGGGAAGTGTTTTCATACTCTGCATCTAGAGGGCTACTAAACATGTTGATCTGCTCGATGCCTCAAGCAATTCAGAAAGTGGCTTGCATTTTCTAAAACCTAAATCCAAACTTTCCCCTTCTCCTTCCCACCAAGAATTCTCCCTCAGGCCTCTTCCTACCATAGTGTCTTGGCAGCTTAGAACTGCTTTACCTCAGAAATGTGGCACCAGAAGTGTGCCCTATGCTCAGCCAAGCATCTGGGATCGGGCTGATTCATCTATGGCTCTGAAAATACTGCAGTTTAATCTGTGTCCTGTGCTCAGGGTTCAATATGTGTGCTTAAATCCATAGCTACGTGCCTCCAGAGAGAGCAGGCTTTCCTCTTTCTATTAGCATTAGGAGCAGAATTACCATATAGGTTCTTTATAATAAAGCAGCCACACACAGCGGTTGGTTTCATAACCACTTGCTGAGGTGAGTTTGCCTAAGGGAGCCAAAGCAATATGTGAATACGGTGTTTTCAACTGGAAGCTTATAAGCCTCCATTCCTAAGAGGAAGCTGCTGATAATAAATTCTGTCTGGGAATGGACTTTGTAGGAGATAGAATATTTTTCTGTGAAAGTGATTGCTTGAAGGAAAGCATTGACTACACGTAGCCATAATCTTACAAAACGCTATTTTAACTAAAGTATATCCTGTAAGTAAAATCGTTCTAGGAACATGGTTCAACTCATAGGCACAGTTTAATTCATAGAGCAAAAGCATAGTAAGAATTTTCTAGCAATTTCTGGAATGGTTGTCCTGGTTTCATTGATTGCTCTGAAACTGATCCCCTTTCAAACTAGCCAGCTGAGCTTCAAAAGAGGCAATTGAGCAAGATTTTGAACACAACTTCTGATCAATACCAGAAGTAGTAACTCATTAGGGGTAAAACCTACTTCCTACTCAGACTTCCTACTCAGAGTGGTTGCTTCATTGGCTTCCTGCCAATAACATGCCCTTCAACAGAACTAAACTTTGCCGTGCTAAGTTTCTTTCAACTTGCTTGTCTTTCTTGGGATATAGGCTTACACTATGGGAGTATTCCCAATAATCTGGGGTATTGTCCACAATCTTTGTTATGCAAGGCGGTAACCCTTTAGAAGGAGACACATCCTGCCTTGTTGGGGTAGCTCAAGGTTGGGTTAAACCCACCCATTGTGGTTAATGATGGAAAGTGTATCAGCAATGTCAGGAAAGGGCCGATGGAAGCACCCCAATAAAAAGTTACCTCATGCATTGGCCATGAGAGGAAAAATTGGACTAGTGCCCATTACCTCGTTGGTTGGGGACTTTCATGTGCTGAGTGAGTCTTAGGCACAACGAAAACTTGAGTCTTGATGTTTGTTTTCATTCTCTGGCCCAAGAATAAAAATGTGGGAGCTGGAGGAAGCCATATTTGAGAAATCTCCAGTAAGGGGAGAGTTGAATATGAGAGGGGAGCACAAGAAACTTACAATAGATAGGATTTAGTGCACCAAAAACTGAAATCTCAACAGACCTGCTAAAATGGGGAATAAGAATTCTAGGCCTAAGGAACCAAAGAAAAATGATCCAAGGACCTGCTTCTGATAATCCACTGGGAGAATGGTGAAAAAGATCTCAGAACACTATTAAATAATGGATAATTTTTATTATTGAGATCCATACTGTGCACTTGTCCAAACAACAATTTGTTATACATAAGTGCTTGAAGGTGTGTGTTTTAAATCTTATATGCTGAAAGGGGAACTCAAAAAAGTCATGTCCAAATCTGGGTGCCAGTGGCATGCACCTGCAATCCAAGCTACTCAGGATCTGAGGATTGGGGTTCAAAGACAGACAGAGAAGAAAAGTCCTTGAGACTCTTATCGCCAATTAACCACCAGAAAACTGGAATTGGTGCTGGGCTCAACTAGTAGGGCTTTCTTTCGCCTTGTGCTAAAGAGCTCAGGGACAGTGCCCAGGCCCAGAGTTCAAGTCCTATGACCAATAAAAATTAATGCTTAGGTGAAATGGATTAAATATTCTGCTCACCATTACTGTTAAGACTGTGTGGCACAGAGACCAGAAAAACAAGTGGTACACTTCCCACTGTAATGAACCTCAGACCCCCAAGGGCATGGAGTGCATGTTCGGTTGGCCAAACACAGCTTGGGGAAACTCGAATGACCCTGCTGTTGCTGTTTGCAAGAGGAGGATCTAAGACAAAAATCCTATCTTCCCAAGGCCAACTATACCCCTTGTCTCTGTAGGTACGGGGGACAACTGGCATTTCTGGGAAACTTATCAAGATGCAGTGAAGGCCGAACCTGTGAAGAGTTGAGCAGTAAGCACTAAATATAGCCAGGGGAATTGTCTGATGGTATTGTGGAAGACCAGTGCTGGAGACATTCCTGGCCAACTAGAGCAGAACCTGTGCTTTGTTCAATTTGCCATCACTTACATCCTAGCATTTCATCCACCTGTCCGTTCTCAAACCTTTTATACTAGTTAGGAGAGACCCCTTCCCCAGAGGGTCATTCATATTTCATATTTACATAGGTACTATTCAGGATCCTCCCCCAAAAGTTTCCAAAAATTCAAGCCAGGCCCCAAATAGCAGCTTAGGAATCAGTATAATTAGTATAAATAAGTTAGTATAATTAGTATAAATAAAATGTAGTTTGGAGGCTAGGAATATGGCTTAGTTTTAAATTGTTTGCCTAGCATGCATGAAGCCCTGGGTTTTATTCCTCAGCATCAGATAAACAGAAAAGGCTGGAAGTAGCACTGTGGCTCAACAGGTAGAGTGCTAGCTTTGAGCAAAAGAAGCTCAGGGAGCACCAGGCCTGGCAAAAATAAAATGTAGAGTAGAATAAGATCAACAGAGATTTGTTAATTATACTAAAAGATTTTTTAAACCCCTAAATTAAGTGCTCTAGTAGGATGGCATGGGAAAATTAATTCTAGAAACATTATCTATAAAGGGTAGATTTTTTTTTGTGTGATTGAAGGCCAAAGCTGCACAAAGGACTTAGAAGAATTCAACATTGGCAAGTGAGAGAACTAAAAACTCAGATAAAGGGCTGAGAAGGTTGCTCAGCAGTAGAGTGTTTGCCTTGCATGCTTGAGCCTCTGGGTTCAATTCCTCAGCACCACATAAGCAGAGAAAGCCAGAAGTGGTACTGTGGCTCAACTGGTAGAGCGCTATCCTTGAGATGAAGAGCTGAGGAACAGTGTCGAGGGCCAGAGTTCAGTCCCAAGACTGACCAAAAATGAAAAAAAAAAGGCAAGCTACACATAAAGGGTTTCCTACCAAGAGGGACAGAGGGTTTCCTACCGAGAACGAGGGAGTTTGGTGGATTTTTATCTAGCAGGAATGCAAGTTTCCCTTCTAGTGGGAGAAAGGTTGCCTTCTAATAAGGAGGGTGTTAATGATCACATTGGTCAAAAACATAATTCAGTTTCATAATGCCCAGATAAATGTCTAATGTTTGTCAGGTATTGACTTGTGAAAACATATATTTATTAATGTACTACCATCTGCATGTCAATCTGTTCTTATTTTCTCAACCCCAGGGGCTCAATCTCAAGTCCGGCATAGTTTGTGTCAGCTCATTTTGCCCCAGGATTGCATGCTGACCCTCACCCATTCATGAATTTGGCCCTGTAGGCCATGAATTCAGATGCCAGCACTCCCAAACAATAATCGTGGAGTAAGAACCTGATGGTGACACATGTTTTCCTTTTCTGAGAAAGTCTTGGGTGTCAGGTATGAAATGGAAAACATATGCAGTCCTATATCCTATGTAATCAAAGTAATCAATGTTCTATGTGCCAAAATAAACAATAATATAGTCAATACATGAACAAAATGAAAAATAAAATGAATAACTACACTGAACGTAATATAGAATCAACATATGTATGTAAATATAAATCATATTTCTAAAATGTACACGAATGGGATGTTTTCTAGTGTTGAGGATCGGTTTCAGGCCTAAGGAACAGAATTGACTTTCTTCACTTCAGGGAGGCGAGCTTCCCCTTCCCTTACAGTGCAACAGAGTTACCCAGACCATGAGTTCCAATACCAGTCCTGGCAGAGAAAAATGGCATCTCTATACTATGTGATGCCCAATTCTTAGGTATTTCATTATGCCTTCATTAAATGAATGTGATTGTGTAAATGCTTCATATAAAGTATTGATTAAAAATGTCATGTCAAAACCAGCTTTACAATGTCGGTGGGGGGGGGGGTGGGGGGGTATGATTGGGTGGGAGGGAGGGGGGAGGCCGGGAAGGGAGGTGAAGGATAAACAAAGGAGGAGGCTGCAATGCTTGGTAAGAAATGTATGCATTATCCTGCCCATGTAATTGTAACCCCTCTGTACAGTATGTTCTCAAATAAAATAAAATAAAATTAAAAATAAAATAAAATAAAGTATTGATTAAAATCGATCAGTGTCCTATAATAGTGTATAATTTTATCCTGGAATCATTCAAGAACTGCCTATTCAATCATACATACATCCCATTCCATTCGTATTCATATGGATATGAATGAGTGTCTTAAGATCTCCTGCCATTTGGAGGTGGCAGGACCAGGATTTGAACTGTGGGCTCCAGCTCCCACCACTTAAACCTATGGATAGGGAACTCACTGGTCTGTCCCAAAACATCAGCAAGACCAATGATTAGGCAGGCACCAGTGTCTCTCAGCAGTCCTTCTTGATACAAGCCTGTATAGGAGGATTATGGTCAAATCACCGTAGGCAGGAAAGTCCTTGAAACGCCTGTCCAAGTTCAGTGTCAACAAAGCCATAAGTAGACCCGTATGGTAGAGGGGTAGCCTTGATCAAAAGCAGCTCACGGACTGTGCCCAGACCTTGAGTTCAAGTTCCGAGATTGGCAACAAACAGTCATACAGAACAATCTGTGCAGCCATGCTGCTAAAGCAAGTCACCCTCTTGTCTCCAACTGAATTGGACAGAGTTTACTTGGAAAGGGGCTGGGGAGCCGCTGTCATCTTGACTCCACCTATGCAGCCTGCATTACAGGATTCTGACTGCACCCCCATTCTTTCATGGTTCTTTCTAACCAATGGGATACAAGAATTGTGGCCACTCCCATATTCCATGCTGTCCAGTAGCACCCAGATTCCCTCTGTTGGTTGACACCACTACCAGCAGTTGAGGAAGTTAGAGGTGGCTGTGTGGTGAGCAAGAGTCTTGAGGCGACTTTGGAGTGGATTAGGAAACTTACAGCCTAGTCAGTGAGTGGGAGAATAGAGGATTACCCAGAGCCTGGGAATGTGGCCAGCCCACCTCTCCCATCCTAGTGCTCAGATGTCTTTAACAACCAGACTCCGTGAGAGAGTTGTGGGCAAGAAACAACTGCCAGATCACCGACAGAAGAATCCTGCCATCAGACCTGCAACATTCAAAAAAACAAAGAACACAAAAAAGGGAGGGATCCCCAAGACAAACACCACTGGAGAGCGTGATACAAAGGAAGGTCCAGGGGCCACCCCTGCCTTTGGAGAGTGTTACAGCCATCAGGGTCCAGAGTGTCAAGGGTCCGGATACCACCAAAGATCTTCAGAGGTGCTACCAACACATGGTGCCTGCCCTGGACCGCAGCAAAAGAAGAAACCAGGTGCTCTGTGCCAATATCTAACCACTGAATCAGGAAAAGACAGACCTGCAGTATCAACGGGAGAAAGAGAGGAAGAAGATAGCCCAGGGGCACAAAGAACTGAAAATAGAGCTAGAAATCCACAAGCCACTCAAACAATAGTTGGTTTTGGCAGAAAGCGATTTACAATCAGCACCGGCCCACATGCAGCACGTGGCCGATCACAGAGTAATGGAGCACAAAACTCTCACCAGCTGCCTGCAGGCCACATAGCAGCGAATGGCAGAGTTGGAGATGGAGGCTTCTGCAGTCACTGATGCACAGAAGGAGATTGAAATATTCTTCGAACAGCTGAATGATGTAACACTTCAGCTCGAGTAAAAGATCAGAAGTTTCTATGACCTGGAACAAGTGAACAGAGATTTTCAGGAGAAGCTGGAAGCACTCTGGACATAGAGGAGCAACAGGAATAACAGAATCTGCAAGCTCCAACAAGCACTGGAAGGGCATGAGGTACTGACAAGACTACTGGACAAATTTCCTAGACCATTAACTTCTGTTTCTAGGTGCTCCTCTACACCCATTATCCTTAGATTAGGCCTTCTGATGGATGTCTTCCAGGTGTTGGATAGATCTATCATATTTCTTGGACTTGTCTTGGATGGTTGTATGTTCTTTCTCTATAATATCTAGGCTGTCTTCAATCCCTGAGATTCGATCTTCTGCATGGTCTAACCTGCTGTCAAGACTCTCTTCTTTGTTTTTTATCTCTTTTCCTTCTAGTTGGTCAGCTTTGATGGCTTCAAGTTCTTTGTTGAAGCTCTGTTTTAGGTCTTGTATGAATTTCTTTACTTCCTTAATTTGGTGTTCAGTGTTTGTCCTCAAATCACTTAGTTGATTGGTTATGGTTTCTTTGGGCTCCCATTCCTTCTGTTGGGTTCCATTCAGCATTCCCTTTGTGGTCTCCCTGACTTCCTTCAGCTCTTTGTTAAAGGATTCCATGAATGCCTTTAGTGATCTTTGTGTGTTCTCTACCTGGTCTCTCAATTCCTGTATTACTCTTTGATTAGCTTCCTCCCGTTCGTGCGATTCCTGCAGATCTCTTTGAGTGCTCTCAGCCTGCTCACGCCATTCCTCCCTTTCTCTTTGAGTATTCTCAAGTTGTTCACGCAAATCCTGTATCAGTTTTTGAGTAGCTTCCTCACGCTTATGATATTCCTGTATAAACTTCTGGGATGCCTCTTCTCTCTCCCTATCACGCTCATACAGAGTCCTTTGTACGTTGTTAAACTTCTCATTTATCATGTTTGCCAGTAGTGTTTGTAGAGCTATTTGGGAACTCTCTTCTGGATTATTCATTATCTGTTCTAACCCCTGATTATCAAGATTGCGATTTGAGATACCCGAATTTGCCATTTTTCTTGTGTTTTTCCGGCTTACTCTGCCCATTTGAGATGAAGATAGCACCAGTTTTGTGCTAGAACACTATCTTAAGGCAACCATCAACCAAAGTTTGCATTTGTACAGTCAATAGTCTACAGATACAATCTATTTCAACAGGCACATCTATTCGACATCAAACAACTATATGTTAAAGGACTTCGAACCGCAGAGAAGAATTTGGAAAACCAGAAATTATTAGGGTTAGGGAGAGATGTGGGTAAAAAATAGGAATAGATTGGTGTGGGGAGGCACAGGGAGAGTTAACTATGTCCTAATCACAGTGCAGGAAATAGGTTGGGTAGGATGCAAGTAGAGAGAGAGAGAAAAAGAAGAAAGGGAAAGGGGAATGAAAAGAGACCAGAAAAAAAAATAGAAACGTAAAAATTAATGTTATTATAGAGATTAAAAGACCATCTATTTAGAGAGGAATGTGAATATGTTGAGAAAAAGGGAGGGACATAGAGGAGATGTGAAAAACTTTAAAAAAATGCTTAAAATATTATATAGGTATAAAGAGGTAGTACTGCTATTAATGAATTTAAGTCTCAAAGGTTTTGAATTGAGTAATAATTTTGTGGATTAAGTGTGTACACAATGGGGGATAGGGTCTACTAGTTAACTACGGGTTTATATGAGAATGTGCAGGACAAGAGTTAAGTCACATAAAGAAGAACAAAAGAGGAAAATGTGGAAATGATAGGAAAGTGAGAAGAAAAGATCAGAAGTTCAGTAGAGCTAGACAAAAAACAAAAAGATAATTAAGAATGAAAGAAAAAGAGAAAGAAGACAAGAAAAGAAAGGAAAACACACATTCAGGTATTCCTAAAATAAAAATTATAAGAGGAGAAAAAAAAAAGTTACTGGAAAACAATTATTTTTTCAGAAGAGGCAAAAATTAAAGATTAATAAAAGTTTTAGAAAAGGAAAAAATTTTTTTTTTATATATAAGGTAACAAAAAATGAAAAAAAAACAAAACAAAAAAAAGAAAAAAGAAAAGAAGAAGAAGAAAAAAAAAAGTTCTTTGATTTTTTTTGGGGGGGGAGGGGTGGGAAGGGTCCTGTATCTCCCTTTTGTCTGTAACCAGAATTTGGTTGGAGTCTCTGGTCAGCTTGAGGTCCTGTGGCTTGATTGGTTTCTTAAGTCAGTTTGTTGGAACAGGCAGAAAAATGCTCTGCTTCACCCAAAATTTTGAGATCCCCCTCCCAGGTTAGTTTACTGGGAGGGTGATCTGCTTTGAGAATCACAAAAGAGGGGGATGCAGTGGTGAGGCTAGGTTCTGGGTAGAGTTGAGGCCTTTCAACAAACAGTAGCTTTTCCCTGGGGCTATTTTGTGAAAAAAACTCACAGCACTGGAACAATAAAAGACCCCGAATAGCAAAAACGCTCCTCAACGGAAAGAACATTGCTGGAAGAATATCAAAACCAAATTTCAAAATCTACTATAAAGCCATAGTAATCAAAACAGCTTGGTATTGGCACAAGAACAGACCTCAGGACCAATGGAATAGAATTGAAAACCCAGAAATGAACCTACAGACCTATAGCCATCTAATCTTCGATAAGGGAGCTAAAACAATAAAATGGAAGACAGACAGCCTCTTCAGTAAATGGTGCTGGCAAAACTGGTTAACTACATGTAGAAAACTAAAGCTAGATCCTTATATATCAACCTGCACCAGAATCAACTCCAAATGGATCAAAGACCTTGAACTCAAAGCAGACACTCTGAAAACATTACAGGATGGAATAGGAGAAACCCTGGGTCTCCTTGGCTCAGGCCCGAAATTTTCTGAATAGAGACCCGGAAACACAACAAATCAAAGAAAGGTTGGACAAATGGGATTGCATAAGGTTGCAGAGCTTCTGCAGGGCAAATGACATAGCTAGCAAGATCAATAGAAAGCCCACGGACTGGGAGAAGATCTTTACTAGCCATACAACGGACAAGGGTCTCATATCTAAAATATACTTGGAACTCAAAAAATTAAACCACCCAACAACAAACCCTCAAAGAAACAACTGCCCAATAAGTAAGTGGGCGAAAGAATTAAAGAGAAGCTTCTCTGAAGAAGAAAGGATGGCCAATAGACACATGAAGAAATGTTCAACATCCCTAGCCATAAAAGGAATGCAAATCAAAACAACATTGAGATATCACCTCGCTCCAGTTAGAACAGCAAAAATCAAGAACTCTAACAACAACAGATGCTGGAGGGGATGTGGACAGAAAGGAACCTTACTTCGTTGTTGGTGGGAATGTAAACTTGTTCAACCACTTTGGAAAACAGTATGGAGGTTCCTCAAAAGACTTCACATAGAACTCCCCTATGACCCAGCAATCCCACTTTTGGGCATTTACCCAAATGATCACAAACAAGACCACACTAAAGCTACCAGCACAACTATGTTTATTGCAGCATTATTTACCATAGCTAAGATATGGAACCAAACCAGATGCCCCTCAGTAGATGAATGGATCAAGAAAATGTGGTATATATACACAATGGAATTCTATGCCTCCATCAGAAAGAATGACATTTCCCCATTTGTTAGGAAATGGAAAGGCTTGGAAAAAATTATATTAAGTGAAGTAAGCCAGGCCCAAAGAAACATAGGTCCCATGGTTTCCCTTATTTGCAATATCTAGTATATGTATGAGTCAAGCAGAAAAAGTCAGATAATGTGATGTTAGGAAAACAAACCCTCAAATATGTATTTTAATGTTTTTGTTTCTTTCATGCATGTGTTTCTAACGCATTTATAAGATTATTTCTTTGTTGCTTTGTATGTCCCTCCCCCACAGTGTAACCCCCGCTTTCACTATATTTGATGTCAGTATAACATGTGGAGGTGACGGGGACAAACAAGTCGTTTAAGGATTCAGGTGGACCTATTGCAACAATGAGAAGTACAAAATGTCATGTCAAAACCATCTTTATAATGTCGGTGTGGTGGGGGGGGGAGGGGGGTATGATTGGGCGGGAGGGAGGGGGGAGGCTGGGAAAGGAGGTGAAGGGTAAACAAAGGAGGAGGCTGCAATGCTTGGTAAGAAATGTATGCATTATCCTGCCCATGTAATTGTAACCCCTCCATACAGTATGTTCTCAAATAAAATAAAATTAAATTAAAAAAAAAAAGACTACTGGACAACCTGAGCTGGATGGTGACAGCAGCGAATCTGGACACAGACACCTTAGTGAAGGACCTGAGAATTGAGAGGTCCACACAAAGGAGGAGGCCTGGCCGCTGACTGAGCAGGTGAACCAACTGACAGAGCAGAAGGAGGAAGGGGCTAAGCACGTGATGGATTTGGAGAAAGAGCTGGGGGAACTGAGAAGGAAGCTGGCAGAGCCATGGCCCCCCACAGGACTATCTCAGGCCAAGCAGCAGCTGCAGACCCAGCCCTATCGCATGCAGATGGAGTTGAAAAACCTGGAGGAACAACTTCACATCCATGTCGAGGAAAACCAGAGGCCCAATCTCCAGAATGCAGAGCAATGGGAACAACTGCGGAGACTGGAGGAGAAGGCGGAGGGTTGGCAAGGGATCCCGGAGACCCCATGATGCACATGTCTGTGCGACCCACAGCTAGAAGAACAGCTGGCCTTGCTGTGGGTTGCTCTCCATAGGGTGAGCTGTGAGAAGGAGGAGTTTGCTAGCATCTTGGACTCTGAGCAGCAGGTGAAGAAACATCTGCAGGAACAGATGGACCACTCAGAGGAGAAGATAGAGAAATGGAAAGAGATGGATGAGAGAGAGACCCAAGTGGCTTGGGAGCTGCAGGAGCAGCAGGAGCAGTCCCTGGCCCAGCTGCAGGAGCTCAGAGCCACCTGTGAGCATCACATCACCTCCAATGAACGGCTGAGCTCCAAGAAGTAGGCCTTGAAGCAGCACCTGCAGAGGCAGACCCAGCTGCTGGAGCAGCTTTAGCAAGTGCAGGGCCCGACCAACTGTGGGGACTAGGTGGTGCCCCCAAAGTGGCAGGACACTCTCAAGTGCCTGGAAGTAATCAGAACACAGGATGAGTGCCTGCAGGCCCAGCTGATCTTCCTGGCTTTCCCTTAGGAAGGGGAAGGTGTGAGCCCTGGAGAAGCAAAAGGTAAGAATGCGAATCCCCCTGATGTGCCCATCACAGAGGATAGAGACATCCTCCAAAGTAAGAGGGATGTGTCTCTGCAAGCACTCTTTGAGGCTGACATCCACAGGGGGAAACTCCTGCCGCAGGAGCGGTGGGCCTTTTGCAGGCACTCCATCCACCCGACAGCTCAGCGCCAAATAGAGCTGGATCCACAGGTACCCGCATCGTGAGCTGCCACCACAGCATGTGTGAGGATGGGAAGTGGGACAAGTGGGAGTCTAAAAACAAAATCTGCTTAATCCACAACCTGCCTGATGAGTTGCACTTCCATAGTCCAGCGAACAAGCTCCACCATCCATGCAGCCAGGTGTTGGCACATATCCACACCGTCCAGGAGTTGCTCCTGGTATGTAACGGACAGATGTTCATCCTGGATCAACTGTGTCTCGAGAAAGCAAAGGGCATGTGCCAGCTGTCACAGGAGAAGATAGAGAAGAGGAAAGAGCTGCAGGAGCTGCTGTCTCTCTTCTCAAGGGGCTCCAGATGTCGGTCCAGTTTGAGCCCCCCATCTGTGTTGCTGCTTTAGAGGCCTCAGGCTCCTGGGTGGGCAAAATGAGGGAGGAGCAGAAAGGTTTTGAAGAATTGCAACTTCAAGACCATGTGGAAACTGCCAGAGGAGAGGTCAGGGTTCCTTACCCTGTAGAGGACTCTACCACAGAGCACATCCTGCCACAGATGTCCCACATCCAGAGCCACCCACAGCTGGCGAACTCAGGCTTGCAGCACTCTGCCTTTTTTCTGTAGGCTGATGGGGATGATGACTCCCTATGTGACATATTGAGTCTCAAAATCCTCGGCAGCCACCAGAACTAGGTGGCCAGGTGTCCTTCTCTAGGTCGCTATCTGCCTGGTGATGGGAAGGGTAAACTGTGGGCTGCGTAGAGCAGAGGCTGCTGGGAGGAGACAAAATTCAAGGGATATCTAATGGCCCATTGGTGACGAGGGAAGTGGCCCATGTGATGCTTATCACAAAGAATAAATTGTTTTCAAAGGGAAACAAATCCTCCACAAAGATTTCTTCTTCCAGTCATAGGGCTTGAACTCAGGGCCTGGTCACTGTCCCTGAGCTCTTTTTGATCAAGACCGGTGCTCTACCAGTTGAGCCCCACCTCTCCTTCCAGCTTTTTTTGTGTGGAATTGAACCCAAGGCTTCAGACATGCTAGGCAAACACGCTACCAATGAGCCACATTCTCAGCTAAGATGATCCCCTGCCCCAAAACACATATAGTCGTTACTCAGATAAATTGGAAGTAGGGGCTAGGATGAATATGAAACACAAATCTGGTTCACACAGAAATACTCAACTGCCCCCTCTTTGACATCCTTATTTAAAGTTTCTCTTTTACCTTTGAGGGATGAGAGACGGAGAGGGGAGTCCCGAGAGAGGAGTACCAAGAACAGTGGGCCCCTGAGCTCCACAGCCTCCCCCACAAATGTAGTCCTCCAGATTCTGATCTTACCTGACTCAATGTGGAGTCTACATTGTCTCCCCACCCCTGCAAGGCTCAGGATGAAATAAATGTCAGCCCTGGACTTAGCCCACACCCAGAGTGGAAACTCCTAGTCCCAGACCGACTTCCACCCCTAACTTCCCTGAGTTTGGCTAGACCCACCACTCACCACAATGTTGGTGGCCATGATCTCATGGACGGATTCCAGGAAGTAGGTCTATTGCAGAAGCAGCAGGGTGAGTATGGAAGAAGGAGGTGGGTGATTGCTCTGGGATCTTCCTCCTCGGAGCCCTCCCATCCAACTAGGGCCATGGTGACCCGAAGCATGCCAAGGTCAGGGGGTGAGACAGATGGAGGAGCACAGCACTAAAGGAGGTAATGCTTTATCTTGGTGCACTTGAAAATTCCAATTATATTCAGCCCATGTCAATCCCAGAGCCAACATGCAATGCCTCTCGTTGTTGTTTTCCATGAGTGCTGTCCCTGAGCTCTTTTTCTCAAGGCTGGCATTCTACTACTTGAGCTCCAGGGCCACTTCTTGTTTTCTGATGTTTCATCAAGGATAAAAGTCTCATACACTTTCCTGCCCAGCCTGGCTTGTCACCATGATCCTCCAGATCTCAGCTTCTTGAGTAGCTAGGATGACAGGTGTGAACCACCAGTGCCCAGAATGTGATGCCTTTTAAAAGAATCTTGGCGAGTGTGTAAAAGGATCCCCAAAGGGCTGGGATAGATCACGTCCCAATCAAGGAGCTGGGATGGGGAATGCCGACTTTCTAGTCATTCTGTTCCCCAAAATTAAAGATGCCAAGTGGTGTTGTATGCATCAAACTCCTAGGCCAACAACCACCAGGCTTAATGCGGAAAAGGTAGAGAATACCTAAAAATTGCAATGTAGAAATCTCTCATTTTGCATGCACATAGTGTGTGTGTGTGTGTGTGTGTGTGTGTGTGTGTGTGTGTGTGCGTGTGTGTGTGTGTGTGTACCGGGTCTTGAACTCAGAGCCTAGGTGGTTACATTTAGCCTGTTTGCACAAAGTTGGTGCTCTACCACTTGAACTATAGTAGCTCCACTTCCCAGCTTTTTGGTGATTCATTGGAGATAAGAGTCTTCCCAGGTTAACTTTGAATCTTGATTTATCCTCCAGTGTCTGCCTTGAGGAGCTAGGATTATAGGCATGAGCCACTGGCATCCAGCTGCATGGATGTCTTTTCATAGTCTCTTCTGTTCTAACAGCTATCTACTTGCTCTGGCCTAGATCTCTGGCCTCTACATCAGCTCCCAGCAGCCCCTGACTGTGTGGAGAACATAAAGCTCAAACCTGTCAATGCATCCTATTTCATTGTCCTCAGGGGAAGGAATGATTCCTTTGAAACCTGGAGGAGTAGGGGTAGGGGTAGAGACAGGTGGGATAGCTGTAGATGGGTGCTCAGCTAGAAGATAGATATCCTGTTTTATCCAAGAAGGAAAGCATGGCCAGATGTTAATGACTCATGCTCTTATATTCCTAGCTCCCTCAGGAGGCTGAGATCTGAGGATTGACATTCAGAGGCTACCCAGCAAAAAATATCTGTGAGACAGTCCTCTCCCAAAATACCACCTGAAAGCTGGAAGAAAAGCTCTGGCTCAAGTGGTACAGTGCTATCCTTGAATGAAAAAAACTGAAGGACAGAACCCGGGCCCTGAGTTCAAGTCCTACTACCAAGATGCACTCATGGGCATGTGCACACACACACACACACACAAACACACACAGAGGGAGGTGGTAATGATAAGCAGAGCTAGAACTGCGGACAGTCCTGAAGCATAATCATAGTAAACTCTTAAACAACATCAGTTGTTTCTCCCTAAGTCTTTCTTGGGCTGAGGGATCTGTGCCTCCATCTAAGCACTGGGGAGGAAAGCTGGGTTCTGAGCCCTGGGACTACTGGGATATAGCGTTTACTACAAACAGCAGCCAGCCGGCTCTGGATTCCTGAGACTACAAGTCTTTCATGAGCCCAACTCAACACCGCCCAAGGTGTGCCTGACAAATGTGCATTCTTGTGATATCCATATGAGTGGGCATTTACTGTTTTACCCCTCCTGGACCAGAACTGTTGTCTGAGACATCGATTTAGTGCTCAGATCCACACTGCTCTCATGATAGATGTCATTCTGATGACCGGGTTGATGACGTCCGTGTCACAAAGGTCGATCCATCTCTGGTACTGTGGCCCACTCTGTATGCAAAGGCCTCCGAGGAGGCTTCTCTAAAGAAGTGTAAGACACATAGATATTGGGAGACCCTCAGGAACCCCCTGGAAAATACTCTGCTTAGAGCCACAGCATGAGGTCAAAGCAGGCCAGGTATTGGTCATGTAGCTCAAAAACTGGGCCTGGTTGCTGTCCCCAGCTCTTCATCTTACCACTTGAGCCACAGCACCACTTCCAGTTTTCTGGTGGTTCTTGGAGAACAGAGTCTCCCAGACTTTCCTGCCCAGGCTGGCTTTGAATGGCAATCCTCCAATCTCAGCCTCCTGAGGAGCTAGGAGGACATGCATGAGCCACCAGCGCCCAGCTGATCTGGCCTTTCACCACAGTGGAGTAGGAGCTCCAGAAATCTTTTCTTTATTTTCTCTGTGCCAGTACTGGGGCCTGAAATCAGGGTCTGGCCTGTGGTCTCTTTAGTTTTGCCCTCAAGGCTGGCAATCTACCACTTGAGCCACAGCTCCATTTCTGGCTTTTGGTAGTTCATCGGCAAAAATGTCTCACTAACTTTCCTCCCCTGAGCTGGCTTTGATTCACGATCTCTGATCTCAGTGTCCTGAGTAGCTAGGATTTACAGCGGTTAAGCCACTGGTGACACTGGGCTAGAAGCTTTTCTTAAGCAAGCATTCTTCCTTGCATTTGCCCTGACTCCTCCATGCAAAGGAGGCCTGAAGGTCAGGAGCTGTGGAAAATAGGCTTCTGGTCAAAGAAAATGGCTGGGGTCCTTGGTGAAAAGACACGCTAATCTTCCCCTGGAACCCATTCTGCCCTAACTGTGACTCAAGTGTAAATCTTGTCCCAGACTTGAGTGTTCTGCCAGACTTGTCTGAAGCCACAGAACTTTCATTCCACCGACACTACCAGCTCTACAACACACCTCAGGACCTTTGCCCAAGCTGTACTTATTGCCTGATGCTCTCTGCCTTGTTCCACATCTTAGAGCTCCAGTGGAATTTTGGCACTGGTTATATCACATCGTGGAGCAAGCCTTTCCTTCCCTTCTCCCCCTTTTAAAAATATATTGAGTTCCTACAGATTGAACTTGTGCAGGCTGACTGGAAAATGCTCTATTGTATTGTTGGTGGTGGTGGTGGTCGTGTCTGTGTGTGTGTGTGTGTGTGTGTGTGTGTGTATGTGTGTGTGTGTGTTTGTGTGTGTGTGCGTGTGTGCATGCGTATATGTGCACCCACGCATGTGCATGCGTGCAAACACGCATGCCAGTCGTGGGGTTTGAATTCATGGCCTGGACGCTATCCCTGAGCTTTTGTGCTCAAGACTAGCACTGTACTACTTGAATCTCAGCTCTACTTCTGGCTTTTGGGGTTTAATTGGAGAAAAGAGCCTCATATATCTGTTCTTGCACGCAATTGGCATCCTCAGATCTCAGCCTCCTCAGTAGTTAAGATTACATGGGTGAGCCCCCAGCACCTGCCCTCTACCTCTTAACCATAACGGCCCTCCTCTGAGTTCCAGAAGAATATGCCTCACTCTGCTAACTTTTTTTTTTTGTCAATCTTGGGGCTTGAACTCAGGGTCTGGGCATGTTCCTGAGCTGCTTTTTTTCAACACTAGCACTTTTATCACTTAAGCACAGTGTCTCTTTTGGCTTTTTTTCTTTCTGTGGTAGTGAGGAATCGAACTCAGGGCTTTGTGTGTGCTAAGTAAGCACTCTACCAGTAAGACACATTCGCAGACCAAGGCTCATTTCTAAAAGAAGCTATGACGTTGGGATTTATTGGATTACCCATTTTGGCACAGAAATCGCTGACTGTTTCCTATCTTTGTCAGGATTTGGGACCATCCTGAGACTCTGCAATAAGGAATAATGAATGAGTGATGGCCACCAGGCCCCAGAGGTCTAGGCTAACATCTTACAGGGAGATAGAGGAAATGGAGACACAACCTTCAACAACTCCTACAGCCTAGGAACTGTGGTTTCCCTGGAGGCAGTGGCTGGCTGCTAGGTGTTCTGATGGGACATCTCAGCCAGAACATAATGCACCCATTGCACACACTGTAAAGCTGAATTCAGAAATCTTTAACCAAAAGACCACCAGAGGCCACCACCAATGTAAAAGCAAAGTAATCTTTATTGCGAGCTCAAGCTTGGTCCCCTCAGATTTACATAGCAGCAACCGAGGTTTGCAGCACCTTTTATACACTTTTTAGGGAAGGCAGGGACTTTGCATACACCATAGCGTCTTCTAACAAATCACTACACACTGTGGGAAAATCATAAAACAATTCTATATTATGATTGGCGAACTACAATGTGGGAAAGGACCAGAAACAAGTTGTTGGTTAGATCAAGGGGGCTGACATACTTTAAACTGGTTGGCTTGTACCACAGGGAAGTCTCAAGAGGATATGTGCTAAACTGCAGGGTGTCTGGTTTAGATAATGGTCACCAGACCACAGAAGGTGCTGTTTTGGAGTTTCTGATACCTTGACATCCTGCCTTAAGCAAACACCATGTGTTTCCCCAAATTGTCTGTGCAAGGCTATTTCAGATATCTCCACATCCTGGCATCTAGTGTTCCCAGGACTGTCTGTGGCTGGAATAGGTCAAGGGTGGCAGAACTGAGTTGGGGTCTTCAGTAAAACAGAGTTGCATAGGTTCCTCAACACCAGTTGCACACACCAGCCCAGGCACAGCCTTCGTGGCTTCAGTTCTTAAATGGCAGGAAAGGATGCTTTGTTCAAGCTGCAGACTTAGTACTCTCTGAGGGCTTCTTCCAGCTTGCCCAGGTTGGGGGGCTGGGCATGGGCAACCTGCTGAAAGCCCATCATCCAGGCCCTGTCGCTGAGCTCCTTTTGCTCAATGGTAGTGCTCTGCAACTTGAACCACTCAGTGATTTTGTTTGTTTATTTCTTTTGTTTTCCTGCGATCTCTTAAGAAATACAAGTGTCGCGGACTTTCCTGCCCAGGCTGCATTCAAATTGGCATCTCAGCCTTCTGAGGAGCTAGGATCACAGGAAGGAACCACTGACAACCTGGCTTACTTTTCTTCTTGTTCTTTTTTTTCGTGACAATCTGAAATATTAACGGTGTCATTCCAATGGTTTGCATTCCAAGAAAACTTCCCAGGCCTGGAATTCGAATGCTAGGACTGGCACCCACAAATAGAGGGAGATCCTGCAAACTCATTCCTATTCATTTGAATGCTAATGGAATGTTATAAAAGTAATAAGTAAATTTGAAATTAATTCATGATTCTATTTTAGAATGCGACACAAAAATTATTGAATTTATATCTTCCATTCTAGCACCATGGTATGATTAAGGATATTGACTGATATTTTATTAATGCTTTTGTAAGTATTCAACGATGATTCTTCATTAAATGGAGGCATAATTTAATAACTAATAATTGGTAATTATATATATAACTTAATAATATAATATTCCCTCTGTATATATATACACATATATATGTATGTACAAATATATATACATATATATACATGTATATACATGTACATATATATATATATATTGGGCACTACTGTGGCTTGATTATAGGTCCTCAGAACTTCCTGGCAGCTCAGTTTGCTGGAGGCTGGTGTGCTAAGACTGTGACCCATTTATGAATTGGGCATTGTAGGCTGTGAGTTGAAATCCCCCATGGCCAAAAATTTATTCATGGAGTAAGAAGCCAATTTTGACAAATTTTTTTCCTTCTCGGTCAAAGTCCTGGGTCTCAGTATATGTGATATGATATAGTAAAATAAATGTTATATGTACAATAATACTAAATAAATAAGGGTGATAAATATCATATGGAGTAAACCCATATGACATAGATCTAATATATGGCTATTATATTTTATAATGCTGGGGCTTCAATTCAGGCCCTGGGAACTTGTCTGAATTGCTTGTCTTTGAGGACGGTGATCTTCCCCTTCACCCACAGTGCCTCAGAATTCCCCAGACCATGAGTTTAAATCCCAGGCCTGCAAGAAAAATGGGGCAAATTCCAAGCCATGATGATGATGATGATGATGATGATGATGTTTTGGGTCAACCACCGGGCTTGAACTCAGGTCTTGGTATCTCTACCACAGCCGATCCTTGGATCCCAGGCCCCTAGTCCAAATTTCGGGGCTGGCAAAAATAAAAATAAAAACGAGAAGGATAAAACTGAGAAGTTCAAGGAGGTGGTTTTACTTTTTTTTTTTTTCATTGCATTGTGACCATCCTGGGTCTAAATGACAACGCCCAGAAAGTGTACATGACCTTACATTGCAGATATTTGGATGACTATTAGGGAAGCCAAGCCGAAACCGGCAACTTAAGCCTGGAAATCGAATCCTGGACTGCCAGGATGGCAGGAGATTCTAAAAAACTATTTCCAATATACATCTGTGTGAATGGAATTTTGTAAAAGTAACAATGACCTCAGTAGTTAGTGAACGATTAAATTATAAAATTATACACAATTATACAACTTTGAATAATTTTCAATTAATATTTTATTATGTATTCAATCATGATGCTTAAAAAAGGAAGGAATAATTTAATTGCCAATAATTGGTTGTAATATTGTATATGCAATTTCATAATATAGAGACATCTCACGTTATATACATCTATCCATCCATCTATCTATATATCTATCTATCTATCTATCTATCTATCTATCTATCTATCTATCTGCAAGTCTAAACATTTATCTTTTTATACACTTGTCACTAATGGGGCTGAGTGATAGAATGCTCGCCTAGTACGTACAAAGCCCTCGTTTCGATTCCTCACTACTGTGTGCATAGGAAAATCCAGACGTTGTGCTGTCGCTCAAACAGTTGAGCACTAACTTTGAGCATAAAAGATTAGGGACTGTGTCTAGACCCTTCCTCAAGACCCATGACTGGCACCAAAACAAAAAATAAAAAGGAAAATATAGAATGTTCTGACTGCAGCTATATAAGAATAGGGCTGCAAATACCTCATCACAGAGCAAGGAGGGAGTCTAGTGCTGACAGCTGCCGTCTAACCTGACTTAGCCAGAGGTGAACCACTGCAACCCATCTCCACAGAACCGGATGCTGCTGGCTTACTTACCCCTGTCATCCAAGATACTCAGGGACTGAGATCTGACACTGGTGGGTTTAAAACCAGGCCCTGTAAGGAGGTCTGTGAAACTCTGAGCTGTGGCTCAAAGTGGTAGAGCTCTAGTCTTGAGCAAAAAATCTTAGGACAGTACCCCCAAACTGTCAGTGGAATTCCATGGCTGATGCCCATCCCTCTAAAATCTAAATTTGGACTGTTTGTGAGGTGTTTCTGAAAGAATTGTGATACTGATGAAAGCACCTTAATTTAATGACAGCATGTGGGATACAGCTATGTGATCAGTCCTTCATGAGATGTTGTGTGTTGAGTCATTCACGTGGTGCAATTTTTCATCTGGTTCTTGTAAGAGCTCCAAAAGTAAGATGATGATTTGCCCCTGTCAGGGCCAAAATTATGTATGTACCTATCTCTAGTGAGTTGTCTCCTGCAGACAATTTTTTTGGCTTAAGTTTCTCAGTCATGAACCTTGAACGCAGGACCTAGCCACTGACACTTACCTGTTGGGATCATGGCTAGTGCCCTACCATGTGAAGCCAAGGAACACCATGCAACAGAGTGTTAGGGTCTAGGCGTATAGTAGCTAAGGACTGTCATCCTGCCTACTCAGGAAGCTGAGATCTGACGATCTGTGTTCAAAACTATCCCAGACACAAATGGTCCCATGAGACTTTTATCTCCTATTCACCATTTAGAAACTTGAAGTGGAAGCCTCGCGCCTGTCATACAAGCTACTCAGGTGGCAGAGAGCTGAGGATCACGGGTCCAAAACCAGCCTGGGCAGAAAATTCCTTGAGATGCTTCTCTCCATTGACCCACCAAAAACCAAAAGGGGTGCTGTAGCTCAAGCAATTGGCTTTAGCTGAAGAGCTCAAGGACAGCACCCAGGCCTAGATTTCAATTCTTCCAACTTCCAAGAAAAGAAAGAAAGAAACCTGCAGTGGCGTACTGAGAATGTGTCTTATGGGTAGAGTGTTTTGCATGTATGAATCCCTGGGTTTGATTCCTTAGTACCGCATCACTAGAAAAACGCCTGAAGTGGCTGTGTGGCTCAAGTGGTAGAATGCTATCCTTGTACAGGAGAAACTCAAGTACTGTGCTCAGGTTCTGAGTTCAAGCTCCAGGACAAGTGAATAAACACACATACATGTACACACACACACACACACACACACTGATGCCAGAAGTGAAGCTGTGACACCAAATGGTAAAGCACTGAGCTTCTGTTCTGAGCTCATGGTAAGCACCCAGGTCCTGTGTTCAACCCTGAAACACAGCCACCCAGGGCCCAACTAGGAGAGGTCAAAGGTTTCAAAACCTGATGAGCTTCACCAGCCCTAGATGACAGGAAGCAGTGTGATATTACACATGTGCTTAGATTTAGCAAGCTTCCAGAAACCTAGGGAGGCACCATTGCCAATAATGAGTCAATTCATTAGGTCCAGCTACCGAGTTGTCTGCCAGAAGGACCCTTGAATTAAATGTAGCAGGTTATTTTAAAACTAGAACATAGTCTAACAAAGATAGGATAAGTGCAGGGAACTTGGCTTATCATGGGAGGTGGCACAAATAAAGACTTCCTGTCAAAACAGCACTGGAGAGAGAGATAGCTTGGGGGTACAAAGAGGCCTTTTTCTCCTGGCCTTCAGAGCCAGCCCACACTCCTCCTCACTAATTGGCCTCGATGGAGTTTTTTGTTACACAGCAGTACAGGAGTGAGGGCTTTTGTCTGCCTGTTCCAACAATGAGGCAGACTTCCTCCAGCAGTCCCTGGTGAGGAGAAAACCTCAGGATAAAATGGGAACAGCAAAGGGAGCCCCGGAACACGCACTGTCTTGAAAGCACTTTCTGTGTTATGAAATCATTCTATTCAAAGCAAATTTCCGAGCTGGATGCCTTTCATCATAGGGACTCTGGACCTTCACTGATAGAAATATATGCATACATACATGGGGACACATAGAGTTACTGGCTATTTTTTTGGCTGTGGCGGGGGTTGTACTATGAGCCTAGGCACTGTCCCTGAGCTACTTTTGCTCAAGGATAGTGTTCTGCCCTTGAGCCATAGCCCCACTCATGGAGATTTTGTATTCCTGTGATCCCTCAGAAATGAGAATGTGGTGGACTTTCCTGTCCTGGCTGAATTCAAACCGGCATTCCCTACCTCTCAGCCTCCTGAATTGCTAGGAATACAGGCAGGATCTGCTGACACCTGAGTTTCTTTCTTCTCATACTTTTCTTTCATCGTGACAATCTGAAATCTTCACAGTGTCATTCTAATGGTTTGCATTTCAAAGTAAACTACCCCGGTCTGTAGTTCAAATGCCAGGACTGCCACATACAAATGGCAGGAGATCTTGAGAAAATCATTCCTATCTATAGGAATGCTTACTGTAATGTTATAAAAGTAACTATTAAATTTGCAGTTATTTCATGATTCTCTTATAGAATGCAACACAAAAACTATTGGATTATGTCTTCCATTCTTGAACAATGGTATGATTCTCCTAATTAAGGAATAGTGACTACTTTTACATTAATGCTTTAATAAGTATTCAGCCATGATATTTCATTAAGTGGAAGCATAATTCAATAACTAATAATTCATAATATATATAATTTAATATCCTTACATTGTCTCTCTCTCATATATATAGCTAAAGACACATCTGCCTGTCTGTCTATCTATCTATTTATCTGTCTGTCTGTCTATCTATCTATCTATCTATCTATCTATCTATCTATCTATCTATCTATCTATCTATCTATCTATCTATCTATCCACCAATGCTATTGCTTCATCGAAGGTCCTCAGAACTGACTGGCAGCTCAGTTTGCCAAAGGCCTTTCTTTTACAACTGACCCATTCATGAATTGGGCACTGTGGGCTGTGAGTTCAAGTCCCAGCATGGCCAAAAGTTTATATGTGGAGTCAGAAGCCAATTTTGACACATTTATTTCCCTTCTTGGTGAAAGTCCTGGGTCTAATCCATATGCAAATAAATCCATGTGATAAGATGTAATAAATGAAATAAATGTTATATATGTAAGAATACTAAATAAAATAAATAAAAATAAATAAGGGTAACAAATGTCATATGGAGTAAACCCATGTACGTAAATAGATCTCATGTTTGAATATTATTTTTAACAATGCTGGGGCTTGAATTCCGTCCCTGGAAACTGGTCTGAAATTCTTGTCTTCCACCACGGTGAGTTTCCCCTTCCCCACAGTGCCAGAGAGTTAATCATACCCTGAATTGAAATCACAGGCCTGCCAGAAAAATGGTGCAAATTCCAAGCCTGGGTCTTAATTTTTTTTGACCAGGATCATGGACTGTCTTGAAAGCACTCTCTGTTCTATGACATCATTCTATTCAAAGCAAATATCTTAGTTGTTTGCCTTTCTTCATAACAACTGTATGTTCACCGATAGAAATACATGCATACATACATAGACAGATGGAGTTACTGGCTCTTTTTTATTTTTGGTGCAGGTCCTGAGACTTGAACTATGAGCCTAGACATTGTGCCTGAGATCCTTTTACACAAGGTAGCACTTTATTATGCCTTAATCCATGATACATCATTAAATTGAGGCATAATTTAATACCTAATACCTAGTAATTTAACAATAATTTAATACCTAATAATTATTAGTAATATATTACATGTAATTTAATAATATACAGACATCTCACATTCTATCAATATATTTATATGTTTAAATATACAGGGGAATATATATATATATATGTATATATATATATATATACATCTCTCTCTAAATTTATACATATATATATTTATTTGCAGCAATTTACAAATCTACTTATTTATATATTGGCCACTCCTGGGGCTAGAACTCAGGTCCTGGGAACTGCCTGGCAGTGAATTTGTTTGAGACTGCTGTGCTTACAATGACACCTTGATTAATTGGGCATTCCATGCCCTGAGTTCAAATCCCAGCAGTGCCGAAGACAATAGGTGAGTAAGAAGCCAATATGGTCCTGTTTTCCTTTGTGTGTAAATATTGTGTCCTAGGTACAATATGTAATATCTATGCAAATACATATATAGGATACACATTATACATGTATATAAATATTATTTTTGCCTGTTCTGGGGCTGAAATTCACACCCTGGGAAATGCTCCTGAATTTTTTTCTTCCAGGAGGTTAGCTTCCACTTCACCCACAGCAAAATAGAGTTACCCAGTCCCTGAGTTCAAATCCCAGGTCTGGCAGATAAAATGGCCCAAATTCCTAGCCAGGACCTTAACTTTATTGGTGGTGCAGGCATGGGGCTTGAATTCAGGTCATCACAACTCTGCCTCAGCCTTGATTACCCTAGGCTGCGGTGCAGCTTTTACACCCACAGATGATCCAGGGATCCTAGGACCAGAGTTCAACTCCCAGCTTTGGCAAAAAAAAACAAACCAAGCAAGATGGAAGAGGAAAAACCAGGAAGTTTTACACAACAGTTTTACCTTTGTTTCCTTAGCACTGTGACCATCCCGGGTCTTAATGACTTGGCTTGAAAACTGTACAAGACCTTGCATGGTCGAAGGCTGGTGGGCTGTCAGTGAAGCCTGAGCCCAACCTAGAAACCTAGGCCCTGAGTTCGATCCTGGGACTGCCACCTACAGGGCTGAAGATCCTAGAGAACTCGTTCCTATCTATAGGAACAATAATAGAATGTTTGTAATGTACTAATTAAATTACTAATTAGCTAGTCATTCTAGTATAAGATTGTATGAAATAAATATAGGTCATTGATTAATTTAATTAATACTTTATTAAGTTTCCTACCGTGATTAATTAATGGAGGCATAATTTTAGACTAAATAATTGGTAGTAATAGAGTATATAAAAATAAGATATGGGCATCACACTTTATATAGAATTATACATTAGAATCTACATAAATGTCTATCTGTCTCTGTATAAATTTATTTATAGATACATATACATATGTAAATACACACACACACACACACACACACACACACTTGAATCTACACATCTATCTGTTTATATATTGACCACTCCTAGGGCTTGATCTCAGGTCTTCAAATTTGCCCTACATCTTCATTTGAATCAGACTGGTGTGCTAACATTGACCCATTCATGAAGTGAGCCTTCTAGGCCCGAAGTTCAAATCACAGAACTGCCCAAAACTTAATCCTGGTGGAAGAAGCCAATTGTCCCACTTGTTTTCCTTATCAGTGAAAGTCTGGGTCTAAGGAATGATGTATAATACATAAGCAAATCTGTGTCCTATGTAATAGGATATAAAAAATGTTATACATGTAATCATACTCTCTAAAATATATAATAAATAAATAAAACACAAAATAAAATGAATAACTACACTAACTGCCATATGCAGTAAACATGTGTATGTAAATATAAATCATGTATTTAAAATGTATACGAATATTATTTTTTGGAGTGGTAGGGCTTGAATTCAGCCCCTGGGATCAGGCCTGAATTTCTTGACTTCCAGCTCGGTGAGCTTCCCCTTCCCCCACATTGCTGCAGATTGACCAAAACCCTGAGTTCAAATCCCAGGCCTGGCAGAAAAATGGCCTGAATTCCAAGCCAAGGAGCTTCATAATTTTTAAAATATTTTTAATGTATGTCTGTATCTGTCTGTCTGTATGTGTGTGTATATTTTTATTTTGTCAAGGACAGGGCTTGAACTCAGGGCATGGCAATTCTGCCTCAGCTTTGATCACTCTACACTGGGTTGCAGCCACTGAACACACAGCCGAACCTGGGTCCCCAAAGGCTGACAAGAAAAAAAAACCACCCGGCAACATTTTTCTTTTCAAGGTGATCATCCTGGGTCTGAATGACACAGCTGAAAAGTGTTTGTAACCTGGCATTGCTGAAGTCTGATGGTCTTCCAGGGAAGCCATAGGCCAACACGGCAAAATAGGCTCTGTGTTCGAAGCCCAGTCCTGACCCTTACCAATGGAGGGAGATCCTAAGAGTCTCGTTCCTATTCACAGGAATACCGATGGAAATTAATGTCAAGGTTGAATTTGTTGTTCTGAATGATACTACTATAAAATTAGAGACTGATTTTAGGAGGCTGATGGATTTTAATGAATATTTTTTGACACATTAAGAGAATACTATTAATTATATGGATGCAATAGTTTAGGGACTGTGGTTAATTTAATTAATTATTCATTAAGTATGAAAACAATAATATTAATTACATGGAGGCATAATAATTACCCAAAAATTGGTAGGAATGTAGCCTATATAACTAAATAATGTATCGACATCTTTGGCACTCTATAAATATCTATATCTATTTGTGTACTACCTTCTGCATGTCAGTCTGTTCTTATTTTGTCAACCCTTGGGGCTTAATTTCAGGCGCTGGGAACTGCTTGTCAACTCCATATGCCACAGGCTGGTGTGTTGACACTCACCCATTCATGATTTGTGCTTTGTGGCTGTGAGTTCAGATGCCAGCACTCACAAAAATTGAATTGTGCAGTAAGAAGCCCATGGTGACATGTTTTCCTTTTCTGTAAAAGTCCTGGGTGTCAGGTATGAAGTTTCATACATAAGCATACCTATATCCTATGTAATAAATGCTGTAAATATTCCATGCATAATAGCAGTCTATAAAATAAATTGCAAATGAATAAAACAAAAATACAAAATTAATAACTACACTAAGCACAATTTGGAGTCAACATACGGGGCAGGGTGTCAGGGACTGGGGACCGCCTGGCAGCTGATTTGGCTAGAGGCTGCTGTGCTGGCAGTAATCCATTCATGAAATGAGCCTTTTAGGCCGTGAGTTTAGATGCCAGCACTGCCAAAAATGTAATCTTGGAGTGAGAAGCCGAGTGTGACACATGATTTCCTTTTCTGTGAAAGTGCTCAGTGTTAGGTAGGATGTTTAATTTGTGTGCAAATCTATAAGCTATGTAATAGGATGTAATAAAGATAAAAATGTCATAGGCGGAAGAATTGTCACTAGGATAAACATTGAATTAGTAGTGAATCATTCTAGGATAAAATTAGACACAATAAGTATAGGAAGTACATTAAGTTTAATTAGTATTTTATTAAGCATTAACAGAATAAAAATTACATGGAGACATAATTAAATACCTAATAATTGGTAGTAACACATGATGCATAATTCAATAATATATAGACATCTGTCTCATTCTATGAAATATTAATTATATGTATGGATATATGTACATATATGATAAACAATACTGATATTGAGTAATTATTAATTGATGCTTTATTAATTGTTAACTGGGACACATCATTAAATGGAGATATAATTTAATACCTAAGAATTGGTACTAATATTATCTATAATTTAATAATATGCAGACATCTCTCTTTTTGTGTCTACAATATTTATATACAGAAATCTCTATCTATTTATACCTTGTTCACTCCTGGGGCTTGGTGGTTCAGTGCTCACCTAGTAATCATGAAGCCCTGTGTTCAATTCCTCAGTGCCACATAAATAGAAAAACAGGAAGTTCTGCTATCTTTCAACCAATTGAGTGCTAGCCTTGAGCACAAATGCTTAGGGAGAGTTTATAAGCTCTTACTCAAGCCTCAGGACTGCCACCAAAAAAGGGTAGGATGTTCTAACTGCAATTATAGAAGGACATAATTTCAAATACCTCATTACAGAGCAAGCTAGGTGTGTGGTGCTTACAGCTGCCACCTAACCTGACTTAGGCACATGTAAACCACTGCAACCCAGCTCCATGGGTTACACATGTCATCCTGGCTTATGCCCGTCATCTTAGCTGCTCGGGGTGTTTAAACCCCAGTCCTGGCAGGATGTCTATGAGACTCTTCAAAATATGGCTCCAAGTCATAGAGCTCTAGCCTTGAGCAAATATCATTAGAACAATATCCCCATGCTTTCAGTTCAAGCCCCATGTCTACCTCCCCCAAGTAAAAAACCACCCCATTAAACCATTAGATGTGAACTTGTATGGTTTGTGAAATTTTCCTTAAAGAACGGTGATATTGATGAAAGCACCCTAATTTTAATGACAGCTTGTGGAACAGAGCTATGTGCTGAGTCTTCACAGGGTGCAGTGTGCTGAGTCCTGCATTGGGTGCTAAGTCTTTCACAAGATGCTGTGTGCTGAGTCCTGCAAAGAGTGACATGTACTGTGTCCTTCACAGGGTGCATTCTTACATCGTGCCCTTGTAAGGGATCCACAACTGAGATGATTATGCAGACAAGTATATTGAGTCTCAGATATGCTCCCATGGCAAGTATAAAATTATGTATTACTGAAGACTAGTGAGTTGTCTTCTGTGGACAAATGTTTTCTTTTTTTCTGTCATGATCCTTGAACTCGGCTTCTAGGTGCTGACCCTTACCTCTAGGGCTCATGGCTAGCACTTCACCACTTGGAACCATGGACCACCTTGCAGCAGAAGCCAAGCCCAAGGGGTCAGTAGTTGGTCTGTCATCCCGCCTTCTCAGGAACCTGAAATCTGAAGATCTGGGTTCCAAAATATCCCAGACACAAAAGGTCCCATGAGACTATTATCTCCAATTCACTAAGAACCTGAAGTGGAAGCAGGGTGCTTTCCTTATGCTGGTAATCCTAGCTACTCAGGCGAATGAGATCTGAGGATTATGGCTCAAATCAAGCCTGGGCAGGAAAGTCTTTGAGACACTTAGCTCCAATGAACCACCAGAAAACCTGAAGTGGCGATGTGGCTCAAGTGGTAGAGCACAAGACTTGAGCTGAGGAGCTCAAGGAAAGCACCCAGGCCCAGACTTCAACTCCTACAACTGACAACAACAACAACAAGACAAAAAACACTAACAAATCTGAGGTAGAGGTCTGGGAAAGTGCATTAGGGATAGAGTGTTTTGCATCTATGAAACCCTAGGCTTGATTTCTCAGGACCATATCATTAGGAAAAACCCTGAAGTGGCTCTGTGGCTCCAGTGGGAGAAGGCTATCCTTCTACAAGAGAAACTAGGTACAGTGCTCAGGTCCTGAGTTCAAGCTCCAGGACTCATGTATGTGTGTGCGTGCACACATACCCCCACTCCCCCACCCCCACCCCCACACAAACACACACACTCACAGACCAGAAGTGATGTTGTTACACAAAATGGAAAAACACTGGGCTTCTGCACTGTGCTCCTGCTCAGCTCAAAGGCCTTGTGATCAAAACCTAGCCACCCAAGGCCCAACAAGGAGAGGTCAAAGGTTTCAAAATCTTATGAGCTTCACCAGCCCTAGATGAAAGGAAGCTTTGTGATATCCAACATGTGCTTGGATTTCCCAAACCTAGGAGAGGCATCATAGGCCCATCATTGCTCCAATGAAACATTTCATTAGATTCAGTGCCCTAGTTGTCTGCCAGAAGTACTCCTGAATTATATTGAGCACTTTATCTGAACACAAAAACATAGTCTCACAAAGGCAGGATAAGTGCACATAACTTTATCTGCCATGGAAAGTGGCACAAATGAAAACTTGTTGTTAAAACAGAGCACTGGGGAGAGAGATAGCTTGGGGTACAAAGAGACCCTTTTCTCCTGACCTTCAGAGCACGCCCACATTCATCCTCACTAACTGGCTCAGGTGGAATTGTTTGTTACCAAGCTGTACAGGAGTGAGGCCTTTTGTCTGCCTGTCCACACAATGTGAGAGACTTCTTCCAGCAGGCCTGGGATGCAGAGAAACCCTCAGGTTACACTGGGAATAGTGATGAGTTCCCGGGAACATGCACTGTCTTGAAAGAAGCCTCTGTGTTATGAAATTATTGTATTGAATACAAATTTCCTAGCTTGGTGCCATTCATCATAGCTATTCTATAGCTTCACCTATAGGAATACATCCATACATAGACAATGACATGGAAGTACAGGATCTTTTTGAGGGGGCAGGTCCTGAGGTTGAACTATGAGCCTAGGCATTGTCCCTGAGCTCCTTTTGCTCAAGGGTAGTACATGAAGCTTGAGTCATAGCCTCAATTCTGTTTTTTTTTGTGATCTCTTAGAAGTAACAGTGTCATAGACTTTCCTACACTGGCTGGATTCAAGCTAAGATTCTCTCCATCTCAGCATCCTAAGGAGGTGGGATTACAATCAGCAGCCATTGACATATTCTTTCCTTTCTTATTCATTTTTTAATCTGGACAATCTGACTTCTTAGCAGGGTCATTCCAATGGTTTGAATTAAGAAGTAAACTACCCAATGTTTATTATAGTTGCTTTCTCTCCTCATCTTCTTCTCTGGTCACAGGTTTGAGGCCAAACATGAGAAATGAGTGTCACAGTATTTTGGAGCAAATATCCACAGGATATGCCAATTCTGTCACTTAGCATTGAGCTAGAATTTACTGTCTCAGGATGAGAGGACCGAAATCTGGAGTGATCCTCATACTGTCTGCATTGTTCCTTTTGCCTATGAAATGATCTAATCATTATGAGTGTTTTGTGTCTCCAACTTTAAGTATCTAGAACACACTAGAAGCATCTTTGTGTTTCTGTTTTTCTCTAGTACCTCTCGAGATTTAGACTAAGGATTTGTGTGAAGCAGCTCCTCTGCGAATCCCTGAGAAAAGCCACTTGAAGCCTCTTCAGGAGATCGCCATTCAAAGCCAGCTGAGCAGGAAACTCGGTGAGACTCTTACTACAATAAACCACCAGTGAACCAGAAGTGGAGCAGTGGCCCAGAGGGTAGAGCTCCAGCTTTGAGAGAGAAAGCTGAGCAGGACGTACAAGCCAGACCATGCAGGAAAACCTGGGAGTTGATTATGTCCAATTAACGACCAGATAGCTCTTCAATTACTTTCTGTTGGCATGTTGCATGGGCCTAGGTGAGAAGTCTTGCCCCTGTTATCTGATGATACAGGTAACTGGGACCTGAGATCCTAGGACCCATGGGTCCTACAGAAGAGAAGTATTTTTTAGACAACATATCAGCAAAATTTGGGCATAATCACTGGAGTGCTTCAGAAATATGGAGAAAAACAGTTTGGGACCAACGAGTTAAAACAATAAACAGAGCAGCAGAATAAAATCCCATATAGATTAGAGGAAAACAACACTCATTTTTTTCTATGTGAATTCAGAAGGCCATGTACACTTAGAAGGTATCACAAGTTTGTACCTAAAATATTGCATTGATACATTTTATATTCTGATATATATTCTAAACCTAATTATTTATATTCTAATTGTATTGATTGGAATAAATATCAATTTATTTGTCAAATTATCAAATAATTCTAGTAACTTTCATAGTGTGAAATATAAAATCATCACATATAAATGTAAAATATATAACTATATATAATATAATGAATAGGCTCTTGTTTTGCATTTTTCTGTTGTGGTTAGGGTATCAAAGGCAACTGTTTTAAAGTATTATTCCATTATCTCTACCTCAGTGTTTGTTAGAGTTAAACCTAAAGCTTTACCATTTGTAGATTTACAGCCTGGATGCAAGAGGAAACACTGTGGTTAAAACATTAGCAATTTAGGGAGGTTGAGCTTTTCTTCATGTGTCTATTGGCCATTCTTCTTTCTTCTTCAAAGAAGTTTCTCTTTAAGTCTTTAGCCCACTTATTTATTAGACAGTTGTTTCTTTGAATATTTGTTGTTGGGGATTTAATTTTTTGAGTTCCAAGTATATTTTAGATATGAGACCCATGTCCGTTGTATGGCTAGTGAAGATCTTCTCACAATCCGTGGGCTTTCTATTGATCTTGCTAGCTATGTCCTTTGCCATGCGGAAGCTCTGCAACTTCATGCAATCCCATTTGTCCAACCTTTCTTTGATTTGTTGTGTTTCCGGGTCTCTATTAAGAAAATTTCGGCCTGCGCCAAGGAGACCTAGGGTTTCTCCAATTCCATCCTGTAATGTTTTCAGAGTGTCTGCTTTGACTCCGAAGTCTTTGATCCATTTGGAGTTGATTCTGGTGTAGGGTGATAATGCAAATCAAGACAACATTGAGATACCACCTCACCCCAGTTAGAATGGCAAAAATGGAAAACTCTAATAACAACAGATGCTGGAGGGGATGTGGACAGAAAAGAATCTTACTGCATTGTTGGTGGGAGTGTAAACCTGTACAACCACTCCTCAAAAAACTTCACATTCAGCTCCCCTATGACCCAGCAATCCCACTTTTGGGCATTTACCCAAATGTTTACAAACAAGAACACACTATAGCTATCAGCACACCTATGTTTATTGCAGAATTATTTATCATAGCTAAGATATGGAACCAATCCAGATGCCCCTCTGTACATGAATGGATCAAGAAAATGTGGTATATATACACAATGGAATTCTATGCCTCCATCAGAAAGAATGGCATTACCCCATTTGTTAGGAAATGGAAAGACTTGGAAAAAATTATATTAAGTGAAGTAAGCCAGGCCCAAAGAAACCTAGGTCCCATGGTTTCTCTTATTTGCAATATCTAGTATATGTATGAGTCAAGCAGAAAAGGTCAGATAATGTGATGTTAGGAAAATGAATCCTTAGATATGTATTTAAATGTTTTTTTTCTTTCATGCATTTGTTTCTAACGCACTTATAAGATTATCTTTTTGTTGCTTTGTATGTCCCTCCCCCAGATTATAACCCCTGCTTTCACTATATTTGATGTCGGTATAATTTGTGAAGGAGAAAGGGAAAAACAAGTCGTTTAAGGATACAGGTGGACCTGTTGCAACAATGAGAAGTACAAGTTGTCATGTCGAAAACGAGCTTTACAACATTGGTTGGGAGGTGGATTGGGTGGGGGTCAGGGGGAGGCTGGGAAGGGATGTGAAGGGTAACAAAGGAGGAGGTTGCAATACTTGATAAAAAATGTACTCATTATCTTGCCCATGTAATGTTACCCCTCTGTACATTTTGTTCACAATAAAAATAAAAATAAAAATAATAATAAAAAACATTACCAATTTAAGACCTAATATTGAAGAGAAATATATGGACTTCTCTTGCAACTATGAAAATATTTGGTGATAAAATGGCAGTAGTGTATGTTCCTGCCTTTTTGGAAGGTAGACAGGCCAAGACATTAGGTAATCATGAATATGAACAATTTTTCACTTTCTTGGTTTTAGCTACATTTAAAATGGTAGGTATCATAAACAATCATATTTTGATAAAATGCCTTCTAGTATGAACAATTCTGGCTGAACTGTTCATCTCTCTATGATCCCTTGTAACTAAGATTAGATTTGTTCCACTAATACAATCTATGCTGTCAGAGTAAGATATTCTGGTTGGTCTATTCCTACATGGAAGAAGGGTAAAGGGTCAGGTAGACATTTGTGCCAGTAAGACCTCATTTGGGAAAATCTCAGCTGCATATGTTTAGAAGTAGCTCTTAAACAAGGCTTACTTTGAATCCATTGGCTCCACAGATCTAACACAGTTGGATAAATAAGTACTTGAAAAAGCCGTCTCCTTTGGACTTAGCTATTAATACTTGAAAGTTTGATCAAATTCTAAGTGAAAAAGACTTAAAATAGTCATTGACAAAAAAATTGCAAATGTGAGCAATCAACTGTACAACAGGTTTTTTTCAACTATTCACAGAATTTTAGGGAAATAAGATTAATAGCATTTTTAGGAACAATAAGGTTTCCTTGTTACAAATAGGCACCTAAGCATATAAGCCTGTATAAATATTTCATCATTAACTACTAAAATTTACAGGATACTACATTCTTCAGCAGCTTGTATACCAAAATTACAACAATACAGAGATTAACATGGCACTTGTACAAGGATGATATGAAAATTCGTGAAGTATTCAAAATTTTTCATTCTTCAGATGCAAGAAATGAAAAACAGCTATTAAAAAGTTGATTACAAAATTACAAGTGTAACAATACACCTAATTCATATAATTAAAAGTTACTTTGACATCAGTGTATTAAATTTTCACCTTAGAAAGGCCTTTACATAGCATAACCTTTACACAACTTTTGAAATTAGACAACATTGTTTTTTTATCCCAAAGAAATATAATACTAAAAGGACCTAGGGGAAAAAAAAGGAATCTTAAACTGTTTCTGTATGGAATGCAATCTGAAAGGACACATTAATGAAACTATATGTTATAAAACAATGTAGAATTCAATGTATTATATCTAGGAGAGAATAAAATAGATTATGGACACTATGCAAACATAGAATATAGAATATTTTAAAATATACTTTTTCAGACAAACACCGGAAATATCTTTAGTTTCTATACTACTCATTTCAACAGATAAGTTAAAATTACTTCCGATCAACAAAATCACAAACTCTGCATAAATCATTATAGATGTATACAAAAACTCTTGAATACATTTTGACATCAAAAGCAGACAATTCACTTTGAAGAACTCCACAGAATCCATGAATTGTTACTATAAGATATTGTTTTTATTTGGATTGTGAAAATATGTTGTATTGACAAAAAGGAATTAATGACATTTTTGAAATTTAAGAAAATTAACCGAATCATTAGGATTTAGGAGAACAATTTGTACAGCCTTCCACAACTTCAAAGAGGTAGTGATACATACTTATCCTTTTGGTAATATCAAATGCAGTTTCTTCCAAGTGGTTCTTCAGACCTGGTTTGACATATTGGTTCAACAGTTCCAGTGTATTTTTGCTATCTCAATTACCAGCAGCAAGATGCAAGGGGGTCAAAAAGCGTTTAATTTGGGCATTGGTATCTGCATCATGAAGAAGAAAGAAGCCACTCTGGTATTATTACACGTATATGCACTGTGCAGGGGTGTCCAGCCATCTACAGTTATTGCATGTGCCCCTTGAGCCACCAACTCACGGACAATGTCTAAGTGTCCACTGTAGGCTTCCCGATGAAGAGGGGTATACTCATTGTCATCCCTAGTATTCACATGAGTAGCCTTTTTGGAAAGTATTCTCTGCACTGTAGTAAGCTGGTTATTTTCAGCAGCCCAAAGAAGAAATTTGCTTGGATCCTTCTCCATTTTTTTCTTGCAATTTTTATCATTCCTCACATTTTCATCTTGTTCCTCATCTTCATTAGAATTGCCTAACCAGATACATTGAGTGCCAGTGGAAATGAGGTGTCCATGTATTTCCCTAATAGTTCATGTTGGTTGAACTGGTCAGAAATATCTGGTGAATTCTCTGCCTATGTTTTTTCACCATGATTTATTTTCTTTTTCCATTTTTACTATTCGAAATTATTCTAACTGGAGATTAGGAAATAAATGGAGAGCAGAGGAAAGATGTTCCTCCATATTCAAAGGTACAGACTGAAAATGAGGACCAGTGGTGTCCTCATGTGCAACTTATTCTAGGAATGAGAAAATGTGAAATAATGCCTCCTATATAAATGATTTGGGAAATGGCAGTGCAGAAAGTGAAATGATGCAACCCAAAATATAAAACAATATAAATTAGGATAATTATGGAGCAATCATATTATCTATGAGAGCCATGAAAGACAGAGATGAGCTATCCACAAAATCCATGCCTCTGATCAATTTATAGAACAAGCAGAAATTTTTTTTTAAAAAAAGATGGAAATAGAATTTATGTATTTACTTGAAATTAGTAAATACCTTTTTAATAGCCTAAATAAGAATCTAAATCCTTGATAGCCCTAGTAACAGATCTGACTGAAATCAGTTGAATCACACTTTTCCTGTACAATGAAGGAATAGGTACAGGCTAGGAAAGCAGCTAGAAAAGGCAGGCTGATTATATCTGTGAGAAAACTTTGTGGAAACTGGTATTGAGGATTACTTACTGGTGACCCACTTGCACTGGAAGCATGATTCTGACCTCTTGCTTGCTTATTCTGAACTATTGCTTTGATCATTATATTCTCCAAAAAGAAAAAGTCAGAATTGATAATAAAGGACTACTAATACAGTTTGACTTTTCATTAAGCATATTCAATCATCAAAATCACACGAAGACAATAGACAGGCCTATTTTTTTTAGATGAAAACAAGTGTCTTTTAAAAAACAAGGAATTTAAGTAGTCTTCCAAAGGACTTCCATTTTACTTACTGCATTATACATTTTTCCTAATGTTGAGTAACAATAAATAATGGATCTATTATAAAGCTCTTAAAGCTCGTCTGTTCAATACTGAGTTCTCTTACACTATATTATGGTATTTTTTTGTATGGTCTTAGGAAGAAATTTACTTTACTAACTTGAATTTGTGACAGGACAATATCATGACTGTACATCTTTCTTCTATACTCTCAGTTTTATATTATTATCTAAATATGTGCATTAAATAAGTATAGAGGAAAAAGTAGAAGCCACACTGGTGGATCATGGCTTTAATCCTAGCTAATCAGAAAGAAGAAATCTGAGAATTGTGGTTTGAAACCAGACCAAGAAAAAAGAGTCCATTAGATCTTGATTTGAAAGTAACCAGCAAAAGCTAGAAATGGAGCTATGGAGCTAGAAATGGAGCTATGGTACAAGCAGTGAATGCTAGCCTTGAGAAAACTAAAACAAAAAAATGACAAATTCTGAGACAGAGCCAGGCCCTGACTTCAAGCTCTAGTATTAGCATCAAACTAATTAATTAATTAATCAATTAAAAATAAATTAAGTGGTCACATGTGGAGAAAATGCTCAGGGATATCACCCAGGCTCTTATTTCAAAAACTACTATCTACCGAAAAAATCTATTTAAATAATACCTGTGTAAATAGAGTATTTTCATCACCCAAATGCACATCCATGCTCAGTTATTTTTGCAAGGTAACTCTGTTATGTCTGGAGTACCACATAACATTATCACTTAAGTAGAAAGCATTGAAACATGGGTTCACTGTATCTCTCTAATGGATTTTTCTCCCCACAAATACTCAAATCTTACAATTATTCCAATTCTTTGAAGTCATAGCTTTTTTCTTTAACATCCATAATATTAAAGTTTGAATATAGTGTCTTGTGTCTCCTAAATGGGTGTTCTTACCAGTTTGTCATGCCCCCAGCCCTAAATTATCCAGATTAATTTTCAGATAGAATCTGGCTTCCTACTTGTGTATGATCATGGGCTCAGTCCACTTGATGTTATTCTTCCTGGAATTTAGATTAACAGGTGTCTGGCATTGTGTACAGATCTTTATGTCCAGTCTGGGCTTTAACCACTATCCTCACAACAGTAGACTCCCATATAGTCAGGTTTTTCATAAGCTTACCATAGCTGATTTTTTAAATAAATCTTTGCATTTCCTGCAGGTTCTTGAGTACTGAATTAATTTGTGGTTTTTTTGGGTTCGTTTGTTTCATTTGAATATATGTATTCAGTGGTTCCTCATTTTTCATTTGGTTTCTTTCACTCAAGTTCTTACCTAAAGTGCTGAGAAACCAATTCTTCTTTCTCAAGATAGTCAAGCTGAACTTTATTTATTCCAAACCAATTTCAGTAATATTTAAACATCTTCATATCTAGGAATGGTACACAAATGCTTATCACTGAGAAGGGTCTTTTTATTTTCACAGCAGTCTTTGGCATTCACAGACTTATCATGAATTATACAAATATAATAAAACTCAGATGCTTGCCAGGAGGAGAAAAACCTATTACTAATTGTTTGACAGAGGCTTCCCTTCCCTTGAATGAAATACGCTGCTTGATGCAGGATTTCACAGAATCATATTGCTAGGGAGAGCCTAAAAAATCAGGTAACACTACAGAGTTGAGGGAGATTACTTGACCTCCTGAATAATTTACTTTTATGTCAAATAAAAGCAGGCTTCCAAAAAGAGAGTAGACTTTAGAGAAACATGATGAGTTGTATGTAAATAGGTGCTTAGCTGACTTTGTTGATTGGTGAACTAATACAGGGAAATAAAGTACAGCACGGTAAAAACTTAAAGAACTCTGCATTGAAATAATCATTTCTGTGTGTGTGTGCATGCACACATGTGCGTGTACACACACACGCATGTGCATTGCTCATGCATGCATTATTCATTGCTGAGGCTTGAGAGTGCCTAGACACTATCCCAAAGCTTCTGGTCAAGGAGAGTGGTCTACCACTTAAGCCACTACTCCACTTATGGTTTTTTGGAGATAATCACATGTATTGTCATGATTGGACTGGCTTTGAACAGTGGTCTTCAGATCTCAGCCTCCCGAGTAGCTAGCTAAGTTGATTCAGTCTCTGAGTAGCTTGTTAAAATGCTGCCTGTACTCTATGCTTCACTGCTGTTTTATACTTTTCCTGAGGTAATCACAAGTCTAAGTCATATATGTCTAATTGTTTAAAAATATTTACTGCTTGGCACCAGCGCTCCCAACTGTACTCTTAACTACTTAGGAGGCTTGAGAACAGAACCCAGGCCACATTTTAGTGGACTTCCTTAATCTATAACTGGGTGCATTGGATCATTTCCACCATCTTGCACTATCTAGAGACTAAAATTGGAAGGACTGCAGGATCAAGGCCAGCCATGGTAGATAGTGCAACTCTGATGCCTTTGATGATGGGAAGGCTAAAAGGACAGATCAGGTGCATGTTCTTGTGGAAAGGGAACCCCTACCCTAAAATTAACAACTGATATGATGCCTGCCTAGCAAGAACAATACACCAAGTTGAAATCTCCACCAAAATAAGTATATACCTTAACATCCAAAAGCATAGTAGCATCTGTTCTTTGCTCTAATATAATCTTTATCTGATTATCATATGATATGGCAGAATAGTTTCTTCGTTAAACTTATGATATATTTAAAAGGACCTAGAAAATTCTTCCTCTCTTCTTAAGTGCAAACGAATGGCAAATTGCCTCATTTCTTACATATTTGACTACCACTAAAAATTCGTCTAATGATTATTATAGTAATATATACTGATTTATTACTTTACTGTGTAACAGTTTTTAAACTTTTTGCTTCTCTGTTGAAGTTTAAGTATTTAAATTGTATCATCAAAATATATTCCTTGTGTACTTGGGGCAGTTCTTTACTAAGTTTTTAACCAATGGCTTCTAAGAATTTTTGTTATTGTTAAAATATTGTACAGAGGGGTTACAATTACATGGGCAAGACAATGAGTACATTTCTTATCAAGCATTGTTGCCTCCTCCTTTGTTTCCACTTCCCATCCGTCCCCATCCCCTCCTCTCCCCCGCAACCCAATCCTCCGCCCCTCCACAGCCAAAGTTGTAAAGTTTGTTTTTCGACATAACCTCTTGTACATCTCATTGTTGCAATGGGCCCACCTGTATCCCTATTTAAATTATTTGTTTTTTCCCTTCCCCTCCAAAAATTATACCAACAGCAAATACAGTGAAAGCAGGGGTTATACCGTGGGGGAGGGACATATAAAACAACAAAGAAATAATGTCATAAATATGTTGGAAATAATCACATGAAAGAAAAAAAATTTGAATACTTATCTTGAGGTTCATTTCATCTAACATGAACTTATCTGACCTTTCCTACTTGACTCAGACAAATACTAGTTATTGCAAATAAGGGAAACCATGGAACCTATGTTTCTTTGGGCCTGGCTTAATTAAGTCAATATAATTTTTTCAAGTGTTTCCATTTCCTAAAAAATGGGGCAATGTCATTTTTTCTGATGGAGGAAGAGCATTCCATCTAAGAATTCTTAATTGGTATATTCTTTGGTTTATTTTTAATTTCAATTTAATTTTATTGTCAAGGTAATTTACTTAGGGGTTACATTTTCATAAGTAAGATAATGAGTACATTCCTTATGGAAGGAACATTGTTATCCCCTCCATCGATTTTTTTGTACACTCATACAACTACTGATGCTTTTGCAATTGCTATTGATCAATGGGTACTTTTTCTTTCTTTGTTCATGCATTTTTATTATAAAATTGATATACAGAAGGTTTACATTTACTTGTCACCTAAAGAGTACACTTCATTTTATTTTCTAAATTTCAAATTTTGAACTTAATTACTTATTTTCTTTTGTTTCATTAGGGTAATTCTTTTTTCAGAGCTGTAGGATTAGTTAATTTAATTGCATGATTTTCACACATGTAAATTAATCAGACACATATATTTTGCTTTTAAAATATTTAACATGTGAATAGATAAAATTATTTTCTTAATTTTATATGGTTGGTGAATTTAAATAAATTTATTTTCTTATAGTTCTAAACATATTTTTCCAGGTAGCAAATACTAGCTGTATTTTCAAGAAACACATACTTTATTAAGAAAGGCTTCATTATCTGGTCACTTTTTGAAAATTTACTTTCTTGTACTTGAATTAAAAAAGTTTGAGCTGGGCATGGTGATTTGTGGCTTCATTTTCTAGCTATAGGAGGAACTGCAAATAGGTTTGTAATTCAGGAGAGCCTGGGAAACTATGAGAGCTTATTCTAAAAATATCCATAGTGAAATGATTAGAGATATAGCCATCAATAGCAAGATATGGAGCACGCACCTGGATATCATATTCTAAATCTTGAGTTAAAACACAAGTAACCTCAATCTTTTGTCAAAATAAAACGATACATGTTTCAAAATGTTTATTACTTAAAACATGTTTGCAAAGGTTCTCATGTGTTCTATTTCTTAATTTTCAATTTACTTATTCTATAAGAATCCAAGTATATTGTCTTTTATTTCTCCTAAACTTTTAAATAGTATGAGCAATATTATTATTTCATATATTAACCTTCTTTTAGTATTTGTGATAAATTCCTCGGTTTAATATAATAATATCAATATTCTAAATATGTGTACATGGTGTGTTTGTGTGTGTGTGTGTGTGTGTGTGTGTGTGTGTGTGTGTGTGTGTGTGGTTGTGTGTGTGTGTATGTGTGTGTGCTTTGTGTGTACTTTGTAATGATGGGGGGGTCAGATCCATGGTTTCACATATGCTAGGCCAAGGTTTTTGCACTGCACTATACTGTCTAGTTGTAATGTAGTGTTTTAAATTATGACTTTTAAATTTTCATTACTAGTGATTTTTCAAAATTATACATGATAAAATGTGATCCATGTTCTATCCACGTTAGCAAATTTTACTGTTATTTAGAATATTTCTAATGCCTTTCCACTTTCAAACCCATTTGTTTGTTATTGATAAAGGTTTTACTTTGCTTCTTTTCTCTCTTCATTTTGCCATTAGACTTACTTATTCTTTCTCTTATTTCTTTGGAAAATAATTATCATATTCCTTTTACAATTTCTTTACATTGTAAGAGGTCTATACAATGCTTTATTTTCTATTTTATTTTTCCAATTTTCTCTGACTACACTATTTAATCCACACTATTAGGTGGATTAAAAAGAAACTTGTTTCAGGACAGTTGATTATTTTCCTGCTTCTCTTCTCTGTCGTCTTTCTGTCTTTTGAAACAAAATACTAATGGCATACAGCTCCTATATGGTCCATCATTCTGTCCCCTCTCACTCTCCTCTGTAGTACAGCTCTCAAGTCGTTATCATTCAGGTATATTATGCTGTAGTGTTATCTAAATTTTAACTCATTCCTAAATTAATTTTAGTGGCTTCAAGCATTCTCTAAAGACATTTTTCTATATATAATCTCTGGGGCCTTGTGTTTTCACAAGGTGCAAAATATGAGTGACTATCAAACATCTAGATAACTGTGTTATTGGATATTGGTCCACCTGCTCAATAAACTCACATGTAAGTTCAAGGAATACAGATCATTCAGAACAATCTTGTAAAATGGTGTAGCTTGAGACCTCATACTAGATTTGAATCTTATTACCATGTTTAGTAGTGAGGACAAAATAGCTCTACTATAAGAACAGACACCCAGAAGAATGTAACAGATTTATTAACAATAAATTCTTAGTTTTATGGTCAAAAGATTTTTAAAAGGATGCCATGAACTTTATCAAATAAAAATAGAATTTAAAATAGGTGTATTGGCACTGTTGCTTCTCTAGATTTAAAGAATGATCTTGGACTACTACCTTAAACATTATACAAAAATTTAAAATAAAAAATGATTATCAAACTAAATGTGAGATATAAAAACTGATAATATGTAAATGTAAAAATTCATGGCATTGGATCAGTAAAGGTTTCTAAACATTTGAAATGGAAAACGTTAGTGGCTAAAAAAAAGCAAGAATAAATGGGTTAATATCAACTGATGACCTTTCATAATTCTATGAAAAAAGTGAAAACATATCCAACGGATAGAGGGCACATATTTGTTAATGCTACAATGTTAATTCGACATTGATCTTGAGTCTTAACTACTTTTATATCTTCTAATTACATATAAATTTTTTCCTACACAGGTTATTTCTTTAAAGAACATATGTAAATTAATGGTCAATAAGAAGAGCAAATGAATTAAACTCCTCTTTAGTATCTAAGAAAAAATAAAAATAAAACTCATTTCTATGACCATAATATAAAAAGATGACAGAAAATATAGTAATGCATTTGTGGAGAAATTGATATACTCTAGATAGCAGAATGATTTGTATAATACTGCAATCAATATTGCAAGCAAGTTTTCAAGTCTTCTAAAGGTCAAAGAGAATTGTATATGATCCAGCCATTACACTTCTATGTATTAGTAAAGAGAAGTAAAAAACTTATTTGGACAGGGAATGTAGTTCATTGACAGTGCACTTGAATAGTATGTGTGAGAATCTGGAAACAATCCCCAAAACAAATTTTGAAAAGACACACTATAAAGGATATATGGAGGACAAATTCCTGTAACTTAATTTTGTATCTATTTTAATGTCTGTTCTAAAATTTGCAGCATTTGTTTTTTTATTTTATTTTATTTTTATTTTTGTGAACATACTGTACAGAGGGGTTACAATTACATGGGCAAGATAATGAGTACATTTCCTATCAAGCATTGTAGCATCCTCCTGTTTTTACCCTTCACATCCCTTCCCAGCCTCCCCCCACCCCCACCCAATCCTTCCCCCCTCACCAAAGTTGTAAAGTTCATTTTCGACTTGACAACTTGTACTTCTCATTGCTGCAACGGGTCCACCTGTATCCTTATTTAAATGACTCGTTTTTCCCCTTCCCCTCCACAAATTATACCGACATCTAATACAGTGAAAGCAGGGGTTATACTGTGGGGGAGGGACATACAAAGCAACAATCTTATAAATGCGTTACAAACAAATGCATGAAAAAAAGATTTAATACATATCTTAGGGTTCAATAAAATTATAGCATTTCTATTTGAAGAAATGCAAGTTTGTGAAAATTAGGCTTGGAAAACCTCTGATTGTACCATTCACTTCCAAAGCACTAAAATGTATACAATAAAAGGAGATAAATATATTACATGTGAATTTCATGTCAGCAAAAAAAATATATATATATATATATGTATATATATATATATATATATATGGTTAAAAATAATTCACACAAATTGCAGAATACCTAAAAAGATGTTTTTGTTGTTGGCTAAAAATTCTTTGTAAATTACAGTTTTAAAACTGAGATGTGATTCTGTTTATTTTGTTTATTTTGGTATTTTTTTTAGTTTATACAGAGATAACTCAATCAAAAAGTGTATGTGATGACTGGAATATCTAGGAATTATGCATCACTTATAAGTAATTGATAACATTTTCTGGAAGAAACTTTTAGCAAATGACAGAAGACTTAAGTCTATGCATGTACATTTTACGAAAGCCATGTTACTTGCTCAATCCAATTGCTTTCCTCTTCTTTTCTAGAAAAAAGTATTCTCAAGATAAGAGCCAATAGCAGTGAAAAGAAACAAAATACACAATCATCTTGATTTATTTGTGAAAATAACAAATGAAATAAAACAATTCCAATTAAGGAACTCCAATATTAGTATCTATGAAGATGTTCCTGAATGCCAATATCCATTGAATTTTTGGAATTTTAATTTCTACTAACATATGAAAACTCGAACAAGAAAACAAATATAGTCTTAGAGCAAAACAGCCTTGGAATAATTTTCTTAATTGTTTTGAAATTACAAAAGAATTGATACCAGTAAAATGATCCTTTCCTATGGAAATATTTTAAAATGTTTATCTCTTATTATAATTCAAATAACAAACAAGAGAAATTTTATATTATCATTGCAAATATCATTTTATTACTATCATAAAATAGAAAAAATGACAAGACCCAATATATTATCATTATTTTTAATTCCTAAACATTACCTAAATATCTTAAGCAATCTAAATAGTCATGTCTATAACATAGAGGTAAATATTCTATACTTTTTTTTTTAAATAGAAGATTTTTTTATTGTGAAAATACTGTACAGAGTGGTTACAATTAAATAGGGATGCAAGTGGACCCATTGCAACAATGAGATGTACAAGTCGTTATGTCGAAAACGAACTTTATTCTATAATTGTTACTTAACATTTTGCAGGGGCATATATTCATGTTTCTTTTTTTTTTTTATTGTGAAAATACCGTACAGAGGGGTTGAAATTACATGGGCGAGATATAATGAGTACACTTCTTAACAAGCACTGTTGCCTCCTCCTTTGTTTCCCCTTCCCATCCCTTTCCATACAACCCCCCGCCCCCCATCCAGTCTTCCCCCGATGTAGGCTAAAGAAGCATTCTCAGAAATGTTCACAGCAGTTAAAAGATGTTTTTATGAAATTAATGTGATATATGCTGTTGTTATTGTTCTTGTTCTTTTTGTTCTCGTTGTTGTTTGCAAGGCTTGAGCATTGTCCCTAAGCCTTTTTATGCTCAAAGGCAGCACTCTACAACTTGAGGCACAGAGCTAACTCCTGTTTTTAGTGGTCAATTGGAGATAAGAATCTAACAAGTACTTTTATGACTGGGATAGTTTTGAACACAATTCTAAGATATCATTACCCAGAATAGTTCGAATTATAGGCGTGAGTCAATGGCACTTGGTTTGATGTATTTTTTAAATTTTAATTATGTTTTAAGATTTTTGTTTCACTATAATGTACATCTTTCTACACATAAATTTAGGTATATGTATATATTTCTGGTGAAAAATAATCTCTAAAATCTATGCCTTTCTACATACAATATATATGTATATGTGTGTGTGTGTGTGTGTGTGTGTGTGTGTGTATTTCTGAAGACAGACTCCCTCTAAAATTTTATGCTAATATTTTTTAACTTTTTCATTCAAAGATATACACTCTATTTTCCGAAAGTTTCTTAGAATAAAATAACTAATATTCCAATAGAATGTAGAGTTTATTACGTTCAGAGGAAGTTCAGATATACACATGATATTATAGTAAAAGTTGCAGTATATTACTAGAAATAATTCTGTTCAAACTCATAAACACTTGTGTGTGGTGGTGGGGAGAGAGGAAGTTAATTCATACTGGTTAGGAATTTGCAATACTTCAAAAATCTATTCCATAATTTGTTATAAGCACATAGTCAAGCTACCTGATATGCTTTAGTTTTTTTGTCTATTTGTTCAAAATTTTAATATGGATGCATGCACAGTGGTAACATTAAAATTATTAATCAAAAAACAAATAATCGCAAAATCATAGATACATATCAGACTTTCAATAGTTAGCATTTTGATGTTAATAATAATTTTGATGATGCCGGGCACTGGTGGCTCACGCCTGTAATCCTAGCTACTCAGGAGGCTGAGATCTGAGGATCGTGGTTCAAAGCCAGCCCGGGCAGGAAAGACCGTGAGACTCCTATCTCCAATAAACCACCAGAAAACCGCAAGTGGCGCTGTAGCTCAAGTGGTAGAGCGCTCGCCTTGAGCTGAAGAGCTGAGGGACAGCGCCCAGCCCCAGAGTTCAAGCCCCACGACCGACAAAAAAAAAAAATAATAATTTTGATGGATACTATGATGACCGCAGTGTACCCTGATAAGGTCATTGTTGGGATTGAAAAGGAAAAAAACCTTTACACATTTTTACAGCTAGATTTCCCACATTGAATACATAGTAATAAACAGCGTTGGATTACATACAATAAGAATAACAAGAGGAGAGTTTCAATATCAATAAATACATTCACATAAACAGGCAGAGTCCGTAAAAACCCAAATTCCTGCAGTCTCTCTAATGTATACTCACTTTTCTTGATGGTATTATTTTCTTATAAATAAAATCGTTTACTTCCACATTTTGATGTACTAAAGTGTAGTTTTCAACTTAGTGGGATTAGTTCAAATAACATTCTCATATAGATACTATTCAGCAACCAATGTTTTCAAATGCTATATTGAGTATGTTCTGCAATACAGCTGTAAAGACATGACACAATTTACATAATATCACTTTCATATCTGTAGTTACCTAGAAAGGACATAGGTCTTAGAGCCAGGAGGTAAAACTTATTTTTATTTCTACATGAAACAATTTGTGACTTTATACCAACAAACTGAATTTGACTCTTTCCTTATTTGTAAGGTAAAGTGGAAAATGTAAGGTCTCTTCACTTTTCTTTATTCTTGCTCTAGAAGTCAACAAATATATTCTTCATTATTTCTGTTAGATTACATTGATTTACGCATGAGAAATGTAAGGCCAACAATCAATGTAGTGAGTAAATAATGATACTAGAATATGTGTCTGAGCTCTTCACTCTGTGTGCTTACAAAGAGAGTAATTTGGTGATAGAGAGGACCAATATGAAAAGACTATGGGGGAAAAGCGTACTTTTGAAATGGTTGTTTTAGGACTAGGTGACAGTGATGAGTAAATGAAACAGGCTGGTGTTAGGGGCATAAAAAGAAGTACAGAGAAATCATATTGTGTAAGTCGTTATGTCGAAAACGAACTTTACAACTTTGGTGGGGGGGAGGATTGGGTGTGGGGTGTGGGGAGGATGGGAAGGGATAGGAAGGGGAAACAAAGGAGGAGGCTAAAATGCTTCATAAGAAATTTGCTCATTATCTTGCCCATGTAATTGTAACCTCTCTGTACAGTATTTTCACAATTAAAGAAAGTCATAAAAGCTCCAAAAAAAAGAAATCATATTAGTGATAAAAACTGAGTAAATCTTGATCATTCATCTTATCTAATAGGAGGGAGTAAGAAGGGTAAGAAGAAATATAAAAGGCTTCCATATGTTTGGCTGGTAACTCTGTTAGTGATGTTCTTAGTGATAAGAACCACAGGTGGAAATAATGGATTTAGGGGAAAAATATCTGATAGTTCTAAAGTTTATATTAAACAGATGCAAATATAGGTCTGTTTAGACATCATCAAAATATCCACGATCATGAATAGGAAAAAAGAATAATAAAATTGGGGGCATTATTGGAGGGAAGAGGAAAAGGAAAGTTCTGACGGAAGAGGGAGCAATGTGAGTACCAGTGTGGATAAGATTGGAAGAAAGAGATACATAAGGAAACAAAAAAGTAGTAAACAGACATTGACAGAATTAAAGGAAGGAAAGAATTTGCAGGAAGATCTTGAAGGAAATATGCTATTTGGATTTGAAAAGTAAAAAGAAATAGACAAGTTCAATAAAAAAAATGTTTTGGTGAAAGTCATCTTGATAAAATTTTGAGATATGAATGTGAATCCATAAAATTCTGGATCCATGAATTCAACAGAACCTGTTGATTTTAAATATTGTGAACAAATGCTTTTATCCTGACCTTAGAAGAATTATACAGATATAACTGTCATGAACTTTACTTAGAGGTATTCTGTGAATATTTTTTGAAGACTTATTTAGCCAGGAGTGTATAGATTGAACTACAGCACAAACCAGCCTAATTTGTCCTACAGTTCCAACGAGTGGCCCATGTATCCACATCAGTTTGAAATTTTATTGAAATATCTTTACATATGTTTGGATATCTTATCAGCCTATTCATTATAAATGTAAGAAAAGAAACACCAAGTATTAGGTTGAACATACAGCTTTACTGATGTGACTGAAGACTGCTGGAATTGATTTTTCTTTAGAATAGAAAATGCTTCAGTAGGCATTGACACATCATAACTGTCATATACTCTATTTAACTCTAGTTCTTGTTAGGGATATCTCCATGCTGAAATAACCATGTCAATCAACCTGCCAGAAATTCTTATATGTAGGAAGTTCTCTTATAAACTTCAAACTTTATTGAATGGAAGAGTTCAGACATTACCTTCACCAGCAAGATTAAATGCATAGAAAGATATATCATTTTGCTTTAATGCCTTTCTTTCATTTCCTCATACGCATTTGCAAGTAGGGAAGGATTCTGATGTAACAATAATACAATTGTGACTAGTACTAACACAACATCTAGGATCTAGTGTTAATTCGATACTTTCTAATTAGTTCCAGATTTTGTGAATTTTTATATTTCTCCTGTGAAAACTAATGAGCTCCAAGAAAATGTCCCTAAGGAGCCTTTCAATTCTAATATCACTGTTTGTCTCAAAATTCTTTAAATTCTACATCCTCTAATATGGGCATAGTGTTATACTGTGGAACTTTTCTCCTGAGAGAGTGAGTACTACCCTATTGTTTAACATGGACAAAGTACCTTCAAACATAGACTGGGCATGTGCAACAAGAAGTGGTAGTTGAACAATGTTCTTAGCAGTTTGTACAGATGAAATGGAAATAGAGCAACTCAGAACTCAAAAGGAATGTGCAAAAAAGACAACGGCACAACGTAGAATGTGCCAAGGAAATGCTGAAGTGTAATTTCAAATTATGAGCTCAGGTGTCAGGGTGTGTTCAAAGTACAGCTTCAGACAATGTAGTTGGATATCTGGTGGGGGTGGGGGAGGAATCTGCTTTAAACTATGCTGAGATAATTGTACATGTAGAAGCTCCTGACTCTGACTATAATCAGCCACAACATCATCAACTTAGGGACTATTTTCCAAATTCAAATTGAGAAAAGAGGGCAAAACACAGTTAGTGTTCAGGGTGAAGTAATGGACATCACATAACTTTTCTTATAAGTCTTCATTTATTTTGGAGCATTAAAGTAGGAAAAAGCCAAGCAAATATTTTCAAGAATCTAAATTGAATGGGAGGTATGATATTGTTCTCTTTTTAACTTGGAAGTTAATGATTATGTCTTTTTATACTCTAACTTGGGAAAATGATCTGCTGTCGGTTATTTTCTTCTCTTCCATTCTTTTGCCCTTCCACTTACATACTTTTTATTTAAACACACATACTTGAAATTGCATTGCTCAATGCTTCAAAATTATCTGAACTACTTACTACTGCTGGCAGCCTTCTATATCTTTCTCAAGGGAATATTTTGTCACTACCATTTTTATCCTATATGATACTAGATATCTTTCTGCCTAATTCAGTGCAAGATATGCATTAGATTCATCCAGATATCTCAACCATTTTACCACCATGAAATCCTATCGTACATAGAAATCATGATTTTAGAATGTCTGAGGTGGTGGCATCTGTCATTTTTGAATGACCCTAAGTAATAGTTACATGCAATCATGTTTTAAACCAGTATGTCACTCAGTAAATGAATAATGACAAAATGTGGTGTATATGCAGCGGAATTCTATGCTTCCAATTCTAAATGGAAAGACTTGGAAAAATCCTAGTAAGGAAAATAAACAAGACACAAAGGAAGAGATTCCATAGTTTCTCTCAGTTGTAATAAGTAGGAAATATCTAGGATAGTCCTAGCAAATGAGCAGAATGTCTTAATGGATACGTATAAGATGATGCTGAGCAAAATGACCTCCTAGATATGGAAACAGTTGTTTTTCTTTGTGGTTGTTGTTTTTAATGTACTATGTGATTTCTTTTTTTTTTTTTTTTTTGCGTTTTCCCCAATGGTTTGTTCCCTGCAGTATTTGATTTCACTATCATGTGTCATTGTATATGCATTTATCTTAATTTGGCAAGGGAAGAGGAACAACAAAATTTTGAGACAAAGAACAATGGGCAAACCAACTCAATAGCAATACTCACAAGACAACATGTTGGAAATTTACATTACAACTTGTGAGGGGTATGGGGGTGAAGGAAAACTGTGAGAAAAGTGAGGGAGGGGGTAAAAAGTTCGACATGTTATGTATTGACTACCTTACAATTATTGGAACCTATTCTATATATCCCCTTGACTGTAAAATTAAATTAAAAAATAAGCTACATATAATTTCACTGTATTTGTATAGTAAATATTATTCTGTTATCCCTTTCTCTATCAGAGGGTCATCAACTTGAATGTTATCAAAGTATACAATATTTTCACAATACACTTGCCATTATTTTGAAAAAAACATAATTTTAGTATTGTCTTATAGTAAAACAGTAAACAGTTCAATTCTATGGAAACTCCTAACTTTTAAAACTGAATAATTGATAAGAGAAGAGAATATAAGTGTTCTTCAATATGCCTATGACTATTACTCATTCTAAAATTCTGAACATGCCATATCAGAGACATTTAAAACAGTATCTGTTTGCTTTTTAATTCTGCAATAGATACAGTTTCCAATGGGATGTTTTGTATTTAAAAGTCAACAGAAAAAAGAGCCACATTCTGTTAGAAGATAAACCTGTGAACTATGAAATATCTATAATAATAAATTACAGAAGAGTAAACATTTGTTCGTCAGAGTAAGGTATTCTGTCTTTCTTTCTTTCTTCCTTTCTTTCTTTCTTTTTGTCGGTCATGGGGCTTGAACTCTGGGCTTGAGCACAATCCTTTCACTCTTCAGCTCAAGGCAAGTGCTCAACCGCTTGCGCCACAGCACCAATTCTGTTTTTCTAGTGGTTAATTGGAGATAAGAGTCTCACAGGCTTTGACTCCGAGGTCTTTGATCCATTTCGAGTTGATTCTGGTGCAGGATGATATATAAGGAGATACCTTCAGTTTTCTACAAGTTAACCAATTTTGCCAGCGTCATTTACTGAAGAGGCTGTGTTTTTTCCATTCTATTTTTTAGATCCCTTATCAAAGATTAGATGGTTATAGGTCTATAGGTTCATTTCTGGGTTTTCATTTCTATTCCATTGGTCCTGAGGTCTGTTCTTGTGCCAGTACCAAGCTGTTTTGATTACTATGGCTTTATAGTAGAGTTTGAAATTTGGTATTGATATTCCTCCAAGAGTGTTCTTTCTGTTGAGGAGCGTTTTTGTTATTCGGGGTCTTTTATTGTTCCATATGAATTTTTGGATTGCCTCTTCTATTTCCGTGAAGAATGAGGTTGGAATTTTGATAGTTATCGCATTAAATTTGTAGATATCCTTGGGAAGTATTGCCATTTTCATGATGTTAATCTTTCCAATCCAGGAGCATGGGAGTTATTCCCAATTTCTAAGTTCTGTTTTGATTTCCTTTTTGAAGTTTTTAAAGTTTTCATCATAGAGGTCCTTCACTTCTTTGGTTAAGTTAATTCGTAGGTATTTTATTTTTTGTGGGGCTATTAAAAATGGAGTTGCTTTCCTAATTTCATCCACACATTTCTTACTGTTGGCATACAGAAAAGCCATTGATTTTTGGGGGTTAATTTTATACCCTGCTACTTTGCAAAGTTTTGAATCACCTTGAGTAATTTGGGAGTAGAGTCTATGGGATTCTTTAAATACAAGATCAGGTCAACTGCAAAGAGGGAGAGTTTTATTTCTTCTTCCATATTTGGATCCCCTTTATGTCTCCATCTTGTCTTATTGCTGTAGCTAGGCATTCTAATACTAGGATGAAGAGAAGTGGAGAGTGTGGACATCCTTTTCTTGTTCCTGAGTTAAGAGGAAATGGATTTAGTTTTTCACCATTAAATATAATGTTGGCTGTAGTTTTATCATATACGGCCTTTATTGTATTGAGGAATGTTTCATGGATTCGTAATTTTTCCAAAACCTTTATCATAAAGGGGTGTTGGATCTTGTCGAATGCTTTTTCTGCATTTATTGAAATAAATATGTGGTTCTAATACTTGCTCCTGTTGATGTGATGAATAATATTAATTGATTTGCGTATATTGAACCAGCTTTGCATCCCTGAAATGAATCCTGTTTGATCGTGGTGTATGATTTTTTGGATGAATTGTTGAAGTCGATTGGCCAAAATTTTGTTGAGAAATTTTGCATCAATGTTCATCAAAGAAATGGGTCTATAGTTCTCTTTCTTTGATGAGCCCATGCTTGGTTTTGGGATGAGGGTTGTGATTGCTTCATAGAATGTGTTCGGCAGTGAACTTTCTCCTTCAATTTCACTGAAGAGTTGGAGGACTATTGGTGTGAGCTCTACTTTGAAGGCCTTGTAGAATTCTGCTGTAAAACCATGTGCGCCTGGACTTTTCTTAGCTGGGAGGTCTCTTATTGCTGTTTCTATTTCAATGCTTGATATGGACTTGTTAAATGGTTTAACTCATCTTGGTTTAGTTTTGGCAGGTCAATATTAGCTAGAGAAAGGTCCATTTCTGTCAAGTTCTCCAACTTATTAGCATACAGGTTTGAGAAGTATTCCCTTATAATGTTTTGAATCTTGATTGTTTTCGTGGTGATGATTCCATTCTCAACTCTGAGTTTATTTATTTGGGTGTGTTCTCTTCTTTTTCTGATAAGATTTGCTAAGGGTCTGTCAATTTTGTTAATTTTTTGGATGAACCAATTCTTTGTTTTGTTGATTCTTTCTGCAGTTGTTTTGGATTCTAATTCATTTAATTCTGATTTAATTTTAATTATTTCTTTCTGTCTACTGGATTGGGGTTTATCTTGTTGCTCTTTTTCAAGGAGGTTCAGATGTCTCATTAAATTGTTGGTTTCAGATATCTCCAATTTGTTGATGTAGGAACTCAGAGCTATAAATTTGCCTCTGAGTACTGCCTTTGCTATGTCGCAGAGGATCTGGTAATTTGTGTGTTCATTTTTGTTGAATAGCATGAACATTTGAATTTCCTTTCTAATCTCTTCCATGACCCACTCATGATTCAGCAGTGTGCTGTTCAGCCTCCATGTGATATCGGACTTTCTTTGGTGACTTTTGGTGTTGAGTTCTAATTTTATTCCCTTGTGGTCTGAGAGAATGCAAGGTATAACTTCAATGTTTCTGAATTTAGACAAGTTTGCTTTGTGGCCTAAAATGTGGTCTATTTTAGAAAATGTTCCATGTGATGCTGAGAAAAATGAGTATTCTCATGCTGTTGGGTGAAATTTTCTGTTGATTTCAGTTAAATCTAGTTGATCTATGCAGTTGTTTAGGTCTGCGGTTTCTCTGTTGAGTTTTTGCCAAGTTGATCTATCTAGTGGGGAGAGTGGTGTGTTAAAATCCCCAACAATTAATGTCCTTAGATCTATGCGGGATTTGAGGGAAAGTAGTGTTTCTTGGATAAATTTGGGTGCTCCGTTGTTTGGCGAATAGATATTTAGAATTGTAATATCCTCCTGAAGGAGAGATCACTTAGTTTGTATGCAGCAACCTTCTTTATCTCTTCTCACGAATTTTAATTTGAAGTCTATTTTATCTGATATTAGGATTGCAACTTCCGCATGTTTATGGTGGCCATTTGCTTGGTAGATTTTGTTCCACCTTTAACATTGAAAATGTGTTTGATTTTACGGGCAAGATGTGACTCATGAAGGCAGCAGATAGAAGGATCTTGTTTTTAAATCCAACTATGCAGTCTATGTCGCTTAATTGGAGAGTTAAGTCTGTTAATGTTAAGAGATAGGACTGAGATTTATTTGAGAGTTCCTGCCATGTTATCCACCTTCTTGGGGACGGCGAAAACTGGGTTCTTCCTATGGTTCTTGGATTCCAAGTTTGGGTGTAGTTTCTTGGCCTTTATTGTGGTCTTGTTGGTTTTCTATGTGTAGGATGTCTTTAAGAATCTTTTGTAGCGCTGGTTTGGTGGAGAGGTATTGTTTCAATTTTTCTTTTCTATGGAAGGTTTTTATTTGGTCTTCAGTTATGAAGGAGAGTTTAGCTGGGTACAGTATTCTTGGTTGATAGTTATTTCTTTTTAGGGCATGGCAAACATCATTCCAGGCTCTTCTTGATTTGATTTTCTGTGCTGAGAAATCTAAGGTGATTCTAATTGGTTTCCCTTTATAGGTGATTAATCTTTTCTCCTTGACAGCTTTAAGGATCTTTTCCTAGGTCTTAATGGATCCAGTGTGGATTATATTGTGATGGTGAGATGGCCTATTCTGGTCTGGTCTATTTGGAGTTCTAAAAGATTCTTGTATTTGAATAGCCCTATCTTTTTGCATGTTTGAAAAGTTCTCTACTAGGATCTTATTAAACAAATTTTCTAGACCAGTAACTTCTGTTTCTAGGTGCTCCTCTACACCAATTATCCTTAGATGAGGCCTTCTGATGGTGTATTCCAAGTGTTGGATAGATCTCTCATATTTCTTGGGCTTGTCTTGGATGGTTGTATGATCTTTCTCTATAATGTCTAGGCTGTCTTCAGTCCTTGAGATTCGATCTTCTGCATGGTCTAACCTTCTTTCAAGAGTTTCTACTTTCAGGATGGAATAGGAGAAACCCTAGGTCTCCTTGGAGCAGACCGAAATTTTCTGAATAGAGACCCAGAAACACAACAAATCAAAGAAAGGTTGGACAAATGGGATTGCATGAACATGCAGAGCTTCTGCATGGCAAAGGACATAGCTAGCAAGATCAATAGAAAACCCACGAATTGGGAGAAGATCTTCACTAGACATACAACAGACAAGGGTCTCATATCTAAAATACACTTAGAACACAAAAAATTAAATCCCCCAACAACAAATCATCAAACAACTGCTCAATAAATAAGTGGGCTAATGATTAAAGAGAAACTTCTCTGAACAAGAAAGAAGGATAACCAATAGACTCATGAAGAAATGCTAATCATTCCTAGCCATAAAAGAAATGCAAATCAAAACAACATTGAGATACAATCTCACCCCAGTTAGAACGGCAAAAATCAAAAACTCTAATAACAACAGATGCTGGAGGGGATGTGGAGAGAAGGGAACCTTACTTCATTGTTGGTGGGAGTGTAAACTTGATCAAACACTTTGGAAAGTAGTATGGAGGTTCCTCAAAAGACTCCACATAGAGCTCCCCTATGACCCATCAGTCCCACTTTTGTGCATTTACCCAAATCCTTACAAACAAGACCACACTAAAGCTACCAGCATAATTATGTTTACTGCAGCATTATTTACCATAGCTGAGATCTGGAACCAACCCAGATGCCCCTCAGTAGATGAATGGATCAAGAAAATGTGGTATATATACACAATGGAATTCTATGCCTCCATCAGAAAGAACGACATCGCCCCATTTGTTAGGAAATGGAAAGACTTGGAAAAAATTGTATTAAGTGAAGTAAGCCAAGCCCAAAGAAACATAAGTCCCATGATTTCCCTTATTTGCAATATCTAATATATGTATGAGTCAAGCAGAAAAGGTCAGATAAGTTGTTGTTAGGAAAATGAACCATAATATATGTATTTTAAATGTTTTTTCTTTCATGCATTTGTTTCTAATGCAATTATAAGCTTATTTCTTTGTTGCTTTGTATGTCCCTCCCCCACAGTATAATCCCTGTTTTCACTGTATTTGATGTTGGTATAATTTGTGGAAGGGAAGGGGAAAAACAAGTCGTTTAAATAAGGGTACAGTTGGACCTGTTGCAACAATGAGAAGTACAAGTTGTCATGTCGAAAACGAACTTTATAACTTGGGGGGGGAGAGGTTTTGTGGGGGGGATGGTAAGGGATGTGAAGGGGAAACAAAGGAGGAGGCTACAATGCTTGATAAGAAATGTACTCACTATCTTGCCCATGTAATTGTGACCCCTCTATACAGTATTTTCACAATATAAAAATAAAAAATAAAAAAAAAAAAACAGTCTCAAAGGCTTTTCTGCTCGGGCTGGCTTTGAACCGTTATCCTCAGATCTCAGCCTCCTCATTAACTAGGATTACAGGCATGAGCCACCGGCGCCCGGCTTAAGCTAGTTTTTCTATGACAATCAATGCTAAGTTTTTATGCCATATAGTCATCCTAGCCCAACAGTTTCCAACTTGTAAGGTACACCATAAAATTCCCTAAATTTACATCATGACTAGCTTATCACTATTGTGAAAAAATACTGCACTTCTGCTGTGATGCCCTCCCAAATTTGGAAAGAACAGTACACTTAACATTACTGCATCATTTCCCCACCAGTGGTGTTCTTGAGATTAGAACGTTTGCAAATATTATTCTTTTATTTTTATTTTACATTTATTTTATTATATGTTATTTGTTGGGTCTTCATCCATCCCACCAAAAATGGACGTGGTCCGAGGCAACATATGTGCGCCGCTAGCCCATTCCCCAGCCTCCCTTAACACAAGAAACAATCAGACACAGCGGGGAGTCAAGTGAAAGTAACTTGTTTATTAACACACAGCAAGCACATTTCAAAAGCAAAAAGACCGAGTGGCATGGGGAGGAAAAAGAACCAACCAATCATTATAAAGGTCACACCGTATCATGCACCTAAGCTTCCATGAGCTGCTTATGCACTAAATGTAAACAAATCAGGCTCTGCCCACTCAACTCTCTCTCAGCACAATCTTTGCTGCCCACGTGTTCCACAGATTCCCCCTTTTTTGTTTTAATGACATGCCCACCTCCCAGTTAGTTATCCTTTTCCCTCCTCTGGAAAGGTTATTTTAACAGGATTACATTGTTAAGAATAGCATTGGCCATGCAGGGGGTTCGAGGCAAGTCTGGGGGGCGAGATTCGCCAGACAAGGATAGGGAGGGTCCTTGTTCATGATTCCAGAGCCTGTCCCAGTTACCTCACAGCCCCACCTAGCACAGTAATAAACATCAGCCCCACTACAGGTAGAAATATCTGAAGCAGCTCGATTACTTCTGGGACATATATGAAAGTCCTTATCTCGTAAGGTTGTACTCTTCACAACATGGGAGCAGCTTGGGTATTGGGAGTTCCACACATGCTGCACGGTGCATCCTAGTGGGTCCCCACATTCAGGCCATTCTACTATAGTCCAGAAAAACAAGGAAATTTAAAACAAACTCTGCAGACATAGCAAAGCAATCCCAGGCACCTGGTGTCTTTTAAGTAAGCCAGTTCCTTGTATGTGCCTTTAAGCGAGCACAGGGGTCAAAATGACCTTTGAGCTTTACTGTCAGCTCCCAACACCCCATCTTTGTTTAAAGAAGTGAACCCACTTGTCTTAGGTTGTGTGGATTTGACTTTTCTGCCTTACCTATCATTGGGAACTTCTTCAGAGAGAAGCTGAATGCTTGTCTTAGGTTGGTCAGACTGACACCCCCTCTTATCTGTCTCTGGCTGCAGTTCCTCTCGGGGCAAATTCATTCACTTGGAGATTGATCTTATGAACTAGCTGACTAAACTCATAAGAGATTTGCACTGCACGGATAATGCAAAGAAGGCATAGAAAAACCATCAGCAAAAGCATTACCAGGCCAACCAATATCATTAGCAGTCCTTTAACATTTGTCAGGGATGGGATAGCAGTCTTTGCCACTTCAAAGTCCAGACGTGGGGTGTGTTCTAATCCAGCTATTTGCCTGTGGGTTTGAAAAAGATCTAAAGACAAATTATTATGATTAACATTCTGTATTAGTGCCATAGCAGCTGCTGCTGCAGAGGCAGCTAATGAAATAAAGGCCAAAATCATACCAAGTTTTAGACATGTTTACAGGAAGCATATGGATTCAAGTAATGCAGCTATAGAAGCAATTAGTAAAAGAACAATGAAACAAGTAACATTAAATAATTAGCTAAACAAATGCTTCTGCCACCATAGCCACTTTTCTTTCCTTGTTGGTTTGTTTATCCTTGGGCATCCTGTATAGTGAAAATGGGTAAAAACTTAAGGATCCTGGCAGGGATCCAAATGGGATGTGTAGGGCTAGATCTCTGGCAGGAGGTAAGTGTGAATGATGCCCACAAGGAACAAACACTGGGAGAATAGGCTTAAGCAGGTCTCCTTTATTCTTCCTGAAGGTGGCGGGGGGTGGGGGGGGAGGCAGGAGAAGGGGAGGAGTTTTGTAGCCCCAGCTTTCCCAACCTCCTGAGTCCTTCCCTTCCCTGCCAATCACTTCAAAGGGAGTTGATGTAAGGCACTTGTGACAGGCACAGCTTGGTGACAGGCACTGATTGGTTCCCCGGGGTCATGTAGGGAGCATGGACAGCTCATGGCTGTCAAGCTAGGCAGACTTGCCTGTGGGTCACATCTCTATGAGCAGGAAGTGCAGGAAGTGTGCTTCAACTGCTACTCTAGCTGACTCAAACAGATCTGACCGACTCTACCCACAAATTCCCCCTTTTCTTTTAAAAGGAATGTCATTATGGTGACCCGTCATTGGAGGCATTTTTGCCAGGAGTGTAAGCATTTAATAATTCCCATGAGAATAAGCCCTAATAGCGCAAGGCCTCCCCAGGTGACCAGAGAGGATGGTAAAACCCATTGTTGTACCTTTTTAAGCACATCTTCTAAAAATGAAGCAGCGCAAATAAGCCGTATGGTGGTTTGGTTTAGTCGGGTAACATCATGCAGCAGATGGTGGGTGAAGTTTAAGTACTTAAGGCACCAAGGGCCTTTGATGTAGTTACTAATTTTAGTGACGTTGGGCGCTGGAGAGGAAAGCTGACAGACAGAAGTAGTCATAGCATTACATAGTCCTCCTTGTAATCGAAGAAACGTAATCTCTTTTTGGAGCAAGTCTATTTGTCGCTGGAGCACAAGGAAGCCTCCATTAAGATGATTGGCAACTTGAAAATGTTGTAATTCTATGGATGACAGTTGAGGGATGAGCTGGTTTATCTCTTGCACGGCGGACATGCTTTGGGACAGCGATATAGCGGTGGTGGTAGCTGAAGCCACTGTAGTGATGATCGCCAACATGAGTGTAATGGATGAACTAATTGAACCTGAGAAAACTGAGTCATTAGAAGCCAGAACAATAAATGCGGGAACACATACCAAACCTACAAACTGATATGAGTCATTGGGTTGCCAGTGATTACTGAGAGTGCAAGTAGCGGAGAAGTTGTCTCCTAGACAAAAAAAGAACAGGGCTCTAACCACTACCATTCCTTACACCTGGTTGCATGCAGAGTGGTTACAGCGACAAGTATTGGCCAATAGGAAAGGGAACAAATCCAGGCAGGAATATGATGAACAAACGACTGGCATGGGGAGTACTAGGTCTCCCAATTGTCCCCCTGACGAGTTCTAAAACTCCTTTAGATTTTGAGGTTTGGGATTTTTTTCAGAATGGTTGTATATAGCCGGGTAGAGGGACAATGTGAGGTCCCCAAATACTCTGCCTTGCCAGGAACTGGCACAAAGGCTAATCACTAATTCCTCAAGAGGAATGGGAACATTGCCAAAGCTATCAAAGTCCCTGCATGGGCATAACTGCATATGAAAAGGTATGTCAGTACCCTGAGTACAATTTTTTCAGGTGGGACAAATGGGTTAGGGTGCCATGTAGTTCCACCATCCTGTCCCATGAGTTACAGACTGTTTTACAGTCTCGTCTGAAAAACAAAAAGAGATGGCTCCTTTCCACCCGAAAGTAAGGTTTGTTTTTTGGTGCCATAGGGCAGCTGCCGAGAAAGGAAGGCCAACCGTGCCATTGGAAGAAAGCATTTGAGGGATGATGGTGGTATCTTCCCCTACTATCATCAAGATTTGAGGGCTAGACATTAACGTTCTTTACCTTGTCCTGTAGCAGATTGAGAATTGGCTGTAATAATGGCACACATTAGGAGGAATAGAGTACCATGCCCTGAGTTAGGGTCTGGGGCCATAGCCTGGGCTTGTTCTACCAATTCCTTTAGGTCTCCCCAAGTGATGGCATGGGGTCTAGATCGAGGTTTGCATCTCCTCCTCCTCGGGCTGTTCAAGCGTAGTCGACGCAACTCATTGGTAGGTGGTGACGGTTGGTCGGACAACTCCAGCTGCAGGTTTATCACCATCTCTGGAAAGATACAAGCAAATCCTCTCCCTTGTGCCATTAAGGGAGCAGGGCCCTCCCATTTTCTTGTGATGGGGTCCCTCCATCTAACCAAAGGGACTGGAGTAGGTGTTTTCATGAGTCCCCAATGCAGGGCCTTGGGGGATGCACCTGTGGTGGGTGTGAATGTTAAAACGTTTTTTTACTGTAAGGCAATAATTTAATTGTGTTTGGGGATCTTTATGCCCTAGCCCCTCCAGTTTCCCCTTTTCTTTTAAAAGAAGGGTCTTAATTTCTTTATGACTGTGTTCAACAATGGCTTGGCCTTGTTGGTGATATGGAATACCTGTCTACTGTGTGATGTTCCACAGGGTACGAAATTCATGAAAATATTTGGAGGTGTAAGCAGGGCCATTGTCTGTTTTAAGGGTCCAAGGAACGCCCATATTTGTAATGGCATGTAGAAGTGACTTAATGTCGCGGCTTGTTTCACCTGTTAAGGCTAAAGCTGTTAGAAAGCCTGAGAATAAATCTGTGCATACATGGACGTATTTTTGTTTGCCGAACTGGGGGATATGGTTTATGTCCATTTGCCATGTGCCATTGGGCCAAAGGCCTCACGGATTTGTTTCCATGGGTTGAAGTGATCCTAAGGGTAAAGGAAGTGCACAGGAGGAGCAGGACCGAATCATGTGCTTGCGTTGTTGGTGTGTCAAATCAGGAAATAATTGTTAGATAGTAGTAAATGAAAGCGACATTGCAACGTTCAAGCCTGGTCCATGGACGTATTGGTGAGTAATACAGTTGGTGTGATAGCACGATCAATGGCTTCATTACCAGCATCTAGGGGTCCGGGGAGGTTAGCATGAACTCTAATGTATTGAATGTAACAGGGTTGGGCATGGTTGTCTAGTACAGTTTGCAGTTTACACATTATTCGTGTTATATCATGACCATCATCTGTTAATAAAGCTACAGGAAGAACGACAACAGTTTGTACAGCGTATAAACTATCAGAAAAAATATTAAGAGGTTCTCTGGGAAAAGATGTAAGGGCGAGTAAAATGGCCAGTACCTCAGCAGCTTGAATGGACAGGGAATGTTGTTGAACCATGTATTTTTTAGTATTAGCATTGTAAAATCCATTAACAGTTTTGCTAATATCGGTAAAAAGCACAACAGCTTGAGGGATAGGTTGCCCTTGGAATGAGCACAGCATTTACGTCAAAGTGGGAGTTCTTGTGTAACTTTAAAAAGGGGTTCTTGGGCATATGATTATCAATGTTAAACTAGTAATGGATGACTTGTAAGGCTAATTCCTCTTCAACTGTCAGGAAATTAAAGACTGTTTTTCGAATGGGCCAGATAAGACAGTCGGAGAATCAGCCGTATGTTTGATGGCATCGTTCCAGGCCTTTGATGGCTAAGTTGCATAGCATGGTAATGGGTGTGCTATTTTTTGGTAATTGGGAAGTGTCAAGGTCTACCCATTGTAACACACCACAAGTTTGAGTCAGCACCGACCTTTTTTTGTCAATTATGAGTTAATATAATCAGCGTGATTTCGTCGGTGGTATCTAAAAACACCATGGGTGTTGACCATAATAGATCCGTGACTTGTTGTGAAACTTGTTGAGCATCAGGGGAAAGTATACAAAGGGAAGTTGTGTCAGAGGGTCCCTGAAGCAATTGAAATAAAGTTTGGAGCTCTTGGGTAGGGAGGCGCATAAAATTGCGCACCCAATTGAAATGTCCACATAATTGTTGCAATTCAGTTAAAGTATATTGGGACTTAATGACAATATTAGACCCATTTGGGCTAATTGTTTGATTTAAATGGTATCCAAGATAGGCATAAGGGGCTTTAAGTCGAATTTTTTTGGGGGAAATATGGAGGCCTATTTTCCTTGAGTTGTGTTAAACAGGCTTGAATGGTGATAGCCTCTTTATGTGCTATTAAAATGTCATCCACGTAATGGACACAAAAGCATTTTGAAAGCAAAGGTCTAATAGCATGAGCAACATACATCTGACGTATAGTAGGGCTATTTTTCATTCCTTGAGGGATAACTTTCTATTGATATCAATGTTTGGGTAACTGACAGTGAGGTTCCCAAACTGAGAAGGCAAAATATTTTTATCTTTGGGATGTAGGTGGATGGAAAAAAGTAGTCCTTGATGTCAATAATGGCAATGTGCCAATCATTGGGTATTGCAGAAAGATGTGGGAGTCCGGGTTGAAGCATTACCATCTTTTTCATATGAATGCTTATGAAATGTAGGTCATGGAGAAGTCTCCATTTTCCTTGAGCTCTTTTTTTGGATAATAAAAATGGGAGAATTGTGGGGACTGATGCTTTGTTCTATATGTCCCTTTTCTGGTTGCTCCTCCACTAGAGTGTGAAGATGAGGGACCTTTTCAGGGAAAATAGGCCACTGTTCTACCAAAATGGGTTTGGTGGTATCCCATTGGAGTGGAAATAGCTCTGGCCCTACAACAGTGGCCATTAGAATTGGGGGTACTGTGGGTGACTAATGGCTTGATCGGTTATGATGTCTTCATAAAAAGCCTTATCATCTGTTGTTATCACAATACCCATATTAGTGAGGACATCTCTTCCCCAAATATTGCATGGACGGCCAGGGGCAACAAGAGGTTTAAAAGCCGCGGTGAAGTCATCACAGTCTGTCCATCTTACAGGCCATTGGACATGGAGGGAATCTGTTTTTCCACCGACACCTTGTATGCAGGGGCCAGGAAATAGGTTCCATCCCAACCCTTCGACTTCTTTTTTTCTAAGGACTGTACATTTAGCACCCGTATCAATGATGCCCTTAAATTTTGTTCTTTAACCTTAAGTTCCATTCTAGATTTTCCATTTGAGGTGGTGGTTGTTGTTTTTGTCCTCTTGGGGTAGGGGCTGAAGACTACCCCATATTTAGTTTAAAGGCTGAGTCTTAGAGTGGCATTCAGAGGCCCCCAAAAAACCCTTTTTACATTTAGGACATACGGAAGGAGTTTGCTTTATTTTCGGTGAACCCCAGAGTGAAGGGCAATCCTTTCTAAAATGACCAGTTCCCAGTGGAGCTGGTAATTTGTGTGCTCATTTTTGTTGAATATCATGAACATTTGAGTTTCCTTTCTAATCTATTCCATGACCCAGTCGTGATTCACAGTGTGTTGTACAGCCTCCATGTGTTACTGGACTTTCTTTGGTGGCTTTTGGTGCTGAGTTCTAATTTTATTCCCTTGTGGTCTGAGAGAATGCAAGGTATAACTTCAATGTTTCTGAATTTGGACAAGTTTGCTTTGTGGCCTAAAATGTGGTCTATTTTAGAAAATATTCCATGTGCTGCTGAGAAAAATGTGTATTCTGATGCTGCTGGGTGAAATATTCAGTAGATGACTGTTAAATCTAGTTGATCTGAACCTCCTTGAAAAAGAGCACCAAGATAAAACCCAATTCAGTGGACAGAAATAAATAATTGAAATTAAATCAGAATTAAATGATTTAGAATCCAAAAAAAAATGTAGAAAGAATCAACAAAACAAAGAGTTGGTTCTTCAAAAAAATTAAAATTGACAGACTCTTAGAAAATCTCACGAGAAAAAGAGGAGAACACACCCAAATAAATAAACTCAGAGATGAGAATGGAAACATCACCACAGAAACAACCAAGATTCAGAACATTTTAAGGGAATACTTCTCAAAACTTTATGCTAATAAGTTTGAGAACTTGACAGAAATGGACCTTTTCCTAGCAAATATTGACATGCCAAAACTAAATCAAGATGTGTTAAACCATATTAACAGGCCCATATCAAGCATTTAAATTGAAACAGCAATAAGAGACCTCCCATCTAAGAAAAGTCCAGGCAAATGGTTTTACAGTGGAATTCTACAAGGCCTTCAAAGCAGAGCTCACACCAATACTCCTCCAACTCTTCAATGAAATTGAAAGAGAAAGTTCATTACTGAAAACAATCTATGAAGCCATCATAAGCCTCATCCCAAAAGCAGGCAGGGACTCATCAAAGAAAGAGAACTATAGACCCATTTTTTGATGAACATTGATGCAAAACTTCTCAACAAAATTTTGGCCAATCAACATCAATAATCCATCCAAAAAATCATACACCACGATCAAACAGGATTCATTTCGGAGATGTAAAGCTGGTTCAATATACTCAAATCAATTAATATTGTTCATCACATCAACAGGAGCAAGGATAAGAACCACATGGTTATCTCAATAGATGCAGAAAAAGCATTTGACAAGATCCAACACCCCTTTATGATGAAGGCCTTGGAAAAATCAGGAATCAACGGAATATTTCTCAATACAATAAAGGCTGTATATGACAAATCTAGAGCCAGCATTATACTTAATGGTGAAAAACTAAAGCCATTTCCTCTTAACTCAGGAACAAGACAAGGAGTCCACACTTTCCACTTCTCTTCAATCTCCTATTAGAATGCCTAGCTACAGCAATAAGACAAGATGAAAGCATAAAAATGATCCAAATAGGGAAAGATGATGTAAAAGTCTCCATCTTTTCAGATGACATGATCTTTTATTTAAAGAATCCCACGGACTCCTCTTCCAAATCCTTCAAGCTGATTCAAAACTTTGGCAAAGTAACAGGGTATAAAATTAACCCCTGAAAATCAATTGCTTTTCTGTATGCCAACAATGAGAAAAGTGTGGCTGAAATTAGGAAAGCAACTGTATTCGTAACAGCCCCCAAAAATAAAATACCTAAGAATTAACTTCACCAAAGAAGTGAAAGACCTCTTTGATGAAAACTTTAAAACCTTGAAAAAGGAAATCAATACAGAACTTAGAAAATGGCAAAAACTCCCATGCTCCTGGATTGGAAAGATCAACATCGTGAAAATGGCAATACTTCCCAAGGGTATCTGCAAATTCAATGTGATACCCATCAAAATTCCAACCTCATTCTTCAAGGAAATAGAAGAAGCAACCCAAAAATTCATATAGAACAATAAAAGACCCCGAATAGCAAAAACGCTCCTCAATGGAAAGAACAGTGCTGGAGGAATATCAATACCAAATTCCAAACTCTACTATAAAGCCATAGTAATCAAAAGAGCTTGGTACTGGCACAAGAATAGACCAGAGGACCAATGGACTATAATTCAAAACCCAGAAATGAACCCACAGAGTTATAGCCATCTAATCTTCGATAAGGAAGCTAAAATATAGAATGGAAAAAAGACAGCCTCTTCAGTAAATGATGCTGGCAAAATTGGTTAACTACTTGCAGAAAACCAAAGCTAGATCCTTATATATCACCCTGCAACAAAATCAACTCCAAAAGGATCAAAGACCTAGGAGTCAAAGCAGACACTCTGAAAAGATTACAGGATGGAATACGAGAAACCCTAGGTCTCCTTGGCTCAGGCCAAAATTTTCTTAATAGAGACCTGGAAACACAACAAATCGAAGAAAGGTTGGACAAATGGGATTGCATGAATTTGTAGAGCTTCTGCATGGCAAAGGACATAGCTAGCAAGATCAATAGAAAGCCCACGGATTGGGAGAAGATCTTCACTAGACATACATCGGACAAGGGTCTCATATCTAAACTATATTTGGAACTCAAAAAATTAAATCCCCCAACAACAAATCCTCACAGAAACAACTGCCCAACCAGTTAGAACGGCAAAAATCAAGAACTCTAACAACAGATGCTGGAGGGGATGTGGACAGAAAAGAACCTTACTTCATTGTTGGTGGGAATGTAAACTTGTTCAACCACTTTGGAAAGCAGTATGAAGGTTCCTCAAAAAACTTCACATAGAACTCCCCTATGACCCAGCAATCCTGATTTTGGGCATTTACCCAAATGTTTACAAACAAGACCACACTAAAGCTACCAGCACAACTATGTTTGCTGCAGCATTATTTACCATAGTTAAGATATGGAACCAACCCAGATGCCCCTCAGTAGATGAATGGATCAAGAAAATGTGGTATATATACACAGTGGAATTCTATGCCTCCATCAGAAAGAATGACATTTCCCCATTTGTTAGGAAATGGAAAGGCTTGGAAAAAATTATATTAAATGAAGTAAGCCAGGCCCAAAGAAACATAGGTCCCATGGTTTTCCTTATTTGCATTATCTAGTATATGTATGAGCCAAGCGGAAAAGTTCAGATAATGTGATGTTAGGAAAACGAACCCTTAAATATGTATTTTAATGTTTTTTTTCTTTCATGCATGTGTTTCTAACGCATTTATAAGATTATTTCTTTGTTGCTTTGTATGTCCCTCCCACACAGTGTAACCCCCGCTTTCACTATATTTGATGTCAGTATAACATGTGGAGGAGAGGGGGACAAACAAGTTGTTTAAGGATTCAGGTGGACCTGTTGCAACAATGAGAAGTACAAAATGTCATGTCAAAAATGAGCTTTACAATGTCGGTGTGGGAGGGGGAGGGGGGAAGGATTGGGTGGGGGGGAGGGGGGGGTTGGGAAGGGAGGTGAAGGGTAAACAAAGGAGGAGGCTGCAATGCGTGGTAACAAATGTATGCATTATCCTGCCCATGTAATTGTAACCCCTCTGTACAGTATGTTCTCAAATAAAATAAAATTAAATTAAAAAAAAAAAGAAACAACTGTCCAATAAATAAGTGGTCTAAAGACTTAAATAGAAACTTCTCTGAAGAAGAAAGAAGAATGGCCAATAGACACATGAAGAAATGCTCAATCTCCCTAACCATAAAAGAAATGCAAACCAAAACATTGAGATACAACCTCACTCCAGTTAGAATGGCTAAATCAAGATCTCTAAGAACAACAGATGCTGGAGGGGATGTGGACAGAAGGGAACCTTACTTCATTGTTGGTGGGAGTGTAAACTTGTTCAACCACTTTGGAAAGTAGTATGGAGGTTCCTCCAAAGACTCCACATAGAGCTCCCCTATTACCCAGCAATCTCACTTTTGGGCATTTAACCAAATCTTTACAAACAAGACCACACTATAGCTACCAGCACGACTGTGTTTATTTACTATATCTAAGATATGGAACCAACCCAGATTCCCCTCACTAGAAGAATGGATCAAAACATGGTATATATACACAATGGAATACTATGCCTCTATCAGAAAGAATGACATTTCTCCATTTGTTAGGAAATGTAAGTGCTTGGAAAAAATTATATTAAGTTAAGTAAGCCAGGCCCAAAGAAACATGGTTTCCCTTATTTGCAATATCTAATATGTGTCTGAATCAAGCAGAAAATGTCAGATAAGGTGATATTAATTAAATGAACCCTAGGATATGTATTCAAGTGTTTTTTTTTTTCTTTCAGGTGATTGTTTCTAACACATTTAGAAGATTATTTCTTTATTGCTTTGTATTTCCCTCCCCCACAATATAACCCCTGCTTTCACTGTATTTGATGTCGGTATAATTTGTTAAGGGGAATGGGAAAAACAAATAGTTTAAATAGTGATACAGGTGGACCCATTGCAACAATGAGATGTACAAGTCGTTTTGGTGAAAAATGAACTTTACAACTTTGGTGCGGGTGTGGGGAGGTAGTGGGGAGGATTGAGTGGGAGGGGCGGAGGGAGGATGTAAAGGAATGGGATGGAAATACAAAGGAGGAGGCTACAATGCTTGATAAGAAATGTACTCATTATCTTTTCCATGTAATTGTAACCCCTCTGAACAGTACTTTCATAATAAAAAAATTAAAATGAAAAAAATAAAAATAAAATGACCAGTTATGCCGCATCCCCAACAAGGTCAATTTCCCATTGCACCATTGGGGGCGCGCACACTGGCGGTCATAGAGGTGAAAGCCTGTGCAAGGGTCGTCCTAGCATGAGTTGATGTCCCCAAATTTTTGGTGGCTAGGATGCAATCAGTGATCTCCCCATTTCGTTCAGGGGCAATGGCTTTTCTGCATTCCTGTGTGGCCCCTTCCCATATTAGGGTCTTGGTTTGTGCTTCTCGGGCTCCAGAGTGGGATAACTTCTGGGCTACTGCTTCTAGAACACTGGCCACGAAGTCAATGAAAGGCTCATTGCGGTGTTGGATGAGGGTTTTTAGTTGTTCCCTTCTTTCGAAGGGACCAAGGAGTCAACCCACAATGCACAGAGGAGTACTTGGGCAAAGTACTGCGGAGATGCCACTGCTTGTGCAATGGGAGACCCATAAGCTCCCTCCCCTTTTAAGCAATCAGGGTCTGCCATGGTTGCATCATATCCTCCAGCAGTGACATTTCATGTGCTTTGTTGTTCACATTCATCATAAAAAGCAGCCTTCCATAAAAGGAAGTCCCCTGAAGATGATGCTGTGCACATTAAGTTCTTCCAATCAATGGGGCAACTCAGATCAATGCTAATGGTTTCGAGCATCTGTTGAGCATATGGGGAGTTCAACCCATCTTCCTTAAAAGCGGTCCAATTTTTGTCAAGCACTTTTGGGCCATGGGGGTACCATTGGTTAGGTGGTGCAGTGGTTCGGTGGATGTTTACCGGGAACACGAACTGGGGTTCAACCATAGGCTTGGCTGCCATTGCCATGGTAGTTGTGGGGCCCGCAAACAACTGTTGTATTATAGGGGGAACAACGGGTTTTCTTTCTTGGGCAAAGTTGGATATGAAGGCCCAAGGATACAAAGTTCCCTGAGGGGAGTTCCCAGGCTAGCCAAATGGCCAAAAGAAGTGCTTGGGCAGGTTTCCTGGGACCCAAAGTGTGGGAGAGGGGTTTTACAAGCATAGCTGGCTGACCCTCTGGGTCACATGATGGTGGCAGTTGTTGGTCATCTGCATTCTTACTGGAAGATGGGAGTGCCTGAGCAGCTTCACCATTTTCTGTATGCTGTTTCTTTTTGCAGTGAGACCTTAAATGCCTGCAGAGTTTCCCCTTCTTCTCTCCCCGATAGACAGGCTTGAATGGCTATTACAATGGGGTAAATTTTAGGGGTAGCTCAGCACCTTCTCAGATTTCTTTTTTATGAGCCGCCTGAAAGAGCAGGTCCAGCTGTCTGGATCCCAAATGGCCCCAGAGTCAATCCAGGGACACAATTCATTTACTATTTCCCATATTAAACTAGCTTCCTTTTGTGATACTTTTAACCGCCTACTCTGAAGCAGGGCAACAAGCGCTCATAATTGAGGCTCTCGTGCTGCAGGGGGAAGGTTGCCCATGGAGGCACTTACCTTGCATTAGACCATCCATCTGCCGAAAACACTTGAGCCCCAAGTTGGGCGCCACTTATAGGGCTAGATGTACTGCAGGGAGTAAGCATGAATGATGCCCACAAGCAACACACACCGGGAGAATAAGCTTAAGCAAGTCTCATTTATTCTTGTGCAAGTGGGGGGGATTTTACACCCCAGCTTCCCCAACCTCCTGAGTCCTTCTGGGACAATCACTTAGCGGGGAGTTGATGTAAGGCACTTGTGACAGGCACTGTTTGGTGAAAGGCACTGATTGGTCCCCCTGGGGGCATGTAGGGAGCTTGGACAGCTCATGGCTGTCAAGCTAGGCAGATGTTCCTGTGCGTCACATCTCTATGAGAAGGAAATGTGCTTCAACTGCTACTCTAGCAGACTCAACAAGATCTGACCGGCTCTACCCAAAGGGGCTGTCTCCCCTATGGAAAAAACACATCCAAATCCCCTGCCCATAGTAACTAGGGGGTCAGGTCGTCTCAATTGATTTGTCAGGGAGGTCCTTCCACCTGACTTTCACTTAGGGCTTAGGGTTTAGTTGTCCCCAGTACTTCTGAAATCTGGATTCAGTTGCCCCTGTTGAAAAATTTAAAATGTTAATGGTAAAAAAGCTATCTGTAACTGTATATGGGGGCTAACTCCTCCTTTTTGTTTTAATAATTATAATTGCTCCTTAAGACATTGGTGATTTCTATAATTGCTTGGCCTTGGAGATTATAGGGAATTCCTGCTCCTGCATCACCAATATTCATATATATATATATATATATTTTGTTGGTCATGGAGCTTGAACTCTGGGGTGGGGCGCTGTCCCTCAGCTCTTCATCTCAAGGTGAGTGATCTACCACTTGAGCTACAGCGCCACTTGTGGCTTTTTCTGCTTATGTGTTGCTGAGAAATTGAATCCAGAGTCTCATGCATGCAAGGCAAGCACCCTACCACTGAGACACCTTCCCAGCCCCTTCCTGCACCTGGGGCAGGGTGTAGGGGTCGGTTTGGGCTCCCCTGGATGGTTGGTGGGGGATTGTTGTGAACAGTCCTTCTTAAAGTACCCCTCCTGCCCACATTTAAAACAAGTCCCTCTCCCCAGTGGTCTTGGGGTTCCTTGGCCCTGGGCTGCCAGAGCCTGGGTAATAGCCTCAGTCATTGCAGATGTCTGAGCCTGTAAGGATAAAGGTAGTGATTAGGAATGATGCTGTTGTGTTCCCATATGCTGCAAGGCCACCACCCATCTGCTCAGGGAACTCTCTCTCAATCCCATGTAGGCCATGATGTGGTCTGCATTCATCCCTTCCCAGACCAGTAGCTTTACAAACTGATTTTGGAGGTCCCCTGCCAGCAGCTTGCAATTAATACTCTGTTGGAATAGGGCTATAAACTCAAGTAGAGGCTCACCAGGTTTTTGTCTCACTCCTGCTATGGGGGACTCAGTGGGCCCATCATCCAGTTTGTACCACACGGCAAGTCCTGCCTGCCTCACCTGGTCATGGCACAGGACAGGTATTGTGGACTGTTGGACCCTTTCCCCATCCCTGTTAAAACTGCATAAGGAATAGGTATTGTGGCTTGAACCTGCCAGTTATTCTCCGCCCACAATCTGCATGGCTCCTTAAAGAAAGCACACCATTTAATAAACTGAGAACTGGTGAAGACGGCTTTGGCCACATCCAGCCAGTCCTTAGGGACACATGGGTGATAAGCAATGTCCTCTAATTGGGTATGGGCCCAAGGAGAGTTCAGGACATTCACCCCCACCACCTTGCAGATCTCTTTAAGATCCTTAGCTTCCCATGGATACCATTCCAAGGGCCTGTTAGCTCCTGGTGAATGATTGACTGGATATGTTGGGGAAGTGAATCCCGTGGCCCAGGTTCTGGGCTCCCAGGTGGGACTTCCTTTACAGGGCAGGCCTCCGAGTAGGTTTCTTCTGCAGCCCTCAGCCCCTCCATGGAAGGTCGGTATGGGTCTGGGTCTTGCAGGTCCTTCTCACAGGTCTACTAAGGCACAACCTCTGGCCCAATCAGGGGAATAAGGTGGAAGCCTAGGAAAGTCAGGGCACCCAAGTCAGAGGGGGTAACCTTCACCCTTGTTTTGACTTCCACTGTGCATGTTTCAGTGCATTCTGAGTCGAATTTGACCCATTCCTTTACCTTCTCACTTCCCAAGTCCCGCTTTACTCCCTCTAGGCTTAATGTTGCCTCCTCCTCCTTCTTCTGTGAAATAGCATTACCCATACTAAGCGTTTTACTTACCCTGAGAGACCACTTAGCCTCAGCCGGTATATTTTCCTTTCTTGCCCGAGTTGGGCTCCTGATGTCGGGTCTTCATCCCATGATAGATGGACGGGGTCTGAGGAAAGTTAAGTGCTCTTCTTGCCCGTCCCCCAGCTTCCCTTAACCCAGGAGACAATCAGACACAGCAGGGAGTCAAGTCAAGCAGGAACTCGTTTATTAACACACAGCAAGCATTTTTTAAAAGCAAAAAAGACCGGGTGGCATGGGGAGGAAAAGGAACCAACTAATCACTGTAACAGTCACACCCTATCATGCACCTAAGCTTCCAGGAGCTATTTACCCACTGAATATAAACAAATCGGACTCTGCCTACTCAACTCCCTCTCAGCACCAACTTTGCTGCGCACTTGCCCCACAATTATTATTATTTTATCTATCATAGATATTCAGGAGATCTGAATATCTGAATATTAAGATCTGAAGATTATGGTTCAAAGCTCACCCAGGAAAGAAGATTCCTTAGATTCTTATCTCCAGTAAACTGCTCAGGAAAAGCCAAAAAAAAGTGGCATTGAATTTCAAGTGGAAGAGGTGTAGCCTTGAGCAAAAACAGGATCAGGGACAGTGCCCAGACCCAGAGGTCAAGCCCTAGGACAAACTAAACAACAAAAACCAAATAAAAACAAACCTCAAATCTAGCATTTTTCTAATTGTATACAGAGGTCCGTAATTAAGGAAATTTCTTCCTGTGTTATGTATAGGTAGAAGAAAAAAAGATGTAACACAATTACTCTCTTCACACCATGTTACACCAATGTCTCAAAAAATTGCTTTTTCTGAATTTATAAATTAATAGCATCCATTTGTTGGCAACTGTGTAGATTATTCACATTATCATGATATACATGAACAGTTGATATTATCTATTAAGTTCTAATTATACCTCAATTGAAAGAATATTCCAGGCAAATAGAATGTCAGAATCATTTGTGCATTTCTAAATTAAACCTTCTACTTGAAGGTATTTTGCAGTATCCTATCGAATATGAAATTACAAACAAAAAATAATTATTTTAAATGTAAATTCTAATTTAGCCAGGTCTACAAAGTCCTACATTAGATGAGCTTTGCCATTTCTCCAGGCTTAAGTTTTTGTAATCCTTCATCATTTCTTTGGAATCCAACAGAATGATGCTTACTTTCTCAAATTTTTAGTTGGGAATCATGAGCTATTTTGCATTTAGGCATTTTCTGAAATTAAGAGAGCATTTAAAACACAACTGAGGATGATATATGAGTTGCATTTCAATAGGAAACTGGACTTCTCAAAACATAGTGACAAAATTAGCCCAAACTTCAAACTGTATATTTCTTTCTTGTTGTTTGACTTGTTTTATTGAGAGAAAATTATACTACCTGTTCCAGGGAAGATATCGTTACATAATTCCAGTCTCTAATCTCCTGTCTTAGTCTGAGTTCTAAATTTCTAGTCTTGTATCACATTGCCCTGCCATAGTGTGATGGTTTATTTAATCTAGAAACAGGCTAGCAATTCTGAACTTCTCTGATAATCTTATCCACTAGACTAAGTGCTTAAACTGTTTATGTACAATTTTCAAAGACGTTCTAACATTTGACCGAGGTTATGAACATTTTCAGGTGCACCTGCAGGGGTCTCTGTTTCGTTCCTCCATGGATCTGATCACCTTAATAATAATTAGTTGACTATCTTATTATCTCTGGTCCCTACCTATGTAATATTCTCAACCTTTTTTGGGGAAAGTTCACTTGAGGAATTTCTAATATTAAAAATTATCACTTGTTCTAGTCTTACTCAGGATATATTTTCTGACTTTTCTACACATTCTGAAAGTTGTTTCTTATGTGTGTTTACACATATAAGTGCCTCTGTGTGTATATGCATGCTTGTATGTGTGTATGAAAAAACCTCAAGCTCTTATTCAGCAATCTTGCTCATAACTAGTATTCAATTACTTGAGCCATTTTTCCAATGCAGCTTTTGGCTGGTTAATTTTAGATAATGTTGCAAAGACTGTTCTGCCTAGGCTTGATGCAACCTGAACTTCCCAGACTTCCTTATATTCTTATGTTTTATCTTTCCAAGAGTATCGACTTTTAAACTTGAAACATTTTTGCGAGTGTAAAGTCATTTTGCAATTATTTTCTCTGCTTGGGAAGATTACTATTGACTTTGTCGTTCCTTTTGAGGAAACTTAACATCATATTTACACCTGTTCTGTTTATCGTGCAATGAACTCTGATCCTGGGTGCTGTCCCTCAGCTCTTCAGCTCAAGTCCAGTGCTCTACCACTTGAGTTACAACACCACTTCCGGATTTCTGGTGGTTAATTGAACATAAGGGTCTCATGGATTTTCCTGACCAGGCTGGCTTTTAACCACAATCCGCTGGTCTCAACCTCCTGAGTAGCTTGCATTACAGGCATGAGCCACCAGCACCTGGCTCATATTTGCACTTATGTGCACTTAATGACACTATGTAGACAAAGAATGGAAATCTGAATCAAATGATGTGACATTGCAGCTTTTCAGAAAAATTGAGGTAGCAATAAATATGCCCTCTTTTTCCATGTGGTTACATTAATGACTCATGAGCTATGGGACTCTTACATTAGCATCGTCTGATGTCTGCATATGTGGATTTAGTATCAGAAATTGTTCATAGAGAGATAGAGAAAGACTGAGATTTTTAGAAAGCAAAGGAGATCAGGTATGAAAGAGCAGCATAGAAGGATATACAACTTATCACACAGAGATTAAGAAGAGCCTAAGTGATTAGAATAATAAAAGCAATGAGGAATAAACCTAGTTTATAATTAGTTTATAATTCAATAACCAAAAATGGTTCCCTAGAACGGTTTCTGCTATACCTTAGTTACTATAATTTATTCCTTCCATCTGGAGTTATTCCTTCTCTTCTGTCACAAATGTTAACTAGCATCTGCATTTTTGGTGCCATGACTGGTCACAAAGATCTCCAAATCTCACTTAGATTACCTTTCCCTTTCTGATTAACACTGACCACACAAAATCCTAGAATCTTTCAATTTCCAGAATTAAACTTCACCTGACATCCAAGCACATTCCTGGCATTAATTGGCATGACCTATGAACAAAACTTTTTTTTATTCAACACAGCATTCTAATATAAGTAAAGTACATGAATTAAGAACTATTGTTAGGTATCACTTGGAAGCAGCAATAATATATTCCAAGTATGGGTTCTTTATTTTGCATTTACTAGCTAAATGACTCTTTTGCCTGTCCTGGGGCTTGCACTCAGGGACCGTAAACTGTTCTTGAGCTAGATGTCTACCACTTGAGGAAAAGCACCACTTCCAGTGTTTCTTTTTCTGTTTATGTGGTGCTGAGGAATTGAACCCAGGGTTTCATGCAATGAAGCCATAATCCCCGAGCCCTAAATGACTTTTTTCATATTAATAATTTTTGCGTGAAAATACAGTACAGATGGGTTACAATTACATGAGCAAGGTAATGAGTACATTTCTTATCAAGTATTGTTGCCTCCTCCTTTGTTTCCCCTTACCATCCCTGCCCACCGATCCCCCCATCCCCCCACAAAGTTGTAAAGTTCCCTTTTTGACATAACGTCTTGTTCCAATGGGACTTTCTTAAGATGGTATTACTTTTTCTTTCTGTTAATATGTATTATAATTTAGGTCAGGTGGTAGGAAAGGAAGTGGAAAACAATACTACGTCCAATAAAGCTGACATCCTATTACATCACTAAGGAAGTAGTGATAAGATCTGTAGGACTCATAGGTTGTTGCATGTGACATTATTATGTAAAACACTATTAATGATCATCTCAGACATCCATAACATTCTGCTTCCATTTTGAAGGTCAAGAGCCAAATATCTATGCCTGTTATTGATTGGGTGTGTTTCCTAGGAAGGAAGAAGGAGGATGTGGTAGGTGATGATGGAAAAATATGTATATTAGCTCCCTGTCCAAATTTTTTGCAGTTTATTTCTTTTTCTTTTTTTATATTATTTTTTATTGTGAAAATACTGTACAGAGGGGTTACAATTACATGGGCAAGATAATAAGTACATTTCTAATCAATCCTAGCCTCCTCCTTTGTTTCCCCTTCCCATCCCTTCCCAACCTCCCCCTGCCCCCCTAATCTTCCCTGCTACCCCCCCCCCCACCAAAGTTGTAAAGTTCATTTTTCGACATAACGACTTGTACATCTCATTTTTGCAATGGGTCCACCTAATTTAAGTTAAATAAAACATAATTTGTAAAGTGAAAGTAATTTATGGTTTCATTGACTGTTTTAAGAAAACAATTATGACTTTTGTTTTCAATTATATTTCTGTGGTAATGTGTAATATTCATGATTTAACTGGTAAAATTGATAACAGTTATATTATATCAAGTTGATTCAAACTTGTATTTGAAAATTGCACACTTAACACAAATATACTTCCACTTTCCTCTACCACATAATTAAAATAATAGTAAAGCAAAGATTGGTGTTAGCCATTCATATGTACAATCCTAGAACTCAGGGGGCTGAGACCTGAATATTTTAGTTCAATGTCATTCCAAAAATACAAAAATGTGAAAACTTATCTCCAATTATGCAGCAAGAAGCAGAAGGTGAGCATGTGACTCAAGGATAGAGTGTCATCAGCCATGACCAAAAAATACAAGGGAGACCATTAAACATTGAGTTCAAGCCCTAAAAATGACATATACACACAAGACAACAACAAAATGTACTATGATTATCAATAATGAAGACAAAATAATAAAAAAGATCATGAGAAATGTGTAAACATCTGGAAGAAGTAAATCATTTGACAGAATTTTGATTCATAAGAGGGAAAAGTCACAGTGTCATTTGTACAATCTCATTGTAGTCATTTGTGTTGAAACCTGGCTACTGGGTAATATGTGAAAGAGTAGATTGGATTACCTGACACAGGAGAAATTGCCTGTGACTATATAACATCCCACTCTGCAAAAATTTAAAATCATGCTTGCTAATTTAAATAAAACATTGTTAGAGATTGTTTTGTCCACATAGACTGCGGTCCTTATTTTGAGGCTTCAGACCAGTGCTTTTGTTTATAACCACTCCTGTTTTACTCCCCTTCCCTTGGGCAGCTATACCTTACTTAACTGGCACCAAGCCAAGTCTTTGAACTAGACACCCGTGCCTTAATCCCTCCCTTTCTCCAGCTACAACTCATTTCACATACTATCTCTATCTTAGCATTAGTTGTTTTCTGACTAATCCTCATAAGAAAATACTTACATTCATGTAAATCCAGAATAATTAACCTACTTAGAAAAGGGAGAAAGGGTTTACCATTGGCTGAGGCTCTCATCTGTAGGTTTGCTCCCTAATACATCTGTGCTACACTATCTCTTTTTTTCATGGCTTTTGAGTCTGACAAATGATTGATTTGGTTTGATTAATCCCATTTATCCAGACTTACTTTGGAAATTTTGACCTATGGCAAGGAGCCCTCATGTTTCCGCTAACTCTTCCTGTAAGATTCCTAAGGCATCTGGATTTACTTTGAGCTCTTCAATCCATTTGGAATTGATTCTGGTGCAGGAGGATATAAAATGATCTAATTTAAGTTTTCTGTGGGAGAGAAAATATAAGATGAAAAGTAGAATAGCCAACTATTGAAGAATTCATAAACAATTTTCAAAACTATACAAGAGAGCTTGGGTACAGCTAAGTTGTAGAACTAGACTAATATATACAAAGTCATGATTTCAATCTCCAAACCTAAAGGTCTAATAATAAGTTAATAAATAGTAATAATACAATATTTACCTGAAATAAATGCTTTTATATTAGAGAGGCCTGAATCCTAAAACAATAAACAAAATACTCTCAATTCTTGTATACAATGAAATGAAACCACGAATGAAGAACAAATAGTTCCTTTTTTATCCTTTCCTTTCATTTTCTGTTTTCTTCTTTTCTTTTTCCTTTGGCACTACTGGTGCTTGAAGGTGCTAAGGCTCTAACCACTTTAGATTATTTTTCAGGTCAAGCCTCCCTTGACCAATGATCTCTTACCTGTGGTTTCCACATAGTGAGATAACAGGAAAATTACACTATATCTGGCTTTCTTTGTTTTTGTAGTTTTTTTACAATTTTTTTTGTTAAAACTGGTCATGATATCATTCTTATAAATCTCTGCCTCCTAATTAGCAAGGTTGAGTGTCACCAGTATCAAATAACCAATTGCTCCACATGTTTAATTGGGACAACTAATAGATTTTTTGCTAGCTGCCAGTGGCTCACACCAGCAATCCTAGCTACTCAGGAAACTGAGGTCTGAAGATTGTGGGATAAAATTAGGCCAGGATAGAAAGTCCATGAGATTCTTACCTCCAATTAACTACGATAAAGTTGGAAGTGGTACTGTAGCTCAAGTGGTAGAGTGCTAACAGTTAGCAAAGCAGCTCAGGGACAGCACTCAGGCACCAGAACAAACACACACACAAACACATACAAAGATAGATGCTTCTAGTTCCTGGCCATGTTCTTTTTTATAATGCTTCTTTTGGTGAAGATTTTGTAAGTCAAATAATCTTGATGCAAAGTAATAGCTATGCTGTCTTGGGCATGTAGTCCTCAGCTTCATCTTCCTTGCTTGTACAATGAAGAAATTTCTTTGCCAAACTGGTGCAGTGGGAGAATCCAGTCATAATATTCAATGAACATGGGTGAAAATGTGACCACGTAAATGGAGGGGGTGGGGTTGGGTGAGATAGAGAAGAATGATCAAATTAATGACATCGATCAAGATGTACTCACAAACCGACATATTAAATTAAAACTCCTTTTTACACTATTTTTGTATATTTTGTAAGTAGAAAAAAATGAAACCAGTGCTTCAATGCAATCCACACATCTTTGGTATAGATTGCTCAAAGCTGTTTCTTTTAAAAAATACAGGACAGAGAAGAGTGGAACAAATCATTTCCAGAATAAAACTGATCAACTCTACCCCAAAGTTAACATCAATAATGATGTTGACCATACACCTTTGATTTCATGGACTGAGAATACATTTCCACCTATCCCCCAATCCTGGGTTTAAATTCTGGGTCAAGATTCTGTCTCCCCCACCCACTCATAGCTAATGCTCTAACATTTGAGCCACAGATTCAATTCGGGCTCTTTTTGTTTAATTGGAGATGAGTCTCATGGATTTTCCTGCCCAGACTGACTTCAAATCATAATCCTCAGATCTCAGGCTCGGAATATAGGTGTCAGCCATCAGTACCCAGCTTGAGAACTCACTTTTCTACTCTAATTCTCCTCCCCGAAACCTCATAGCCACAATCTTGGGAGAAAAGATTCAGAGAGCCACCAATTGAAAAACATTCTATAGAATGCCCTGTCCCATACACCTAAAAAGGGAGAAATGCTATCTCTCTCACTTTGATGAAACAATAGATGTTAGATTATTATATGATAATAATAGTAGATATTATTATAGTGCTCTCAATATCTATTCCCATCCCCATTAATATCAGGCTTGGTTGTAGAACTTATTTTGACAAATGACATGTGAGAAGTGATGGCATGTGTCTTTTCTGAGCTTTAGCCCTGTGGTTTTCACTCTTTGCATCCCCTGGGAACCTCCAGCATTCAGTCTGGTTCCCAGAATGGACACCATGCTGAGTGGAAGTGGATCTGGAATAGGCTTTGTAGCATGAGATAGAGTAATCAAAATTGTAAGGTATTGCATCCTTCGGGTTGGTTTCCCCAGTAAAATTAAGCTCACATTGAGGTCCCAGCTCTAGGTAGTCTAGGTCTCTTTCTCTCTATTCCCTCCCACTTCCTTCTCATTCTTCCTGAATATTTCCTTTTTCTCCTCAGGTGACACCAATTCGTGAGTCTCCTTATCCTAGAAATTTGTTTTAGGGTTAAACATTGTGGCTTTCTGTTTTACATTTTCTCTTAAGTGTTTCTTCACTTTTCTCTTTCTGGAATTTTCAGCCAGAAGCTCCCAAGTGTGATGGATCTTCAGATAAAAACCCTCTGCCAGGGCTGGGAAGGTGGCAGAGTGGTAGAGTGCTTGCATTGCAAGCATAAGGCCCTAGGTTCGATTCTTCAGCCCCACATAAGCAGTAAAAGCTGGACGAGACACTGTGCCTTAAGTGGGATAGTGTTAAACTTGTGCTGAAGAGTTGAGGGACAGTGACCAGACCAAGATTTCAAGCTCCAAAACCGACCAACAAAATTTTTTACATGAAGTAAGCCAGGCCCAAAGAAGCATAGGTCTCATGGTTTCTCTTATTTTCAATAACTAATACATGTCTGAAACAAGCAGAAACTGTCAGATAAGTTGATGTTAGGCGAAATGAACTCCAAGATAAGAATTCAATGTTTTTCTTTCTTATGATTGTTTCTATCATATTTATAATATGATTTCTTTGTTGCTTTTTATGTCCCCCCCCACGGTATGCCCCCTGTGTTCACTGCACATGATATTGGCATACTTTGTGCAGGGGAAGTGAAAAACCAAATTGTTTAAATTGGGGTACAGGTGGATCCATTGCAACAATGAGATGAGCAGGACGTTATTTTGAAAAACGAACTTTACAACTTTAGTGGGAGGTGGGTCTGAGGAGGGACCACTGGGAAGGGGTGGTGAATTGGGAAGGAATGGGAAGGGGAATCAAAGGAGGAGGCCACAATGCCTGATAAGATATGTACTCATTACCTTGCCCATGTAATTGTAACCCCTCTGTATGGTATTTACACAATTACAAAAAATAAATTCCTCTGTCATATCTGCCTTGCTTGCTTTCACTCCCCTCATGTTGGCATACTAGGAGGCCAGAATAACATGAAGCTCCAGAAACATTTTGGATACAAAAAGAAACCACCGCATGGGAAGTGAGGGGTGTATTACAAGAGATTGGGAACTGAACACAGGTAGAATGGATCATAGCTTCAGCCTCAGCTGTCTTCTGAATCATTGCCCAGTTACCAGCTGTAAGCCTTTGCTCCAAAATCTATGTGGCGAATTCTGCAATTCTTACTGTATCATCCACACACACAGACTTAGTTAGTCATCCAGCATGACATAAAATATACATTTCTTAAATCAGAGAAATCTGTACCGGAGAAAATGTGCAGAAAGAACTTCATTTAATCAGGTTCACTTTATTTTTACAGGCTTATAATTTGACTGAGAGAACATATCAAATTCTCTTAGCCTTCACAAAATCAAAATATCCAAGCAATACACCACTGTAATGAAAAAAAAATCTTTTTACTAAAGTGAGTATTTGGAATGGGAAAAAATCAAATATTATAAAACTTAAAAATTGATCAAATACCAAAAGACAAAGAAAGACACTGATCAAGAACCAAATACCAATATGTTTAGTAAATAAATGAAATGTTTGAGATTCTTATCCACATAGGAAATACATAGGAAAATAAATAGGAAAGTCACTGAGATCCCATCTTACACACCAGAAGAGTTATCACCACGCAAACAAAAAAAAAAAAAAACTGCTGGAGAGTTTGAAATAAATCAGGAACTGTGTTTGGTGGTGTGGAATTGTAAACTAGTGAAACCCATATGGAGATCATAATGGAAGTTTACACGATACAAAAAAGACAAATATCTTGAAGACCATTATTGCAACTTGGATACATACTGAAAGAATATAAATCAATATGAACATATATGTTCATGGCAGCAATATTCATAGAAATCAAGCTGTGTAATCAACCTGGATGTTCCATAAAGAGGGAATAAAGAAAATGCACATATCATAGCTATGAACATGTTTTAGTATATAAGAGAAGTGGATGTTTCTACTATATCATTGCTAAATATTTTTGGATAGATAACTAATCTTAATTTCACTGGTTTTGTGGCATTGTGTTTTTTCTTTAATGAAGGATTTCCATATTGATTTCAGAGCAGATACAATAGGATGAAAATATCATATAAAATGTGCATATTAGATAAAAATTTATATTTATAAATGAACACATACAGATCATCATATAGAGTTTATAATTTGAAGCAATTTTAAGAAGGCAACAGTAGGGGGAAAAGCAATGTAAGAAGCTTAATAACAAATATACAGATATGGAAAAATACAAAAAAGTTGCAACTAATTAGTGCTAACAGTAACTAAACATTTTCCTCAGGTTTTAAAATGAAACTATTAAAATAATACTTAATAACATCAAATATACATGGCATGGAAGAAAATATAGCATAGACATATTTTCCCCAAAAATTTGTTTTATATTATAACAAATGGTTTAAAACAAAATGTAATTACATGTCTGAAGATGATAACACTTTCAAGTGTCATTGATTGAATCCAGCAAAGGAAAGTAACCGACAAGTACAGGGTAAGAACAACCTGGGTTATGGAAGAAGATACTCAGTAGAACATTGTGAGGAAACAATGTGCGCCTTTTTCCTCATCAAATTAGTACAGCTAGATTTTGAGAGAACACTTGTAATGTAGTCAGAGCCGTGGAGTTACTAATTTAGGTAATAATTTATTAATTTTATTCCTGAATCCTGTGATGTGATTCCCAAATGATGTGGGTGATCCTAGATTTTCTTTATTTTATTTTATTTTATTTGTGAACATACTGTACAGAGGGGTTACAATTACATGGGCAGGATAATGCATACATTTCTTACCAAGCATTGCAGCTTCCTCCTTTGTTTACCCTTCACATCCCTTCCCAGCCTCCCCACTCCCCCTACCTAATCCTCATCACCCCCCCCCACCCCGCACCGACGTTGTAAAGCTCGTTTTCGACATGACAACTTGTACTTCGCATTGTTGCAACAGGTCCACCTGTATGCTTAAACGACTTGTTTTTCCCCATCCCCTCCACAAGTTATACTGACATCAAATATAGTGAAAGCAGGGGTTATACTGTGGGGGAGGGACATACAAAGCAACAAAGAAATAATCTTATAAATGCGTTAGAAACACATGCATGAAAGAAAAAAACGTAAAAATACAAATCTAAGGGTTCATTTTCCTAACATCACATTATCTGACATTTTCCGCTTCACTCATACATATACTAGATATTGCAAATAAGGGAAACCATGGGGCCTATGTTTCTTTGGGCCTGGCTTACTTAACTTAATACAATTTTTTCCAAGTTTTTCCATTTCCTAATAAATGGGGCAATGTCATTCTTTCTGATGGAGGCATACAATTCCATTGTGTATATATACCATATTTTCTTGATCCATTCATCTACTGAGGGGCATCTGGGTTGGTTCCATATCATAGCTATGGTAAATAATGCTGCAATAAACATAGTTGTGCTGGTAGCTTTAGTGTGGTCTTGTTTGTAAACATTTGGGTAAATGCCCAAAAGTGGGATTGCTGGGTCATAGGGGAGATCTATGTGAAGTCTTTTGAGGAACCTCCACACTGCTTTCCAAAGAGGTTGAACAAGTTTACATACCCACCAACAATGAAGTAAGGTTCCTTTCTGTCCACATCCCCTCCAGCATCTGTTGTTATTAGGGTTCTTGATTTTTGCCATTCTAACTGGAGTGAGGTGGCATCTCAATGTTGTTTTGATTTGCATTTCTTTTATGGCTAGGGAGGTTGAGCATTTCTTCATGTGTCTATTGGCCATCCTTCTTTCTTCTTCAGAGAAGTTTCTCTTTATGTCTTTAGCCCACTTATTTATTGGGCAGTTGTTTCTTTGAGGATTTGTTCTTGGGGGATTTAATTTTTTGAGTTCCAAGTATATTTTGGATATGAGACACTTGTCCATTGTATGGCTAGTGAAGATTTTCTACCAATCCGTAGGCTTTCTATTGATCTTGCTAGCTATGTCCTTTGCCATAGAGAAGCTCTGCAAATTCATGCAATCCCATTTGTCCAACCTTTCTTTGATTTGTTGTGTTTCCGGGTCTCTATTCAGAAAATTTCGGCCTTAGCCAAGGACACCTAGGGTTTCTCCTATTCCATCCTGTAATGTTTTCAGAGTGTCTGCTTTGACTCCGAGGTCTTTGATCCTTTTGCAGTTGATTCTGTTGCAGGGTGATATATAAGGGTCGAGCTTTAGTTTTCTACAAGTAGTTAACCAATTTTGCCAGCACCATTTACTGAAGAGGCTGTCTTTCTTCCATTCTATTGTTTTAACTCCCTTCTCAAAGATTAGATGGCTATAGGTATGTAGGTTCATTTTTGGGTTTTCAATTCTATTCCATTGATCCTGAGGTCTGTTCTTATGCCAATACCAAGCTGTTTTGATTACTATGGCTTTATAGTAGAGTTTGAAATTTGGCATTGATATTCCTCCAGCAGTGTTCTTTCCGTTGAGGAGCGTTTTTGCTATTCGGATTCTTTTATTGTTCTATATGAATTTTTGGATTGCCTCTTCTATTTCCTTGAAGAATGAGGTTGGAATTTTCATAGGTATCGCGTTGAATTTGTAGATAGCCTTGGGAAGTATTGCCATTTTCACGATGTTAATCTTTCCAATCCAGGAGCATGGGAGGTTTTGCCATTTTTTAAGTTCTCTGTTGATTTCCTTTTTCAAAATTTTAAATTTTTCATCATAGAGGTCCTTCACTTCTTTGGTTAAGTTAATTCCTAGGTATTTTATTTTTGTTGGCCTTTTACAAATGGAGTTGCTTTCCTAATTTCAGCCACACTTTTCTCATTGTTGGCATACAGAAAAGCCATTGATTTTTAGGGGTTAATTTTATAACCTGCTCATTTGCCAAAGTTTTGAATCAGATTGAGTAATTTGGGAGTGGACTCTATTGGATTCATTAAATACAAGATCATGTCATCTGCAAAGAGGGAGAGTTTTATTTCTTCTTTCCCTATTTGGATCCCCTTTATGTCTGCATCTTGTCTTATTGCTGTAGCTAGGCATTCTAATACTAGATTGAAGAGAAGTGGAGAGTGTGGACATCCTTGTCTTGTTCCTGAATTAAGAGGAAATGGATTTAGTTTTTCACCATTAAGTATAATGCTGACTGTACGTTTGTCATATACAGCCTTTATTGTATTGAGGAATGTTCCATGGATTCCTAGTTTTTCCAAAACCTTCATCATACAGGGGTGTTGGATCTTGTCAAATGCTTTTTCTGCATCTATTGAGATAACCATGTGGTACTTATCCTGGCTCCTCTTGATTTGATGAATAATATTAATTGATTTGCTTATATTGAACCAGCTTTGCATCCCTGAAATGAATCCTGTTTGATCGTGGTGTATGATTTTTTGGATGAATTGTTGATATTGATTGGCCAAAATTTTCTTGAGAAGTTTTGTATCTATGTTCATCAAAGAAATGGGTCTATAGTTCTCTTTCTTTAATGAGTCCCTGCCTGCTTTGGAGATGAGGGTTATGATGCTTCATAAAATGTGTTCGGTAGTGAACTTTCTCTTTCAATTTCGTTGAAGTGTTGAAGGAGTATTAGTGTGAGCTCTGCTTTATAGGCCTTGTAAAATGCCACTGTAAAACCATTTGCTACTGGACTTTTCTTAGCTCACAGGTCTCTTATTGCTCTTTCTATTTCAATGCTTGATATGGGCCATTTAATATGGTTTAAATCATGTTGGTTTAGTTTTTGCATGTCAATATTTGCTAGGAAAAGCTCCATTTCTGTCAAGTTCTCAAACTTACTAGCATAAAGTTTTGAGAAGTATTCCCATATAATGTTCTGAATCTTGGTTGTTTCCGTTGTTATGTTTCCATTCTCATCTCTGAGTTTAATTATTTGGGTGTGTTCTCTTCTTTTTCTGATAAGATTTTCTAAGGTTCTGTCAATTTTGTTAATTTTTTGGATGAACAAACTCTTTGTTTTGTTGATTCTTTCTATAGTTTTTTGGGATTCTAATTCATTTAATTCTGATTTGATTTTAATTATTTCTTTCCATCTACTGGATTGGGGTTTATCTTGCTGCTCTTTTTCAAGGAGGTTTAGATGTGTCATTAAATTGTTGATTTCAGATCTCTCCAATTTGTTGATGTAGGAGCTCAGAGCCATAAACTTGCCTCTGAGTACTGCCTTTGCTGTGTCCCAGAGGAGCTGGTCATTTGTGTATTCATTTCTGTTGAATAGCATGAACATTTGAATTTCCTTTCTAATCTCTTCCATGACCCACTCATGATTCAGCAGTGTGTGGTTCAGCCTCCATGTGATACCGGACTTTCTTTGGTGACTTTTGGTGTCGAGTTCTAATTTTATTCCTTTGTGGTCAGAGAGAATGCAAGGTATAATTTCAATGTTTCTGAATTTAGACAACTTTGCTGTGTGGCCTAAAATGTGGTCTATTTTAGAAAATATTCCACTTACTGGTGAGAAAAAAGTGTATTCTGATGCTGCTGGGTGAAATGTTCGGTGGATGTGTGTTAAGTCTAGTTGATCTATGCAGCTGTTTAGATCTGAGGTTTCTCTGTTGAGTGTTTGCCGAGTTGATCTATCTAGAGGGGAGAGTTGTGTGTTAAAATCCCCAACAATTAATGTTTTTGGATCTATAAGGGATTTGAGAGAAAGCAGGGTTTCTTGCATAAATTTGGGTGCTCCATTGTTTGGCGAATTGATATTTAGAATTGTAATATCCTCCTGAAGGAGAAATCCCTTAATTAGTATGTAGCGACCTTCTTTATCTCTTCTCATGAATTTTAATTTGAAGTCTATTTTATCTGATATTAGGATTGCAACTCCCGCCTGTTTTGGGGGTCTGTTTGCTTGGTAGATTTTGTTCCAGCCTTTAACATTGAAAATGAGGGTGTTTTTAGGGGCAAGATGTGACTGCTGAAGGCAGCAGATAGAAGGATCTTGCTTTTTAATCCAACTAGACAGTCTATGTAGCTTAATTGGGGAGTTCAGTGCGTTAACGTTAAGAGATAGGACTGAGAGGTATTTGGGAGTTTCTGCCATGTTATCCATCTTCTTGGGGGCTGCGAAAACTGGGTTCTTCGTATGGTTCTTGGATTCTCAGTTTGGGTACAGTTTCTTGGCCTTTATTGTGGTCTTGTTGGTTTTCTATGTGTAGGACATCTTTAAGAATCTTTTGTAGGGCTGGTTTGGTGGAGATGTATTGTTTCAATTTTTCTTGGAAATGGAAGATTTTTATTTGGCCTTCAATTATGAAGGTGAGTTTAGCTGGGTACAGTATTCTTGGTTGATAGTTGTTTGTTTATAGGGCATGGCATACATCATTCCAGGCTCTTCTTGCTTTGATTGTCTCTGCTGAGAAATCTGAGGTGATTCTAATTGGTTTCCCTAATCTTTTCTCCTTGACTGCTTTAAGGATCTTTTCCTGGGTCTTAGTTGATCCTGTGTGGATTATAATGTGACTGTGGGATGTCCTATTTTGGTCTGGTCTATTTGGGGTTCTAAAAGCTTCTTGTATCTCAACAGGCCTATCTTTTTGTATGTTTGGGAAGTTCTCTGCTAGGATCCTGTTAAACAATTTTCCTAGACAATTAACTTCTGTTTCTAGGTGCTCCTCTAAACCTATTATCCTTAGATTAATCCTTCTGATGGTGTCTTCCAGGTGTTGGATAGATCTATCATATTTCTTGGTCTTGTCTTGGATGGTTGTATGTTCTTTCTCTAAAATATCTTGGCTGTCTTCAATCCCTGAAATTCGATCTTCTGCATGGTCTAACCTGCTGTCAAGACTTTATACTTTGTTTTTTATCTCTTTCCCCTCTAATTGGTCAGCTTTGATGGCTTCAAATTCTTTGTTGAAGCTCTGTTTTAGATCTTGTATGAATTTCTTGGCCTCCTTAATTTTGTGTTCATTGCTTATTCTCAAATCACTTGGTTATAATTTCTTTGAACCCCCATTCCTTCTGTTGGGTTCCATTCAGCATTCCCTTTATGGTCTCCCTGACTTCCTTCAGCTCTTTGTTAATGGCTTCCATGAATGCTTTTAGAGATCTTTGTGTATTCTCTTCCTGCTCTCTCAATTCCTGTATTACTCTTTGATTAGCTTCCTCCCGTTCGTGGGATTCTTGCAATTCTATTTGAGTGTTCTTAGCCTGCTCAAGCCATCCCTGCCTTTCTCTTTGAGTACTCTCAAGCTGCTCACACACATCCTGTATCAGTTTTTGAGTAGCTTCCTCACATTTATGACATTCCTGTATAAACTTTTGGATTGCCTCCTCTCTCTCTCCCTATCATGCTCATTCAGAGTCCTTTGTATATTTTCTATCTTTTCATTTATCATGTTTGCCAGCAGTGTTTGTAGAGCTATTAGGAAACTCTCCTCTGGATTATTCATTATCTGTTCTGTCCCTGATTATCAAGATTGGGAATTGAGAAACCCGAATTTGCCATTTTTCTTGTGTTTTTCCAGCTTATTCTGCCCATTTGAGATGAAATTAGCACCAGTTTTGTGCTCGAACACTATCTTAAGGCAACCATCAGACAAAATCTGAATTTGTACAGTCAATAGTCTACAGATACAATCTAGTACAACAGATACATCTATTCAACATCAAAAAACTATACAAAATGGGCTTTGAACCGCAGAGAAGAATTTGGAAAACCAGAAATTATTAGGGTTAGGGAGAGATGTGGGTAAAAAATAGGAATAGATTGGTGTGGGGAGGCACAGGGAGAGTTAACTAAGTCCTAATATCAATGCAGGAAATAGGTTGGGTAGGATGAAAGTAGAGAGAGAAAAAAAAGAATAATGGGAAAGGGAAAAGAAAAGAGACCAGAAAAAATAGAAAAGTAAAAATTAATAATATTATGGAGATCAGAAAACAACCTATTTAGAGAAGAACGTGAATATATTGAGAGAAGGAGAGGAACATAGAGGAGATGTGAAAAATTTAAAAATAAAAATGCTTAAAATATTATATAGGTATAAATAGGTAGTACTGCTATTAAGGAATTTAAGTCTCAGAGGTTTTGAACTGAGTAATAAATTTGTGGATTAAGTGTGTACACAATGGGGGATAGGGTCTACTAGTTAACTACGGGCTTATCTGAGGATATGCAGGACAAGAGTTAAGTCACATAAAGAAGAACAAAAGACACGAAAAGGTGAAAAGGATAAGAAAGGAAGAAAAAAGATCAGTAGTTCAGTAGAGCTAAACAAAAAACAAAAAGAATTATAAAAGAAAAAAGAGAAAGAAGAAAAAAATTGAAAGAAGAATGCATATTAACGTATCCCTAAAGTAAAAATTATAAGAGGAAAAAAAAAGTTACTGGAAAATAATTTTTTTTTCAAAAAAGGCAAAAATTAAAGATTAAAAAAAGTTTTAGAAAAGAAAAAATTTTTATATAAGGTACCCAAAAAGAGGAGGAAGACGAAGAAGAAGAAGAAGAAGAAGAAGAAGAAGAAGAAGAAGAAGAAGAAGAAGAAGAAGAAGAAGAAGAAGAAGAAGAAGAAGAAGAAGAAGAAGAAGAAGAAGAAGAAGAAGAAGAAGAAGAAGAAGAAGAAGAAGAAGGACAAGAACAAGAACAAGAACAAAAACAAGAAGAACAAGAAGAGCAAGAAGAACAAGAAGAGCAAGAAGAAGAAGAAGAACAAGAAGAACCAGAAGAACAAGAAGAAGAAGAAGAAGAAGAAAGTTCTTTGATTTTTTTTGGGAGGGGTGGGAAAAATCCTGTATCTCCCTTGTGTCTATAACCATCCTCTTCTTGGAGCCTCTGGTCTGCCTGTGGTCCTGTGGCTTGGTTGGTTTCTTAAGTCAGTTGGTTTGAACAGGCAGAAAAATGCTCTGCTTTACACAGAATTTTGAGATCCTCCTCCCAGGATAGTTTAATGGGAGGCTGATCTGCTTTAAGAATCACAAAAGAGGGGGATGCAGTGATGAGGCCAGGTTCTGGGTAGAGTTGAGGCCTTTCAACAAACAGTAGCTTTTCCCTGGGGCTATTTTGTGAAAAACTCACAGAGCCCAGCCTGGAGCCATTCTCAGGGTTTCTGTTTACTGAATTTCAATTGATTGTTGAGGCTGCTAGAGGGAGGGGCAGCCTCTGGCTCTGATTACCCAGTGAAGAAACCCACTCCTAGGGCTGGCACCCGAGCTAGGTGACTTTTCCCTGGGTGTAGCTGAGTCTGGCAGGTCACGCCGCCATTAAGTTCTTGTGACCTGCTAAATCACCCGTTTTATTCCAAGGCCTGAGTTGGAGCTAGCAGCTGGTCCGAGCTTGGTCGGTATCCAAGATGGAGATCTCCAGTACTGGGGGAGGAAAGGTGGCCTTCCCTCCTCTGCTCCCTGAGAAGGAGTGAGGACGTCGGGTTTCTACTCACACCAACTCTTGGTTCCTGGGTCGTCTCTGGTCTGCGAACTGCAGGATGAAGATGTCTGCTCCTTGTCGGTTCTTGCTGGTGTTGAGTAGAATCCGCTCGCCCGCTGCATCAGGCTCCTTCATCCTGGACTCTCTGTGGCTCAGGTATGGTGCCCTGCTGTTGCTGCAGCCACAGCTGCCGCCACCGCGGTGGCTGCTGGCAAGTGCTCAGATATGTCTCCTTGCCTGGATTTTCCCTCTCTGGCCTGTCTCTCTGTTCTGTGATGTCACCCTTGGTGTGATTCTCTGGCTTAGGACTGTTCACTGGAACTCTAAAACTGCTTTCTATGCGAGAGCTTGTTCAGATTCCAGCTTCTCCTCCGCCATCTTCCTGGAACTCTGATCCTAGATTTTCTGAGCCCTTTTTTCACACAGGGTTTCTAATTCCTCCCCATGCCAATGATTCATCTGCTACTCTCATTTCTCCTTGTTTCTCAACTCAACTCCTGTGACCTTTATTTTCGTGTGAAAGAGCAGAAGAAATGTGAGGATGGCCTGGTGTCTGAGGTAACATCCACTCCTGTTTGGAGGATCTGGGGAAGGACCACCACGTGGGCCTCATAATCAGATATTAATTGACCTTTTTGGAAATGGAGAAACTCACTCCCTCAGGCAGAATCTGTCATTCTTTGACTTTCTCTGAAGATATTTGGTAATAGGGAACAATTCAGAGAATGAGCTTTCCCACCACCCACCACAGCCTTGTCAGAATGAACAGGATCAAAATTAAAAGTGGCCTCAGTTCCCATAGGGCTAATCAAAAGCCAAGAGATCACACATTCCTCCTCATCAGGGACCTTCTGGTAGGAATAGAGTCTGGGCAAAGTCTAAGATGGAGATAAAATGAGACTGGACCTAAGGAGGACACAGAAGAATGACCCTCTCTTTGACTACAGGTAAGTTGTGTAGTGAGACATGACAACTTCCTTCATATATGAAAATTCACTAGGTGAGTTATATCACTGCCAATTTGCAGGAGATCAGTGTCCCCAAAGGAGAAGTTGTTAAATGTTGTAACTGCCAGTTTGCTCTCTAAGCTGTTGTCTCTCCCACCCCTTCCCATGCCAGGAATGCATTGCTTCTATTAGGCACGCAACTACTTGTCCTCAGTCTTAGGCAGGAATACTGTAGGCTATTCTTTTACCAACCTCTTGCATTTGAGGTAGAATAGGCCCAGGCACAGCTCATGCCAAGGGATAGATTCAAGAAGGTGAGTATAAGTTCATATTTGTATTGAAAAATAATCATATTGAAAGAATTAAATGAAATTAATAATTGAGAGATTTAGGGTTTATAGCTACTAAATTTAAGTAATTATTACTAAAACATCTAGAATCATGGATTAGGAAGAGAACAGTTAAGTAGTTTCAATATAATTTTCAAAAACTCCATAGCCACAACAATTAAAGTAACTATTGGCATAGTTCCATTTACAATCTTAGGAGTGACCTTGGATTGGAGGCTTTTAGAATAATGTCTGAAAGAGAGGGACTTGCTTGGCACTGGTGGCTCACACCTGTAATCCTAGCTACCCTGGAGGCTGAGATCTGAATATTATGATTCAAAGCATGTCCAGACAGAAAAACCCAGAAGTGGTGCACGGCTCAAGTGGTAGAGCACTAGCATTGAGCCCAGGGACACTGCCTAGGCCATGAGTTCAAGCTTCAGTGTCAGCAATACAATGACAACAAAACAATAACGATAAAAAGAAATAAAAGAAGGACTTAAAGATATGTGATGGAATGAGGCTGATGTGTAACTGTTTAGGGAACCTACAAGGAGACAAAATTTGGAGCCAAATAATATCTATTCATGACTAATTAAGGATGCAAACCAAATGCCAAATTCCTCTTCTCAAAAACTTGCAAACTTGGGCTGGAATGGTGGCTCATTGGTAGAATGCTTGCCTGGTATGCATGAGGCCTTGGGTTCGATTTCTCAGCACCACATAAGCTGAAAAAACCAGAAGTGGAGCTATGGCTCAAGAGTTGGAGCACTAACCTTGAGCTGAAGAGTTGAGGGACAGGGCCCAGGCCCAGAGTTCAGGCCACATGACTGGCCAAAAAATAAAAGAAAGAAACTAAACTAAACTAAACTTCCAAACGTATCTTTTCTCATAATTGAGGAGAGGTTTCTTTTACAGGAATTCTCCTTATCTAGCTCAAGGGGATCAGAACTACAGTAGAATTTTCCTGTTGAGATGTAATGTGCTTAACTGTACTGATGCTAATCATAGCTAGGAAAGTATGGACTGATACAAATAAGTGGGAGGTACACAGTACTTTTCAAAATTGAATAGATTACATATTTATTAGAAAGCTCGTAAGAAAAAATATTCAGTGTAGGATGAAAGATTTCAGAAAACTACAGTATAAATTACGTATAACCGGGTGGAGGTAGCTCATGCCTCTGATATTGGCTGATCTGGAGCCTGGTATATGAGGATCACCGTTCAAAGCCAGGTTGAGAAAAGTCCCTGCGGGACACTTATCACCAATTAATCACTGACAACTAAAATTGATCCTGTGGCTCGAAGTTGTAGAGAGCTAACCTTGAGCAAAAGACCTCAGGAGCAGTGCCCAGGCTCTGAGTTCAAATTCTGTAATAGATAATGAATAAAAATAAAAAATACATTACAGGACTGGGAAGTTGGCTCAGTGGTAGAGTGCTCCCCTTGCATGCTTAAGGCCTGGGTCCGATTCCTCAGCACCACATAAGCAGAAAAAACCCAGGTGTGGCGCTGTGGCTCAAGTGGTAGTGTACCAGCCTTGAGCTGAAGAGCTGATGAACAGTACCCAGGCCAAGAGTTCAGGCCCCACGACCGGGCCCCCCCCAATAAAATAAAATAAATTACATATATTTTTTTTACCAACTCTGTAAAAGGAAAATTGGATATGACACATGGCAACATAAGACTTCAAATTACAAAGTTCCAGGGCATTTCCTCACTCTGGACAACTAGGAGTAATCCATATCAAGAAAAAAGATAAACGATTTATACCAAATTTCAAAATATGTTATACAAAGTAAATGCAATAAACATGCATTCCACAGTCTAGTAACATCATATAGTGTAAAGAATCTGATTAACTGATTCATGAAAACCAATACTATGCAGTTAAAACATCCAATATCTCAGGTGTCAACTTAGCACAATACTTTCAATCTGTGATGTCTGTTTGCATATTATCCAGCCCTATCCATTCCACAATGGCAGAAAGCCCTTCCTGAGAAAGTCCAGAGAGCTGTCTATTGTGAGTGCTCAATGTAGACCTGTTCCCATTCTCTATTATTTGGGCATGTGATAGATTGAATATCTGATAACTTGGAAAAGGCACAATTTGGGACTGGCTAAATAACTTTTTCCCATTGGAACATCTAATTTCAAGGCCACTGAAAGATTAGAGATGGTGATATTCTCTTTAAAATTATGTATTCAAAGGAGACAAAGTTATTTAGGTTTTGAAAGAATTGACTAGGAAGTAAAATGCATGTGATTTTTGTTAGCTCCGTAATTCTCAAAAACATAAAATGAATTCAAGTATTTAATATATACCCATATGTGTGCATATATCCATGTATGTATGTATATCCATGTATGTGCGGTCATGTCTTTTCTGTGTAGCAAATGGTACAAATGAAACTGTGCAATCACTACTCAAAGGCATGAATAAACAAAGAGAATGAGCATAGAACTCATATTTAGGAATCTATGGCTAGCGAACTCTCTGAAAATCTTTTACATCAGATTGCATGTGTCACTTACTGCAGTGCAGGGACAGTACGACAACAATTGGATACCAGGCAGAAGAAATGAGAAATGAGAGATACAAAGGGCACAATACTCTTTCTAATGGGTAAGTAGGATTTCCTCTGTGTGTGTGTGTGTGTGTGTGTGTGTGTGTGTGTGTGTGTGTGTGTGTGTGTGTGCGCATTACATTTTCTTGAATCATTTCTCTCTTGAGGGGTATCTGGGCTAATTCAGTACGCATGGTTGTGCTGAAATATTTACTATATCCGGGTTTGTAATCTTTCATGTAAATGCCTAGGAGTAGAGTTGCTGCATCATATGTAAGTGGCTAATCAAAACAGAGGTGAAGGGGGAAAAGTACAAGAATGACCAGGAGAAAAGGTGGGAAGTGCAGAGAGTAATCCAGTAAATATCCTACAAAATTAAGAAGAGTGAAGGAAGAGGTTCATAGAGGAAGGATGCGAGTGTTGAAAGGGTTGGCGTTGATCAAGTTATATTGTACGCAGAAACTGCTTTGTTTAATAACTCATTTGTTACTTAAAATAATAATTAAAAATCATATCCCTAAAATACTATGCAATTAGAAGTCAACCATGAGAATCTGCTCAGATCACCTCTAGGGTTTATAAAGTTTAAGATAAGTTTTAGAACAGCACTAATGATTCATATCAACTGAAGAAAATTTAATGATTTCCAGCTATTTAAGATAATCATTTTTGGAGATATGGCTCAAGTGGCAGCTTGTTACCTAGTGAACAATGCTATCAAATATTGAATTCAATGTTGATCTTGAACAAAAGTAAAAACAATCAATAAAAGTCAGGCATTTTCCATGGCACTGGTAGCTCATGAGTTTAATCCTATCATTAATCAGAAGGCAGAGAACTTGGGATCTCAGTTCAATGTCAGCATGGATAGGAAAATCTGTGAGACTTTCATCTCCAATTCACTGCCAAAGAAATCTGGAAGTGGAATCATGGCTCAAGTGCTAGAATGCTAGCCTACAGCAAAATGTTAATGGATAGAACCCAAGCCTTGAGTCCAAGCCTTAGAATAGTGCATATACAGACACAAAGGAAGTAAGTCACTCAAGTTCTCAACCTTCCATTTCCATAATCCTAACTCTGATCCTGGTCAGAATCCTAAGAGTAACCTTGATGATAATAGTAACCCAATCCTAAAATTAATGGAAAATATATCCTAACACATACTCATGGTCTTTGAAATGATTTATTTGCACTTTTCTCCAAATCCTACAGATTCCCTCACTTGGACTATGAAATCATTCCCTATTATGAATATTAACCTCAAATCTTCATATCATGAAAGCTATCATATTTTCCACTGATCTTAACTTTTACTGAACTCCTCTAACTCCAAAAAGAAGTTGCAGGTTTACTTAAATTATACTCTAGTTCCTAACCCTAACTATATATCTAAACCTTACTAGAAACCTAACTCTAAATTTAACCCTATTGAACCCTGAATAGTAAAATTAGGAAAACTCTGTAATTTTTGTTAAATTTCACACTTATTTTACTTGAAAATGTTAGCAGAAAACTCAGTTTAACCTTACAGCTTACCCTTACCTAAGTCTAAGTCTAACCTGAATTAGAACAGCAACCCTAACCATAGAACTAATAGCCTTTGGATTCTAAAAGCCATAAAAATACATTAGATTTATTCATCCTAACTTTGATTCAACTCATCTCTCTAAAACTAATTTGTAGTTTTACCCATTATCTTTCAATTTTTGTAACTCTAACCTTAACTGGAATATTGAGGCTAACCCTCTCACTAACCATATCCTAATCTTAATATAATTAGCAGTTTCCTATATCACATTCATCCTAATTCTAACATGACTTGTTATTCAAAGATAGTTTCAGTTTAACCCTAAACTTTCCATTGCCCTAATGCTAACACTAACTACAGCTGCAACTGAAACCTAACTTTCACCCTAATGATAGTCCAATTCTAATGTTTAAGAAAAATTCTCTAGTTTTAATCAGTTTGCACTCTGGAAATGAGTTTCAGATGGCCGTGATTCCCACAAATTTTCTGACTCTTCCTCAGAAATTATCTTGTTCCCTAACATGAACCATTATAAAATAACTTGCCCTCAAATTCTGTTATCAGGAAAAATACTGTAGTATCCATTTCTTGAACTCCTGTAGCCTATAACAGTTTCAGATTTACTTACCATCTAGTTCATTACTAGGTTAACGCTCTTAACCTAAACTGGATGGACATTCCATCAATATTTTGTTATTAGAGGATTATTCAATATTAGTTGTATGTTGATTGATAATGACTGAGCTTGACAGACAGGTGAAGGAAATCATGTAGACTTCAATGAGGTTCTGACTTGTGTTACAGAAAGGGTAATGAAACCTCTCCATTAGAAATCTAGCAGCTGCGCGTCTAAAAATTCTTTGCGTGGTTAGTTTCTGATAATGTCTCAATTCAACTACTTCTCCTTGGAGTTCCATATTATTCAAGATGCTGTAGTACATCCTTTTACATTTTGCAGACAGCTCTTGGTGATGAAATTTGAGCTTTTCAAAACTGCTCTCCCAATTCCATCCACAAAATGCAGACAAAAAGACAAAAAAAATTGAAAAAAAAATTGTTTCTGTTGATAGTGCAAATACTTTTATTTTCCATTTCAAACATAAAATATAGTAAAACGTTTCATAGCAATTACACTGAACTAGGTTTTGGACACATTCTAATGTAAATAATGTACTGTGTTCAAGTAAAATGTTTGAGGATCCAAAATTTTAATATGCCTGTGGTCCTAAACCCAATACCTTACTGATATTGAGTGATAAATACAACTTCCCATAAGTACAGAAGTTTTCCTTGTATCTTTTTAATATGTATTTTTATTGTAAAGACACTGTACACAGGGGTTACAGTTACATAAGGAAGGTAATGAGTACATTTTTTTTGAACATTGTTACCCAATCCTTTGTTTTTCCCCTACCATCCCTTCCTTTCACATCACCCAAATCCTCCCTCTAACCCCCTCTGATAGTATATACACTGATAGGATATTCTCCTGCTACTTTGGTTGTTGAGAGTGTCTACAAGAGCAGGCATTCCGTGGGGAGCAGGGAGACACCTTATGACCTTTATTACTGAGATTTCTGAATGACTTGCTATCACTTGTACTGCATTTTGCAAGTCGAATCTCATGCCTTAAAACGTAGCAGTTTTTAAGAGGTAAGAGGAGTGGTAAAAGAACTCTTAGAGACAAATACATCTTCAACATATTTGGTTCCAAGCATTCCGTCTAAGGCATATTCAACAAGTAGTGAAACTTGTGTTGACTGTAACTATGTGTCTTTCTCCATGTGCATTTATACACGAGTATATGTATGTGTGTATTTGTGAGTATAGTAACATACATGTGTACATATATAAGGGCACAGACATATATGCATATATGCATATATAAATATATAAAAATATTTGCATATATATCAAGTGTTCAGTGATTTAATCTATAGTTCCTAACACATTGTCATTCTCACAAAGTGTGCATGGTAAGCTACTTTAAGGATCTGTGCTCTATGATGGGTATCCTTTGTACTCAATTCCCCATTATCTTGTTTTTCATCCCTGTGAACAACTTCAGTCTACTTTCCATAGGATAGCTTTGTTTCATTACATGTAGTTACTCACTGATACTCAAAGCAAAAGGTTGTTTGTAAAAGAAAAAGTACTTTTAGGTCACAGGTTAAAATTATCTTATCCATCCCAATGATTCATAGGAAAATAAAATTTATAATAGTAATAAAAGTGAGAAGGAATTCCTAGATCTATTGTTTTACCATTTAGAATGGCAAATAATACCACATCACTGTTGTAACTGTTAAATAAGTCAAGGGTAACTGATTGTCTTTATCATGTTCCCACAAACCAGTGGATCCTGAAGGATAATAATAGACCACCAGAAATTCTAAGTAGCAGATATGAAGCATGAAAGAGAAAGTGAGGAAATGAGAGAGAGTATAAGAGAGAGAGAAATATCATAATACTGAAAGTACATAACATAAATAAGAGCTGCATGAGAGTATTCATATGGCTATCTTTAGACACTACATGTACATTTGGAAGTAATTGTTGTATAATAACCAATCAACATAAAATATAAAGAGTTTCATGGAGGTCGGAGGAAGATGGTAGAGGAGAACCTGGAGGCTAAACAAACTCTCACATACAAAGCAGCTTTAGTGTTCCAGTGAACAGTACTAGCCTAGATAATCACACCAAGTGTGCCATCACTGTACACATTGTTTGGCTAGAGAGGGAAGATCCAGGCAAGAAGACAGATCTGAGCACTTGCCAGTAGCTGCGGTTGTGGCAGCAGCTACGGCACCCATAGCCACCATATCTACAACAGAGAGTCCAGGACAAAAGCGCCATATGCAGTGGGTGAGAGGATTCTACTCAACACCAACACGAACTGACAAGGAGCAGATAAATTCATCCTGAAGATCACAGACCAGTGATACCCAGGAAGAAAGACTCCTGTCTGAGTAAAATCCTGACATCCTCACTCCTCATGGAGCAGAGGAAGGAAGGCTGCCCCTCCCTAACACCAGACATCATCTTTGATACTGAGAATGGCCAGGCTGAGCAACTAGCTCCAACTCAGGCCTTGGAAGAAAACAAAAGAGTCATTTAGCAGGTCACAGGAATCTGACCTGACCTTCCAGGCTCAGATACACTCAGGAGAAAGTCACCTAGCCCAAGCAGAGAGAGTTCTGCCCCCCAGAGGCGTGACTATCTTCAGTGGGTTAACAGAACCAGTGGCTGCCCCTACCTACAGCAGCCTAGATAATCAATTGAAATTCAGTAAACGTAAACCTTGAGAATGGCTCCAGGCTGGGCTCTGGGAGTGTCTCAGGAGCTAGCCCCTCAGGGAAAAGATACTGTTTGCTGAAATGCCTCAACCCTAAACAGAACTTAGCCTCATCACAGCATCTCCACACTAGAGGAAACAGCCATCTTTCTCTTTCGTGATACTCAAAGCAGATCTCCCTCCCACTGAACTAGACTGAAGGAGGATCACAAAATCCTAGATAAAGCAGAGCATTTTATTGACTACACAAACAAACTAATGTAAGAAATCAATCAAGCCACAGGAAAACAAAACACCAGAAGCAGACCAGCCACTCCACGAAGAGACTGGTTACAGACAAAGGTGAGACACAGGATCTTCCCATTCCACACCCCTCCTCCCAAAAAAAAATTAAAGAACTCTTTTTGGTACCATTTTTTAAAATTTTTTAATTGTTTTCTATTAATCATTTTTTTCTTCTTCTCCTAATTTTTATTTTAGGTGTGTGTGTGTGTGTGTGTGTGTGTGTGTGTGTGTGTGTGTGTGTGTGTGTGTGTGTGTGTGTGGTGTGTGTGTGTGTGTGTGTGTGTGTGTGTGTGTGTGTGTGTGTGTGTGTGTGTATGCTTTTTAAAAAAATCGCTATTGACCTTTTGGTCCTTTTTAATTTTTTTATATCTTTTGTCTTTCTTTTTTTTTGCGTGACCTAATTGCTGTTTTGCCTCATCCCAAGATAAATACCCATCATCGTTTATTAGAACTTATATTGTGTAGATAATTAATCCAGAAATGTATTACTTAATTCACAAATTTTTAGGCTTAACTTTTTTTTGTCTTTTTTTTTCCCCAGGGCTGAGCACCGAACCCAGGGCCTTGCACGCGCTAGGCAAGTGCCCTTCTGCTGGGCTAAACCCCCAGAAACAGGCTTAACATTTTAATAGAAGTATTATATCTTTATAACATATAATTTTCAAGTAAATACTTTTAAGAATTTTTATTTTTTAGTTTTTCCTGTCTCCTTTCTATCATCCCACTCCTGTCATCTTATCCTTTTCTCCTCTCAATATCACTTTTTAAAGTCACATAATTTTTAAGTGTTTCACTTTTTAAATTTAAATTTTTCTTTTTCCATTTTTGATTTTCTTCTTTTCAATTTGTCTCTTGTCATTCTGTCCAATCCCTTTCCCTCTCTGAGTTTAGGACTTGGTTAAATTTACTTTAACCTCTCCACATACTTCTAATCCTGTTTTTCCCACATTTCTTCCTAAACATAATACTTTCTGATTTGAAAAATTCGTCTTTGCTGTTCTTAGCCCATTAATGGATAGTTGTTTGATGTTTAATAGATTGTATCTGTTGAACTAGGTTGTATCTACAGCCATTTTGACTGTGCAACTACAGGACTTTGGTTGATGCTTGCCTTAAAATAGTATTTTAGCAAAAAATTGGTGTCACTTTCATATCAAGTGTGCAGAACAAGCCGGAAAACAGGAGTGACAGAACTGTTAATGAATAATCCAGAGGAGAGTTCCCGCAAAGAACTAAAAACACTACTGGTAAACGTGGTGAATGAAAAGACTGAAAGCTTGCAAAGGACTCAGTTTGAACGTGATAGGAAGAGAGAGGAGGCAAACCAAACAACAGGAATCTCATGACTGTGAGGAAACTGCTCAAAGATTGATACAGTAATTGCATGAACAGGTTGAGAAGAAAGGCAAATAAAGCAATTGCGTGAGCAGGCTGAGAACAATCAAAGAGAAAGAAAGGAATTGTGTGAGCAGGCAGAGAACAGACGAAGAGAGACTCAGGAATCGCATGAGCAGGCTGAGAAAAGTCAAAGAGAACTACAGGAATTGCATGAACGTGAGGAAGCTAATCAAAGGGTAACACAGGAATTGTGACAGCAGTATGAGAATAGACAAAGATCAATAGAGGCATTCATGGAATCCATAAACAGACATCTGAATGAATTCAGAGAGACCACAAAGGGAATGCTGAATGGAGCCCGACAGCAGGAATGGGAGTCCAAGTAAACCATAACCAATCAACTAAGTGATTTGAGAACACCAAATTAAGGAAGTAAAGAAGTTCACACAAAATCTAAAACAAAGCTCCAACAAAGAATCTGAAGCCTACAAAGCTGACCAATTAAAAGGAAAAGAAATAAAAACCCAAGTAGAAAGACTTAACAGTAGGTTAGGCCATGCAGTAGATCTGAGCTCAGGGATTGAAGAGAGCCTAGGTATTAAAAAGAACATACAAGTATCCAAGACAAATTGAAGAAACATGATAGATCTATTCAACATTTGGAATAGACAATCAGAAGGCCTTCTCTGAGGACAATTGGTGTAGAGGAGCACCTAGAGACAGAAGTTAATTGTCTAGGAAATTTGTTTAACAGGATCCTAGCAGAGAACTTCCCAAACATACAAAAAGATAGGCCTATTCAGATACAAGATGGTTGTAGAACCCCAAATAGACCAGACCAGAACAGCACTTCCCATTGTCACATTATAATCCGCACAGGATCAATTCAGACCAAGAATAACTTCCTAAAAGATGTCAAGGAGAAAAGATCAATCACCTATAAAGGAAAACCAATTAGAATCATCTCATATTTTTCAGCAGAGATAATTAAAGCAAGAAGAGCCTGGAAGGCTGTATGCCATGCCCTAAAGACAAACAATTTTCAACCAAGAATACTGTACCCAGATAACTCTCCATCATAACCGAAGGTCAAATAAAAACCTTCCATAGCAAAGAAAAACTGAAAAATATATCTCTACCAAACCAGCCCTACAAAAAATACTTAAAGATGGCCTACACACAGAAAACCAACAAGACGACAATAATGGCTAAGAAACCACACCCAAACTGAGAATCCAAGAACCATAGGAAGAACCAAGTTTCCACAGCCCCAACGGAGGTGGATAGCATGGCAGGAGCTACCAAACACCTCTCAGTCCTAGCTCTCAACATTAATGGACTTAAAGCTCCAATTTAGCGAAATAGTCTGTCTAGTTGGATTAAAAAGCAAGATAATTCTATCTCTTGCCTTTAGGAGTCACACCTTGCCAATAAAAACAAAAACATTTTGATAATGAAAGGCTAGAATAAAATCTACCAAGCAAACGGCTGCTATAAACAGGAAGGAGTTGCAATAATAATATCAGATAAAATATGCTTCAAATTAAAATTAGCAACATGCAAATACTAAACCAACATGAGTTAAAGCATAGTAAGGGGCCTATATCAAGTGTTGAAATAGACACAGCAATAAGAGACCTCCCATCTAAGAAAATCCCTGATGGATTTACAGCGGAATTATACAAGACCTTCAAAACAGAGCTCACACCAATACTCCTCCAACTCTTCAATGAAATTGAAAGAGAAAGTTCTCTACCAAACTCATTCTATGAAGCCATCATAACCTTCATTCCAAAACCAGGCAGGGACTCATCAAAGAAAGAGAACTATAGACCCATTTCTTTGAAGAACATTGATACAAAACTTTTCAACAAAATTTTGGCCAATCGACTTCAACAATTCATCCAAAAAATCATACACTAATATCATACAGGATGTATTTCAGGGATGCAAACCTGGTTCAATATACACAAATCAATTAATTTAATTTATCACATCAACAAGAGCAAGGATTAAAACCACATGGTTATCTCAAAAGATGCAGAAAAAGCATTGGACCAGATCCAACACCCCTTTATGATGGAGGTTCTGGAAAAATTAGGAATCCATAGAACATTCCTCAATACAATAAAAGCTGTATATGGAAAACATACAGCCAGCATTATAATTAATGGTGAAAAACTAAAGCTATTTCCTCTTAACTCAGGAATGAGAAAAGGATGTCCACTCTCTTAACTTCTCTTCAATTTAGTATTAGAATGCCTAGCTACAGAAATAAGACAATATGCCAATATAAAAGGGATCCAAATAAGGAAAGAAGAAGTAAAATTCTCCCTCTTTGCAGATAAAATGATCTTGTACTTAAAGAATCCCACGGACTCCACTCCAAAATTACTCAAGCTAAATCAAAACTGTCAAAATAGCAGGGTATAAAATTAACCTTCAGAAATTAATGGCTTTTCTGTATGCCAACAATGAGAAAAGTGAGGTTCAAATCAAGAAAAGTTTTCCGTTTGTAAGAGCCCCACAATAAATGAAATACCTAGTAATTAACGTAACCAAAGAAGTGAAGGACATTTATGATGAAAACGTTAAAAATCTGAAAAAGGAAATCAAAACAGAACTTAGAAAGTGGCAAAACCTCCCATGCTCCTCGATAGGAAGGATGAACCTTGTGAAAATGGCAATATTTCCCAAGGCTATCTACAAGTTCAATGCCATACCTATCAATATTCCAACCGCATTCTTCAAGGAAATAGAAGAGGCAATCCCAAAATTCATACGGAACAACAAAAGACCCCCAATTGAAAAAAGCAATCCTTAACAGAAAGAACAGTGTTGGAGGAATATCAATACCAAATTTCAAACTCTACTACAAAGCCATAGTAATTAAAACAGTTTTGTACTGGCACAAGAAAAGACCTCAGGAACAATGGAATAGAATTGAAAACCCAGAAATCAACCTACAGACCCATAATCATCTAATATTCGATAAAGGATCTAAAAAGATAAAATCGAAGAAAGGCTATTGAGTAAATGGTACTGGCAAAATTGGTTAATCACTTGTAGAAAATTAGATCCTTATATATCACCCTGTACCAGAATCAACTCCAAATGTATCAAAGACCTCAGAGTCAAAGCAGATATTCTGAAAACATTACAGGATGGAATATGAGAAACCCTAGGTCTCCTTAACAAAGGCTGAAATTTTCTGAAAAGAAACGCAAAAGCACAACAAATGAAAGTTTGGACAAATAGGATTGCATGCAGTTGCAGAGCTTCTGCATGGCAAAGGACATAGCTAGCAGGATCAATAGAAATCCCACGGAATCAGAGAGGATCTTCACTAGCCATAAAACCGACAAGGGTTTCACATCTAAAACAGATCTGGAAATCAAAAAATTAAATCCTCCAACAACAAATATTCAAAGAAAATACTGCCCAATAAATAAGTGGGCTAAAGACATAAAGACAAACTTCTCTGAAGAGGAAAGGAGGGTGACCAATAAAGACATGCAGAAATGCTCAACCACCCTAGCCATAAAAGAAACGCAAATCAATCAACATTGAGATTTCACCTCACCCAAGTTAGAGTGGCTATAATCACGAACTCTAATAACAACAGATGCTGGAGGGGATGTGGACAGAAGGGAACCTTACTTCATTGCTAGTGAGAGTGTAATCTTGTTCAACCACTTTGGAAAATAGTATGGAGGTTCCTACAAAGACTCCACATAGAGCTCCTCTATGACCCAGCAATCCCACTTTTGGGCATTTGCCTAAATGATCACAAACAAGACCATACTAAAGCTACCACACAGATATATTTATTGCAGCATTACCATAGCTAAGATATGGAACCAACTCAGATGTCCCTCAGTAGATGAATGGATCAAGAAAATGTTGTATATATACACAATGGAATTCTATGTCTCTATCTGAAACAATGATATTGCCCCATTTGTTAGGAAATGGAAAACTTGGAAAAAAATTGATTAAGTGAAGTAAGCCAGGCCCAAGAAACAGAGGTCCCATGGTTTCCCTTATTAGCAATTACTAGTGTAAGTCTGAGACATGCAGAAATTGTTAGATAAGTTGATGTTAGGTGAAATGAACCCCAAGACAAGAATTCAATTTTTTTTTCTGTAATTATTTCTAACGTATTTATAAGATGATTTCTTTGTTTCTTTGTATGTCCCTTCTGCATGGTATAACACCTGTTTTCGCTGTATTTGATGTTGGTATAATTTGTGGAGGGGAAGGGAAAAATTTTTTTAAATATGGATACATGTGGACCCATTGCAACAATGAGATATACAAGACATTATGTCGAAAAACAAATTTTACAACTTTGGATGGGGGAAAGGCAGAGGGGGAAACGGGACGTAAGAGAGGTGAGATGGGAAGGGATAGTAAGGGGAAACAAAGGAGTATGCAACAATGCTTGATAAGAAATGTACTCATTACCTTGCCCATGTAATTGTAACCACTCTGTCTGGTATTTTCACACTTAAAAAAAAAAACACGAAAAACCATAAAATATAAAGTATTTTTGATAAAAAATAAAAATGACTCAGAATAAATAATCAATGCAAAAACAATCTTTACAGAAGCAAACTCTCAGAGATATTACATGACTTTGAAAAGGATAAAGTGGCTGAATTTAATATAAATTTAGAAGTATGACCATTCAAAAATATAAAAAGATATTATTTCATTATATAACCCAAAACAGAAAGTAAATGTTGTTTAGATGATTTTTTAAAATACAGTCTCTCAGGTGCTGGGAGGGTGGTTCAGTGTAGAGTGCTTGCCTTGCATGCATGAGGTCCTGGGTTTGATTCCTCAGCACCACATAAGCAGAAAAAGATGGAAGAGATGCTGTGACTCAAGTAGTAGCAATAGCCTTGAGCTGAAGTGCTAAGAGACAGCACCCGGACCCAGAGTTCAAGCCCCACAACCAACAAAAATAAAACAAAAACAAAACAAAATACAATCTCTCACTTTTGTGTGCTCAACATTGTAACACTAGTGCTTCAGTCTAGGGCTAAGATTTTAGGTGTGGACATTTATCAACACTCCTGATTCAGATTCTAATTGATAAAATTTTTAATCAATGTTTTGTTATTAATTTTGCTCTTTGTAAATTCACATATACCTATAAAAAACAGTGTGGCCATCCCAATAACATTCTCAAAGTATTTCCTAATGATGACTTACAAAATGTTGTATTATATTACAACAAGGAAAGCAATGCTATAAATAAGGAAAACCAATACATAAATATTAATGATTAATAAAATAAAAAACAAAACATTTACCTCTATTTCTAGTATTTGAAATGTACTACATATTCGATTTATTATTTTCTCATATTGCTGTACATTTAAAACTGCCTAAGTCTATGATGTTCAACAAGAATTTTATAGACTATGAGTAGCCTTTAAAGTTACCCACTAAGATTATTATTTATGGTTCATCTCATCATTTGTATATGGCTTATACCATCATTAATTCCTCGCTAACATATAAAGTAAGGAATCCCTTAAATTTTAACAGAAACTGTGAAGTTAATGTCTTAAATCTTCACTCTGCGTCTTTACACAAACACTTTGCAATTTCTCGTTAGTAAAGTTTCTATAAACTCTGAAATGTACATACTTAGTAGTATATGACTGCTACCATGAATCTTAAATGCTTTATGGAAAAGTTTTACAGCGTGCTAAATAGTCTTAATTTTGGCATATATGAGCAAATTCCCAAAATTGAACATATTTAAAACATTAAAACTTTTAACAAACCTTAACACTTTCTATAGTGTTCATAATGGCAGGTTCCTTGTACAGAATAATTGAATTCCTCCTCCTACACAACCGTTGAACAACAAATATATGGAATTATTTTGTTTTGGACATATCAATCTTGACTTTATTCTTAAATGTGTTCTTATGTAAGAAATACATGGTTCTAAAATTTCACAACAATTCTTTTGAATTTAATTTTTGTGGAATTGTCTAGTTTAAGAAAATCAATTACACTTTATATATAAAATTGTTCTGTGCTCAATTCAGTAGCACATATACTAACATTGGAACAATAAAGAGAAGAATATCCCCTGACTGAGGATGACACTCGACTTCGTGAAGCATTCCAGATTTTTAAAAGAACAGATGCTGGATAGGATGTGGACAGAAGGGAACCTTAATGCCTTGTTGTTAGGAGTTTAAACTTGTTCGAAGACTTTGGAAAGTAGTATGGAGGTTCCTCAAAAGACTACATAGAGCGCCCCTAACACCCAGCAATCCCATTTTGGGCATTCACCCAAATGATCACAAAAAAGACCATACTAAAACTACCAGCAAAACTATGTTCATTGCAGCATTATTTACCAAAGCTAAGATATATAACCAAACCCGATGTCCCACAGTAAACGAATGGATCAAGAAAATGTGTGTGTGTGTGTGTGTGTGTGTGTGTGTGTGTGTGTGTGTGTGTGTGTGTGTGTGTGTACTGGAATTCTATGCCTCCATCAGAAAGAATGACATCACCCAGTTTGTTAGGAAATGGAAAGGCTTGGAAAAAATTATATTAAGTAAATTAAGCCAGGCCCAAAGAAGTGAAGTAAGCCAGGCCCAAAGAAACATAGGTCCCATGGTTTCCTTATTTTCAATAACTAGTATGTGTCTGCTACAAGTAGAAAACATCATATAAGTTGATGTTAGGCAAAATGAACCCCAAGATAAGGATTCAAATGGTTTTTCTTTCTTGCGATTGTTTCTAAGATATTTATAAGATCATTTCTTTGTTGCTTTGTATGTTCCTCCTGCAAGCTAAAGCCCCTGTTTTCACTGTATTTGATGTTGGTACTATTTGTGGAGTGGAAGGGAAACACAAATCGTTTAAATAGGGATGCGGGTGGACCCATTGGAACAATGAGATGAACAAGTCGTTGTGTCAAAAAATGATTTTGGCCGGGGGTTGAGGGATGTGGACAGTGGGGGGACTGGGGTGGGGGAGGGGTTAGTGGGGGTGGGGGGTGGAAGATGGGCAGGGATGGGAAGGGGAAACAAAGGAGGAGCAAGTGGACCCATTGCAACAATGAGATGTACAAGTCATTATGTCAAAAAATGAACTTTACAACTTTGGTGGGAGGAGGACCGGATGGGGGAAGTGGGGGAGTATGGGAAGGGATGGGAAGGGGAAGCAAAGAGGAGGCAACAATGCTTGATAAGAAATGTACTCGTTATCTTGCCCATGTAATTGTAACTCCTCTGTCAGTATTCTCACAATAAAAATAAAAGAAATGTACTCAATAACTCACCCATGTAATTGTAACCCCTCTGTATGGCATTTTCAGAATTAAAAAAAAAAAAGAAACATAGGTCCTATGGTATCCCTTATTTGCAATAACTAATGTATGTCTGGGATAAGCAAAGAAGGTATAGTAAGGTGAAAAAAAGTAGTAGGCAACAATGCTTGATAAAAAATGTACTCATTACCTTTTCCATGTAATTGTAACTTCTCTGTATGGTATTTTCACAATTTAAAAAAAAAGGTCAAAAGCATGTGCATATGACTAGATAAGATTATGTTAAGGTAAATGAACCCCATGATAAGGACACAAGTGGTTTTTTATTTCTTCCTGTGGTTTCTAATATATTTCTAATGTACGATGTGATTTTTTATATGTGCATCCCCCACAGTTAAACCCCTGTTTTCACTGTATCTGATGTTGGTGCACTTCCATCTTGTATGTGCACTTCTCTAACTTGGGGATGGAAAGGGAAAAAACAAAAGGCTTAAATAAGCATACAGTATGACCATTGCAACAATGTGACGCACAAGAGAGTATGTTGAAAAATGAACTTTACAATTTAGGAGGGGAGAGGAGGGAAGTGTACTTGTGGAAGTGGGAGGGAAGGGATCGCGGGGGAAAACAAAGGAGGAGGTAACAATGCTTGATAGGAAATGTACTCATTACCTTTTCATGTAACTGTAACTACTCTGTACAGTACTTTTACAAAAAAAAATGTAAAAATGTTCTCGGATGGAAGAGAATATTTCCCCTATTTTACCCATGTAATATCGTTAACAAAGAAATTAATGCAAAATACTGATATGAAGATATTTTGAATAAATATGTGTGTATGTGTATGTGTGTGTGTGTGCGTGCCTGCGCATTTTCGTTCTCAGAGTTTGAATTCAGTGCACCAAGGTCTCACTAGGCCATTCCTCTCTAGATTGATGAGCTACTATATAAGCTACATCTCCATTCTTGGCTCTTTGCTAGTTCATTAATTTTTTAAAATATTTTTATTACTTTTTTATTGTGAACATACTGTATAGAGGGGTTACAATTACATGGGCAAGATAATGAGTACATTTCTTATCAAGCATTGCAGCCTCCTCCTTTGTTTACCCTTCACATCCCTTTCCAGCCTCCCCCTGCCCCCCCTACCCCATCCTCACCAACCCCCACCAATGTTGTAAAGTTCGTTTTCAACATAACAACTTGTACTTCTCATTGTTGCAACGTGTCCACCTGTATCCTTAAACGACTTGTTTTTCCCCTTCTCCTCCACAAAGTATACCGACATCAAATATAGTGAAAGCAGGAGTTATACTGTGGGGGAGGGACATACAAAGCAAAAAGAAATAATTTTATAAATGCATTAAAAAATGCATTAAAGAAAAAAACATTTAAATACATATCTAAGGGTTCATTTTCCTAACATCACATTATCTGACCTTTTCTGCTTGACTCATACATATACTAGATATTGCAAATAAGGGAAACCATGGGACCTATGTTTCTTTGGGCTTGGCTTACTTCACTTCTTTGGGCCTGGCTTAATTCACTTAATATAATTTTTTCCAAGTATTTCCATTTCCTAACAAACTGGGTGATGTCATTCTTTCTGATGGAGGCATAGAATTCCATTGTAATTTTTTTAAAATAATCTCATGAATAGTTTATGTCCTGATTGGCTTCCAACGGTTATCCACAGATCTCAGTTTCCTGAGTAGACAGGATTACAGGTGTGACCAACCAGCACAAGGCTTTCAGAATAATTTATAAAGTAGAAGAAAATTGAGTTCATGGAGGCTTGTTTATCATCTCCTGCTTTTAAAGCATTTTGGAGTGATTATATGTGAATTTATTTCATTTTGGATTCTTAAAAGACAGTAAGTGATGGTATTTAAAAGTTTTAATCTTTTTTTTTATTGGTCATGTGGCATGATCTCTGGGCTTGGCCGCTGTCCCTGTGCCTTTCAGCTGAAGGCGAGTGCTCTACCCCTTGAGCCACAGTGCCACTTCTGCTTTCCTAGTGGATTATTGGAGATAAGAGTCTCACAGACTTTCCAGCCCGGGCTGGCTTTGAAGCGCAATCCTCAGATCTCAGCTTCCTCTGTAGCCAGGATTATAGGCGTGAGCCACCAGCTACTGGCTAGTTTTAGTACTTTTTAAAATGTATACTGGAACTGTGGAACAGAAGAAATTTGTCTCTCTTTAGACCTCAATTTATGAGCTCAGCTCTGAGCATGATAACCCAATGTCACCAACACTGTGTTGAAGACAAAATGTGACAGAAAACAATTACCATCGGCAATAATTGATATGCTATTATTTCTTGGACAACATGAATATTGAATTGAGAGAGTAAAGGAATGGAGAGGATTTTACCTACTTTTTTATTGCTTACTTTTGGAAATTTTGACTCATTTCCTTCCCCACTGTGTGTCTTTGGGCCATGCACTTAGTGCCTTTGGGCCATGCACTAAGTGCCTTTAATTAAAATATTTCCTAACACTAAAATGGTAATAATATTAGAATTATAGCAAATGTTTTCTTAAGAATTAAGAGAAATAAAACTTGTGAAATATTTAACATAAACTTCTAGGAATTACAATTACAATTACATGGGCAAGATAATGAGTATATCTCTTATCAAACATTGTTGCCTCCTCCTTTGCTTCCTGTTCCCTGAGATTTTTAGAAAAAAAAGGAGATAAGGTATGAAAGAACAGCATAGAAGGATATACAACTTATCACACAGAGATTAAGAACTAGCCTAAGAGATTTAGAATGCTAAAGGCAATGAGGAATAAGCCTAGTTGATAACTAGTTTTTCAATAACCAAAAATGGTTCTCTAGAACAATTTCTAGTACACCTTAGTTACTATCACTTATCCTTCCATCGAGTTATTCCTTCTATTCTATCACAACTGTTAATTAGCCTCTGCGTTTTTGGTACCATGATTAACCAAAAAGATTTCCAAATGTCACTTAGACTATCCTTCTCTCTGTGATTAGCAGTGACCACACAAAATCCTGGAATCTTTGAATTTCCAGAATAATTCTTCACCTGTCATCTAGGCACATTCCTGGCATTAGTTGCTTTGACCTAATGACCAAATTTTTTTTTTTAACAGAGTATGCTATAGTAAGTAAAGTACATGAATTAGGGACTATTGTCAGGTGTCAGTATGGAAGGAGCAATTATATATTCAAAGTATGGTTTCTTTATTTTGCATTTACTAACTAAATGGTTTTTTTTATTGTGAAAATAGTGTACAGAGGAGTTACAATTACATGGGCAAGATAATGAGTACATTTCTTATCAAGTATTGTTGCCTCCTCCTTTGTTTCCCCTTCCTATCCCTTCCTATCCCCCCCATCACTACTGCCCCCCCCCCCCGCCAAAATTGTAAAGTTCATTTTTCAGGATAACGACTTGTACTTTTCGTTATTGCAATGGATCCACCTGCATCCCTATTTAAACGATTTGTTTTTTTCCATTCCCCTCCACAAATTATACCAACATTAAATACAGTGAAAGCAGGGGTTATATCCTGGGGGGGGGGTACATACAAAGCAACAAAGAAATCATCTTATAAATATATTAGAAACAGTCACATGAATGAAAAAATATTTGAATACTTTTTTTTTATTATTATTATTCTAGTCCAGGGGTTTAAACTCAGGGCTAGGGAATTATTTCTGAGCTTTTTTTTTTTTTTTAGGCTAGCACTCTACCACTTGAGGCATAGCACCACTTCCAGTGTTTTTCTGTTTATGTGGTACTGGGGAATTGAACCCAGGGTTTCATGCATGCTAGGCAATCACCGTACCATGAAGCCACATTCCCAGAACCCTAAATGAATTTCTTAAGAAGACATTACATTTTGATTCCGTAACTATGTATCATAATTTTGTCTAGGTGCCAGAAAATGATGTAGAAAACAATATGAGAAGTCTAGTAAGGCTGGATGGAAAATGAATAACTGTCATGGTCTAGCTAGGGTACAGAGAGGCTTATGTCATGGAGCTGTTTCAACAGGCTGAGCGAGACAGCTCCTGATCCACAGCCCACCTCCAGAATGAGAGGGCCACTATGGGGTCTAGCCACATGGGGAAAATGGGCCACCTCCTCCAGGACATTCAACCAGTTCATGTGAGAGAGAGGGAGAAAGAAAGTGAGAACTACACTTAAGCCCTGTGCTGGTGGCTCAGAACTCTAATCCCAACTACACAGGAGTCTGAGAAATGAGGATCATGGTTCATAGCCAGCCCGGTAAGGAAAGTCTGTGAGACTCTTATCTCCAAAGATCTACCAGAAAACTGAAAGTGGTGCTGTGGGCTCAAGTGGTAGAGCGCTAGTCTTGAGCTGAGGAGCTCCAGAACAGCGCTCAGACCTAGAGTTCAAGCCCCATGACTGACAAGAAGTGGACTTCCCACTACAAAAAGTGGGCTGAATAGCAACCATTTAACTAGGGAGGATGATAGAGAAGTCAAGCCTAGATTTCTGTGAACTTGAGATCATAAGTAGGTCACCCAGCTTCTCTATGCCTTGTTGTCCCCAGTTGCAAAACTCAACACAGTGAAGGATACCCTTCCTCATGGGAATAGGGTAATGATGAAAGAGAGCCATGTTTTGTTTCATAATCCCACACCTGTTGCCCCATTAATAGCAGGGGACACCTGAGCCCTTTCCAGATAACTTCCTGTCTTATGCTCACAGAATTGTTGAGAACATTACCTGAAGGCCACTCCCTCTGTGCCTAGCCATGTTCCAGAGATCCCTCTATATAAATCCCTTGTTTCCTCACAACTGTTCTGTGAAGAGACTGAATTCCGATTATTGTCCCCCTACCCAGAGCTTTATCGGTGGTCAAGAATCGGCTGCCATGGACTAAGAGTTTGTGATAATCCATCTAAACTGATGACTGAGCATGGCTCTACATGTCTACCATCCCAACTACAGAAGACCAGGCCTGGTGGAGCATAAATGTCACAGATAGGAGGACCACCTGAGCTCAGCCCAGCCTGAGCATATATTGTTTTTTTCTCAGAAATGCACAAGACAAAAAGGTGGCTCCTCAGAGCCAGGGAGAGGAAACAAGCAGGTGGTCATGGTGCTTTCAGAGGGGTTTCTGACCCGAGTTGGGAATGGTGTTGGGGCGGCCACTCACCTGTGCTGCTGGGAGACGCTGTTGGCAGCTGATCCAGGTAGAGCAAGCAGGGATGGCGGTGGCATGGCAGACATATGGGCCCAGAGCAGAGGACCAGGGGCAGGGACCAGGTCAGGGCCTTAGGCTGGCTGCGATTTGAAATCCAGCACCACAGGAAGGGGGGGAGGGGGCTGGGACATGTAAATTTCCTACTATTCTCTAAAGTTACCTTGAGTCTCTTGCTCACCACTCAGCTACCTCTACCTTCCTTAACTGCTGGTAGTGGTGTACTAAAAGAGGGAATCCAGTTGCTACCAGGCATCATGGAATGTGGGCGTTGCCACCATTCTTGTATTCCATTGGTCAGAAAGAAACATGAAAGAATGGGGGTGTGGCTAGAATCCTGTGATGCAATCAGCATGGGCAGAGTCAAGTTGACAGGGACTCTCCCAGCCCTTTTCCCATTCAGTTGGGGACAAGAGGGACACCACATTAGCTGCATGGCTGCACAGATTTTATTTATGTCTGTTTGTTGCCAGTCCCGAACCTTGAACTCAGGATCTGGGCACAGTCTCTGAGCTGCTTTTGCTCAAGGCTGGCCCTCTACCACTGGAGCCACAGGGCTTCTGGCTTTGTTGGCACTGAAGTTGGACAGGGGTCTCAAGGACTTTCCTCCTGAGGGTGACTTTGACAATGATCCTCCCATCACAGCCTTGTAAATATCAAGAAGGACTGTTGAGAGCCACTGGTGCCTGCCTAATCATTGGTCTTGCTGATGTTCTTGGACAGACCAGTGAGTTCCCTATCCTCAGGTTTAAGTGGTGGGAGCTGGAGCCCACAGTTTGAATCCTGGTCCTGCCACCTCCAAATGGCAGGAGATCCTAAGATACTCATTTATATCCATATGAATACAAATGGATGGGATGTATTTCATGATTGAATGGGCAGTTCTTGAATGATTCTAGGATAAAATTATACATAATTATATTATAGGACACTAATCGATTTTATTTAATACTTTATTAAGATGTAAACAATCACATTCATAAAATGGAGGAATAATGAAATACCTAAGAATTGGGCCTCACATACTATAAAGGTGCCATTTTTCTGCCAGGACTGGGATTTGAACTCATGGTCTGGGTAACACTGTTGTACTGTGTAGGAAGGGGAATCTGGCCTCCTTGAAGTCAAGAAATTCAAGTCTGTTCCTTAGGCCTGAAATCAATCCCCACGTATTCATGTACAATTTACATATATGATTTATATTTATATACATATGTTGACTCCATATTGCATTCAGTGTAGTTATTTTATTAATTTTTTGTTTTATTTATGTATTGACCATTTATTTTATTGACTCTTATGGCACATAGAACATTGGTTACATTGATTACATAGGATATAGGCCTGCATATGTATTCCACTTCATATCTGACACCCAGGACATTCACAGAAAAGGAAAACGTGTCAGCATCAGCTTCTTACTCAATGATTCATTGTTTGGGAGTGCTGGTATCTGAACTCATGGCCTACAGGGCCAAATTCATGAATGGGCGAGTGTGAACACGCCTTCCTGGGGCAAACTGAGTGATAGGCTGTTCCCAGGACCTGAGATCGAGCCCAGGAGTTAACAAAATATGAACAGATTGACATGCAGATGACAGTACACTAATAAATATATATCTTTATAGAGTGCCAGAGATGTCTATACATTATTCAGTTATATAGACTACATTCCTACCAATTCTTGGGTATTTTTTATGCGTCCATGTAATTAATGTTATTGTTTTCATCCTTACACTATTAATGAAATTAATCAGTGTACTGAAATTATTGCATTCCTGTAAATAATAATATTCTTTTAATGCTTCAAAAATATTAAATAAAATCAATAAGACTCATGAAAACATGCTGTCTAATTTTATAGGAGCATCATTCACGATCAACTCATTCAACTGTGACATTGACAAGAATCCATTGTTATTCCTATGGATGGGAACCAGTTTCTTAGTATCTCCTGCCATTGGTTGGTCAGATCCTATGTTGCCACTTGGGCCTATGGCTTCCCTAATAGTCTGCCAACCTTCAGTAATGCAAGGGGCAGTACCCTTTGCAACATTGTCATTCAGACCCAGGAGGGTCACCATGCAAAGGAAGAAAACGTAAAAAGGCCACATTTTTTCTGTGCATTGTTTTCCCTGAAAGGCCTGAGTGTCTAGGATCCCATCAGCAGCTGGGGGTCCAGTGGCTGCACCCCAGCCTAGAGTGATCAAAGCTGAGGTAGAATTGCCACAACCTGAATTCAAGCCATGTGCTTGAAAAAATAAAAAAAAACTTACATACATACATACATATATACATACAAAATATTAAAAATATTGTGAGGATCCTTGGCTTGTAATTCTTGCCATTTTTTCTGCCAGGCCTGTGATTTGAACTCAGGGTCTGGGGAAATCTGCAGTACTGTGAGGGATGGGAAGATCATCGTGTTGGAGACAAGAAAGAAAGACTTGTTCCTAGGGCCTGAATTCAAAAACAATATTCGTATACATTTTAAATACATGATTTATATTTACATGCACAGGTTTACTCATGTTGTGCTTAGTGTATTCATTTTTTATGTTTTATTTGTTTCTTATGCATTTGAGTATGATTACACATATAACATTTTTTGCATCCTATTACATGAGACATAGACTTGCTTATGTATTCTACATCATTCCTGAGGCCCAGGACTTTCACCGATAAGGAAAACAAGTGGGACAATTGGCTTTTCCACCAGGCTTAAGTTTTTGCCAGTTCTGTGACTTGAACTCAGGCTCTAACAGGCCCCCTTCATGAAAGGGTAAATGTTAGCACACCAGTCTGATGCAAGTGAAGTTACTGGGCAAATTTGAGGACCTGAGATCAAGCCTAGGAATGGCCAATATATAAACAGATAGATGTTTAGATTGCAGTGTGTGTGTGTGTGTGTGTGTGTGTATTAATAAATGTATATGCATCTACAAAGTTATACAGAGACAGACATTTATGTAGATTCTAGTGTATAATCTTATACAAAAAGTGATGTCTATATCTTATTTTTACATATTCTATTACTACCAATTATATGATGTAAAATTATGCCTCCATTAATTAATCACGGTATACTAAATAAAGAATTAATCAATGACCTATATTTATTGCATACAATCTTATACTGGAATGAGTATCTAATTAGTAATTCAGTGAGTACATTTCAAACAGTCTATTAGTATTCCTATAGATAGGAACAAGTTTCTAAGATCTTCAGCCATATGTAGGTGGCAGGCCTAGGATCGATCTCAGGGCCTAGGTATCTGGGTTGGACTCATGCTTCACTGACAGCCCCCCATACTTCATCCATGCTAGGTCACATACAATTTTCAAGCCAAGTCATTGAGCCCTAGGAGGGTCACAGTGCCAAGGAAACAAAAGTAAACCTGTTGTGTAAAATTACCTAGTTTTCCTTCTCCATTTTTGTTGGTTTGCTGTATTTTTGCCAGTGCTGGGAATTGAACTCGGGTCCTAGGATCCCTGAATCATCTGTGGGTGTAAAAGCTGCATCCCAACCTAGGGTAATCATGGTTTAAGACACAAGGAAGCATTTTCTTACTTGAGCAAAAGTAGATCAGGGAAAATGTCTAGACTCACAGTTCCAGCCTCAGGACCTGCCACAAAAAAAAAGCCAGTAACTCCATGTGTCTGTGTATGTATACATGTATTTATATTTGTGAAGATCCAGAGTTGCTATTCAGAAAGGCACCTAGCTAGGAAATTTGCTTTGAATAGAATGAATTCTTAGCACAGAGTGTGCATTCAAGACAGTGCATGATCCGGGGCTCCCCTCACTGTTCCCAGTTAACCTGAGGGAGTCCCCATACCCCAGGCTGCTGAAGGAAATCTGCCTCATTGTTGGAACAGGCAGACAAAAAGCCTCACTTCTGTGCATCTGGATAACAAACAATTCATCCAAGCCAATTAGTGAGGATGAGTGTGCTCAGGCTGTTAAGGCTGTTAGGAAAAAAAAAGACCTCTTTGTACAACAAGCAATCTCTGTCCCCTGTGCTCTGTTTTGACTGGAAGCTTTCATTTGTGCCACCTGCCATGGCAGACCAAGTTCCCTACACTCATCCTGTCTTTGTAAGACTATGTTTCAGTGTTGAAACAACCTGCTACCATTAATCCAACAGTCCTTCTGTTAGGCAATTAGGGAGCTGAACACAATGAAATGATTCATTATTGGCAACGGTGCCTCCGTGTGTGTGTGTGAGTGTGTGTGCGCATACACCGTCTTGGTGATTGAACTATGGACCTAACCACTGTACCTGAGTTTCTGCTAAATAAGGACAGTACTCTACCACTTGAGCCACACAGCCACTTCAGGCTTTTTTTCTAGGGATGTGGTACTGAGGATTCAAACCCAGGGTTTCACACACACAAAGCAGTCTACCCCTAAGAAACATTCCCAGCACTCCAGGTTTCTTTCTTTCTTTTCTTGTAAATTGGAGGAGTTGAAGTCTGGGCCTGGGTGCTGTCTCTGAGCTCTTCATCTCAGTCTAGCACACTACCACTTGAGCTACAATGCCCCTTCAGGCTTTCTGGTGGTTTATTGGAGATAACCATCTCAAGGAATTTCCTGCCAAGGCTGTCTTTGGACCGTGATCTTGGATAGTTTTGAAATGAGATCCTCAGCTTCCTGAGCAAGCAGAATGATAGACCTCAGCTAAAGACATCTAAGCCATGACACTTTGCTGCAAGTGGGTCCTTGGCTCAGCATGGTAGAAAATTAGCCATGAGCCCAAGAAGAAAGTCAGCGCCTATGCTCTGCGTTCAAGGTTCATGATGGAGAAACCTAAACCAAAACAATTGTCTGCAGGAGACAAGTCACTAGAGTTTAGTACATACATAAATTTGGCCCTGCCTTGGGGACATATCTGAGCCTCAACTTTCTCATCTGCACATTCATCTCACTTGTGTAGCTCTTATAAGGACCAGATTAAAGAATACAACTCGTGAAGGACTTAGCACGTAGCACCCTGTGAAGGACTCAGCACTCAATACCCCATGGACAACCCAGAAGTACTCAACACCCAGCACCCCAGGAAGGACTCATCACATAGCTATATCCCACAAACTGTCATTAGAATTAGGGTGCTTTCATCAGTATCACCATTGTTTCAGATACATGCCACAAACTGCACAAGCTCACATCTAATGGTTCAAAGGGGTGTTTTGTGAGGGAGAGTCATCAGCCTCTCATAGGTTGGAGGGACTGTCCTAAGATCTTTTCCTCAAGGCTAGATCTCTACCACTTTTAGGCACAGCTCAGAGTCTACCAGACTTCGTGCCAGGGCTGAGTTTTCAACCCCGAGTGCCTGATCTCACCCCCTGAGCAGCTAGTGGTGAGCCGTCAGTGTCTGCTTCCATGATGCTGGGCTGCAGCTATTGACCTCTGGATAAGTTAGGTTAGATGACAGCCGTCAGTTTCAGACTCACAGCTTGCTCTGTGATGAGGTATTTGAAATCCTGCCTTTCTATAATTGCAGTCAGAACATTCTAACTTGTTTTTGGTTCCAGTCCTGGGGCTTGAGGTAAGGGCCTAGACAGTCCCTAAGCCTTCATGCTCAAAGCCAGTGCTCAACTGCTTGACAGCACTACTTCCGTGTTTTCTGTGCATGTAATAGTGTGGAATTGAACCCAGGTCTTCATACATTCGAGGCGAGCATTCTACCACTGAGCTCCAGTAATGACAAGTGTAGAAATAGATATGTAGATTGTAACATATATACATGTATATATATATATATATATATACATATATATATGTATATATGTATAAAACAAGACAGAGATGTCTGTATATTATTTAATTATATATATTATATTACTACCACTTATCAATAAATTATTCCTTCCTGTATTGAAGTATTATGGTTGAATACATAACAAAGTATTAATTGAAAATTATTCAATATAGTATAATTATTGTGTATAATTTTATAATATAACCATACAATAATGTAATTGTTACTTTAAAACATTCCATTCATAAGGATGTATATCGGAATGCATTTCTTAGAATATCCTACCATTCATAGGTGGGAGTCCTGGGATTCACACCCCAGGCCTAGGTTTCTGGTTTGGGCTATGGCTTCCCAGATAGCCCACCAAAATTCAGCAGTGCAAGGTCATGTACACTTTCCGAGCCCTGCTTGCAATGCAAAGGAACAAACAATGAAAAACTGCCTCTAATACTTCCCAGTTTTAACCTTCTCCTTTTTCCCCCTCTCTTTTCTTCTTTTATCTTTTTGGTTTTGTGGTCAGAACTCTGGGTCTCAGTGCTGTTCCTCAACTCTTCAGCTCAAGGCTATCGCTCTACCACTTGAGCCATTGCGCTACTCGTGACTTGTTTCTGCTTATGTGGTACTGAGGAATCGAATCCATGGCCTTATGCATGCAAGGCAAGGACTCTATTACTGAGCTACCTTCTCAGCACTTCTCCTTTTTTTTTTTTTGCCAGAGCCAAGATTTGAATTCGATTCCTAGGATCTCAGGATGAACTGTGGGTACAGAGGCTGCAACCCAGCCTAAGATGATCGAAGGTGTCACATGCAAAGATGCAAAATTTTATTTCTTCTTTCCCTATTTGGATCCCCTTTATGTTTGCATCTTTTCTTATTGGTGTAGCTAGGCATTCTAATACTGGATTGGAAAGAAGTGGACAGATTGGACATCCTTGTCTTGTTCCTGAGTTAAGAGGAAATGGCTTTAGTTTTTCACCATTAAGTATAATGCTGGCTGTAGGTTTGTCCTATACAGCCTTTATTGTATTGAAGAATGTTCCATGGATTCATAATTTTTCCAAAACCTTCATCATAAAGGGGTGTTGGATCTTGTCGAATGCTTAATCTGCATGTATTGAGATAACCATGTGGTTCTTATTCTTGCTCCTGTTGATATGATGAATAATATTAATTGATTTGTGTATATTGAACCAGCTTTGCATCCCTGAAATGAATCCTGTTTGATCATGCTGTGTGATTTTTTGGATGAGTTGTTGACTTGGATTGGACAAAATTTTGTTGAGAAGTTTTGCATGAATGTTCATCAAAGAAATGGGTCTATAGTTCTCTTTCTTTGATGAGTCCCTGCCTGGTTTTGGGATGAGGGATATGATGGCTTCATAGAATGTGTTCGGTAGTGAACTTTCTCTTCTATTTCATGGAATAGTTGGAGGAGTATTGGTGTGAGCTCTGCTTTAAAGGCCTTGTAGAATTCTGCTGTAAAGCCATCTGGTCCTGGTCTTTTCTTAGCTAGGAGGTCTCTTACTGCTGTTTCTATTTAAGTGCTTTCTATTTCAGGGCCTGTTAAGATGGTTTAACTCGTCTTGGTTTAGTTTTGGCATGTCAATATTTGCTAGGAAAAGGTCCGTTTCTGTTAAGTTCTCAAACTTATTAGCATGCAGGTTTGAGAAATATTCCCTTATAATGTTTTGAATCTTGATTGTTTCCGTGATGATGTTTCCATTCTCATCTCTGAGTTTATTTATTTGGGTTTGTTCTCTTCTTTTTCTGATAAGATTTGCTAAGAGTCTGTCAATTTTGTTAATTTTTTGGAAGAACCAACTCTTTGTTTTGTTGATTCTTTCTATAGTTTTTTTGGATTCTAATTCATTTAATTCTGATTTAATATTAATTATTTCGTTCCATCTACTGGATAGGGGTTTTTCTTGCTGCTCTTTTTCAAGGAGGTTCAGATGTCTCATTAAATTGTTCGTTTCAGATCTCTCCAATTTGTTGATGGAGGAGCCCAGAGCTATAAACTGGCCTCTGAGTACTGCACTTTCTGTGTCCCAGAGGAGCTGGTAATTTGTGTGCTCGTTTTGTTGAATAGCATGAACATTTGAATGTCCTTTCTCATCTCTTCCATGACCCACTGGTGATTCAGCAGTGTGTTTTTCAGCCTCCAAGTGTTACCGGACTTTCTTTGGAGGCTTTTGTTGTCGAGTTCTAATTTTATTCCCTTATGTTCATAGAGAATGCAAGGTATAACTTCAATGTTTCTGAATTTGGACAAGTTTGCTTTGTGGCCTAAAATATGGTCTAATTTAGAAAATGTTCCATGTGTTTCTGAGAAAAACGTGTATTCTGATGCTGCTGGGTGAAATGTTCGGTAGATGTCTGTTAAATCTTCTTGATCTATGCAGCTGTTTAATTCTGCGGTTTCTCTGTTGAGTTTTTGCTGAGTTGATCTATCTAGTGGGGAGAGTGGTGTGTTAAAATCTCCAACAATTAATGTCTTTGGATCTACGTGGGATTTGAGGGAAAGTAGTGTTTCTTGGATAAATTTGGGTGTTCCATTGTTTGGTGAATAGATATTTAGAATCATAATATCCTCCTGAATGGGAAATCCATTAATTAGCATGTAGCGACCTTCTTTATCTGTTCCCATGAATTTTAATTTGAAGTCTATTTTATCTGATATTAGGATTGCAACTTCCGCCTGTTTATGGGGGCCGTTTGCTTGGTAGATTTTGTTCGAGCTTTTAACATTGAAAATGTGTTTGTTGGTATGGGCAAGATGTGACTCCTGAAGACAGCAGATAGAAGGATCTTGTTTTTTAATCCCAGTAGACAATCTATGACCGTTAATTGGAGAGTTAATTCCGTTAATATTGATAGGTAGGACTGAGAGGTATTTGGGAGTTTTTGCCATGTTATCCAACTTCTTGGGTGCTGTGAAAACTGGGTTCTTCTTATGGTTCTTGGATTCTCAGTTTGGGTGCTGTTTCTTGGCCTTTAGTGTGGTCTTGTTGGTTTTCTATGTTTAGGACATCTTTAAGAATCTTTTGTAGGGCTGGTTTGGTGGAGATGTATTGCATTAATTTTTCATTGCTATGGAAGTTTTTATTTAGCCTTCAGTTATGTAGGAGAGTTTAGCTGGGTACAGTATTCTTGGTTGATAGTTGTTTGATTTTAGGGCATGGCATACATCATGCCTGGCTCTTCTTGCTTTGATTGTCTCTGCTGAGAAATCTGAGGTGATTCTAATTGGTTTGCCTTTATAGGTGATTAATCTTTTCTCCTTGACAGATTTAAGGATCTTTTCCTTGGTCTGAGTTGATCCTGTGTGGATTATAATGTGACTGTGGGATGTCCTATACTTGTCTGGTCTATTTGGGGTTCTAAAAGCATCTTGTATCTGAATAGGCCTATCTTTTTGCATGTTTGGGAAGTTCTCTGCTAGGATCCTGTTAAACAAATTTCCTAGACCATTAACTACTTTTTCTAGGTGCTCCTCTACACCAATTATCCTTAGATTAGGCCTTCTGATGGTGTCTTTCAAGTGTTGGATAGAGTTTTCATATTTCCTGGGCTTGTCTTGGATGGTTGTATGTTCTTTCTCTATAATATCTAGGCTGTCTTCAATCCCTGAGATTGGATATTCTGCATGGTCTAACCTGCTGTCGAGTAGAGTGATGTGGGAAGGCACAGGGAGAGTTAACTAAGTCCTTATCTCAAAGCAAGAAATAGGTTGGGTTGGATGAAAGTAGAGAGAGAGAAAAAAAGAAGAAAGAGAAAGGGAAAAGAAAAGAGACCTGAAAAGTAGAAAAGTAAAAATTAATAATATTATGCAGGGTTGAAAACAATCTAGTTAGAGAAGAACGTGAGTATAATGAGAGAATGGGAAGAATAAAAAGGAGATGTGAAAAACTTAAAACTAATAGTGCTTAAAATAGTATATATGTGTAAAGAGGTAGTACTGCTATTAAGGAATTTAATTCTCAGAGGTTTTGAATTGAGCAATTAATTTGTGGTTTAAGTATGTGCACAATGGGGGATATGGTCTAATAGTCAACTACGGGTATATCTGAGGATGTACAGGACAACAATTAAGTCCCATAAAGAAGACTGAAAGAGAAGAAAAGGTGAAAAGGATAAGAAATGAAGAAAAAAAGATCAGAAGTTCAGTAGAGCTAAACAAAAAACAAAAAGATAATTTAAAAAAAGAGAGAGAAAGAAAACAAGAAGAAAGAAAAAGACACACACACATGTATCCTTAAAATAAAAATTATAAGAGGAAAAAAAAGTTACTGGAAAAAAGTTTTTTTCAAAAAAGGCAAAAATTAAAGATTAAAAAAAGTTTTAGAAAAGAAAAAAAGGTTTTTTTTTTTTATGTAAGGTACCAAAAAAAAAAAGAAAAGGAAGAAGAAAAAAAGTTTTTGATTTATTTTGGGAGTGGTGGGAAAAATCGTCTATATCCCTTGTGTCCATAACCAGCCTCTTTTTGGAGTCTCTGGTCTGCTTGGGGTCCTGTGGCTTGGTTGGTTTCTTACGTCAGTTTGTTCAAATAGGCAGAAAAATGCTGTGCTTTACCCAGGATTTTGTGATCCTCCTCCCAGGCTAGTTCAATGGGAGGGATATCTGCTTTGAGTATCACAAAAGAGGGAAATGGCTTTTTTCTCAAGTTTGGAGATGCTGTGCTGAGGCTAGGTTCTGGGTAGGATCTTTCAACTAACAGTAGCTTTTCCTGGGGGCTGGTTTTTGAGAAACTCACAGAGCCCAGCCTGGAGCCACTCTAAGGGTTTCTGTTTACTGAATTTCAATTGATTGTAGAGGCTGCTAATGGGAGGGACAGCCTCTGGCTCTGATTACCCAGTGAAGAAAGCCACTCCTAAGGCTGGCGCCCGAACTGGGTGACTTTTCCCTGGGTAGAGCTGAGTCTGGCAGGTAATGCCATTAAGTTCTTGTGACCTGCTAAATGACTCTAGTTTTTTTTTTTCCAAGGCCTGAGTTGGAGCTAGCAGCTCAGCCGAGATTTGTCGGTATCCAAGATGGAGATCTCAGTGCTGGGGGGGAGGGTTGGCCTTCCCTCCTCTGCTCCCTGAGAAGGAGTGAATATGTCAGGCTTCTACTCATGCTGAGTCTTGGTTAATGGGTCATCTCTTGTCTGTGAACTTCAGGATGAAGATATCCACTCCTTGTAGGTTCTTGCTGGTGTTGAGTAGAATCAGCTTGCCCCTGCATCTGACTCCTTGGTCCCGGAATCTCTGTGATTCAGGTACGGCGTCTGAGGCAGCCGCCGCAACCGCTGCTGCAGCGGCGGCAGCTGGTGGCAAGAACTGAAAGCTGTCTCCTTGCCTGGATTTTCCCTCTCTGGCCTAACTCTCTGACCTGTGATCGCACACTTGGTGTGATTCTCTGCCTTAGGACTGTTCACTGGAACTCTAAAACTGCTTTCTGTGGGAGAGCTTGGTTAGCCTCTAGCTTCTCCTCTGACATCTTCCCGGAACTCCTCAATTTTTATTTTTATAACATTCCATTATACATTCACATGAATAGGAAAGAACTCCCTCCATTTGTAGGTGGCAGTCCTGACATTGAAACTCCAGGCCTGGGTAGTTTACTTCAAAATGCAAACCATTAGAATAACACTGTGAAGATTTCAGTTTGTCACAATGTAAAAAGAACAAGAAGAAAAGAAAGCCAGGTGTCATTTTTTCCTGCCTGTAATCCTAGCTCATCAGGAGTCTGGGACATAGAGAATACCAGTTTGAATTCAGCCAGGACAGGAAAGTCCACAGCACTCTTATTTCTGAGGGATCAAAGGAATAAAAACTCGTCATGAGTGAGGCTGTGGCTCAAGGAAAGAGCGCTGTCCTTGAGCAAAAGGAGCTCAGGGACAGTGCCTGGCCTCATAATACAACCCCTGGACCTGCCAAAAAAAAGAGCAAAATAAAAAACAAGTAACTCCATGTTTCCCCATGTATGTATGCATGCATTTCTATCGGTAAAGATCCAGAGTCACTATGATGAAAGGCATCCAGCTAGAAAATTTGCTTTGAATAGAATGATTTCATAACACAGACTGTGCTTTCAAGACAGTGCGTGTTCCGGGCTCCCCTCACTGTTCCCAGTGTAGCCTGAGGTTTTCTGCACACACCAGGGTGCTGGAGGAAGTCTGCCTCATTGTTGGAACAGGCAGACAAAAGGCCTCACACCAGTACAGCTGTGTAATAAACAACTCCCTCCAGGCCAATTAGTGAGGAGGAGTGTGGGCAGGCTCTAAAGGCCAGGAGAAAAAGACCTCTTTGTACCCCAAGCTATCTCTCTCCCCAGTGGTGTTTTGACAGGAAACCTTCATTTGTGCCACCTCCAGTGGCAGGCTAAGTTCCCTTCATTTATCCTGTCTTTGTTAGACTATGTTCCAGTGTTGAAATAACCTGCTACAATTATTTCAAGGGTCCTTTTGGCAGAAAACAAGGAAACTGAACCTAATGAAATGATTCATTATTGGCAATGGTGGCTTCCTTGGTTTCTGAAAGCTTGCTAAATCTAAGCACATGTGGAATATCACAATGCTCCCTGTCATTTAGGGCTGGTGATGCTCATCAATTTTTGAAACCTTTGACCTCTCCTAGTTTGGACCCGGATGGCTAGGGTTTGGGGTTGAACACAGGGCCTCAGTGTTGACCATGAGCTCAGAATAGAAGCTCAGTGTTCTACCATTTTGTGTCACACCTTCACTTCTGGTATCTGTGTTTGTTTGTGTGTATCTATGTGTGTGTGTGGGTGTCTGTGTGCACATGTATGTGTGTGCATACACTTGTCCTGGAGCTTGAACTAAGGACCTGAACACTGGACCTGAGTTTCTCCGGTACAAGGATTGCATTCTATCACTTAAGCCACATAGCCACTTCAGTCTTTTTCTAGTATGTGGTACTATGGAATCAAACCCAGGGATTCATACAGGCAAAGCACTCTACACCTAAGACACATTCCCAGCACTCCACTTCAGGTTTCTTTCTTTCTTTTTTTTTTTTTTGGAAGTTGGAGGAATTTATATCTAGGCCTGAGAGCTGTCCTTGAGTTCTTCAGCTAAATCCAATTGCTCTACCACTTGAGCTACAGCATCCCTGGAGGTTTTTGGTAGTTCACTGGAGAGAAGCCTCTCAAGCAATTTCCTGCCCTGCCTGGCTTTGGACTGTGATCCTCAACTCTCAGGCTTCTGAGTAGCTAGGATGACAGGTGGGAGTCACCAGCTCCCAGCTTCCAGTTCAAATTTCTAAGTGGTGAAAAGGAGATTAGAGTCTCATGGGACCTTTTGTGTCTGGGATAGTTTGGAACCGAGATCATCATATCTCAGCTTCCTGGGTAAGCAGGATGACAGACCTCAGCTGTAGATACCTAGACTGTAACACTCTGTTGCAACGGGATCCTTGGCTCCATGTGGTAGAGGGCTAGCCATGAGCCCAACAGGGAAGGGTCAGGGGCTAGGCTCTGAGTTCAAGGTTCACGACTGAGAAAAATAAACCCAAACAATTGTCTGCAGGAGACAAACATAATTTTGGCCCTGACGTGGGGACATATCTGAGCCTCAAGTTTCTCTTCAGCACAATCATCTGACTTGGGGAGCTCTTACAAGAACCAGATGAAAGTAGGACTCAGCACACGAAACTTCATGAACGACTCATCACATAGCTGTATCCCACAAACTTAGAATTAGGGTGCTTTCATCAATATCACCATTCTTTCAGAAACACATCAAAAAGCACACAAAGATCATATCTAATGATTTAGAGGGGTTTTGGGGGGGAAAGTGGAGTCAGCCACGGGGATTGCATTGAAAGCCTGGTTACTGTCCTAAGATCTTTTGCCCAAGGCTAGAGCTCTACCACTTTGAGGCACAGCTCAGAGTTTCGCAGACTTCCTGCCAGGGCTGGGTTTTAAACTCACCAGTGTCAGATCTTAGCCCCCAAGTATCCTGGATGACAGAGGTGAGCGAGCCAGCAGCATCTGGTTCTGTGCAGCTGAGTTGCAACGGTTTACGTCTGGCTAATTCAGGTGAGACAGCAGCTGTCTGCACGAGACTCCAGACTTGCTCTGTGATGAGGTATTTGCAGTGATATCCTTATATAGTTGTAGTCAGAACATTCTATCTTTTTTGGTGCCATTCCTGGGTCTTGAGTAAGAGTCTTGACACACAGTCTCTAAGCTTTTATGCTGAGCTAGTGCTCAGCTGCTTGAGCAACAGCACAACTTCCAGATTTATCTATGCACACAGTAGTGAGGAATCGACCCTAGGACTTTGCATGTACTAGGCGAGTACTCTACCACTGAGCCCCAGTAGTGACAAGTGTATAAACAGATAAATGTGTAGATTCGTAGATAGATAGATAGATGTAGATGCATAAAACAAGAGACATATGTCTGTATACTATGAAATTGCATATACAATATTGCTACCGATTATTGGCAATTAAATTATTCCTTGCTTTTTTAACTATCATAGTTGAATACATAATAAAGGAATAATTGAAAATTAGTCAATGTAGTATAATTGTTGTGTATAATTTTATAATCATAAACTAACTACCAATTTAATTGTTAATTTTATAACATCCATTTGTATGGATGTATATGGGAATGGGTTTCTTAGAATCTCGACTATTCATTAGTGGCAATCCCGGGATTCAACCTCCAGAACTAAGTTGCCAGTTTCAGTATGGCTTCCTTAATAGCTTGCCAAACATCAGCAATGCAAGGTCATGTACACTTTCTGGGACTTGTCATTTAGACCCAGGATGGTCACAATACAAAGGGAAAAAAAAGTAAAACCACCTTCTTGAACTTCTCAGTTTTATGCTTCTCCTTTTTTTTTATTTTTATTTTTTTTGCCAGCCACAAGATTTGAACTCGGGTCCTCGGATACAAGGGTCTGCTGTGACAGAAATGCCAAGACCTGAGTGCAAGCCCTGTGCTCGGCTAATAATAATAATAATAATAACAACAATAAAGCCCTGGTTTGGAATTTGCACCATTTTCCTGGCAGGCCTTGTATTTGAACTCAGGGTATGGATAACCCTGTAGCACTGTAGGTGAAGGGCAAAGGCTCACCGTGCTTGAAGATAAGAAATTCAGAGCAGTTATCAGGGCCTGAATTGAATCCCCAGCACTGGAAAAAGGAATATTAATATATGAGATCTATTTATTTGCATATGTTTACTGTGTATGACGCTTATTACCCTTATTTATTTAGTATTATTACACATATAACATTTTTATTACATCATATCACATAGGATATATCCACATATGGATTATGCATCATATTGAGACCCAGGACTTTCTCAGAGAAGGAAAAAATAAATATGTCAAAATTGGCTTCTTAATCCACAAATAAATTTTTGGCCATGCTAGGATTTCAACTCACGGTCTTCAATGGCCAATCCATAAATGGGGTCACAGTCTTAGCACACCAGCCTCTAGCAAACTGAGCTGCCAGGAATTCTGAGGACCTGTGATCAAGCCATAGGAGTGCCTTATAGATAGATAGATAGATAGATAGATAGATAGATAGATAGATAGATAGATAGATAGATAGATAGATAGATAGATATGTATATATATATATGCATACATAGAGAGGGAAGGTGAGGATATAAAATTATATATGTATATATAATTACTAATTATTCATTACTAAATAGTGCCTCCATTTAATGAAGTATCACGGTTGAATACTTACAAAAGCCTTAATTAAAAATTAGTCAATAGACTTCCATTAGGGGAATTATACCATGGTGCTGGAATGGAAGATATATATATCCAATAATTTTTGTGTGGCATTCTAAAATAGAATCATGGATTAGCTGCAAGTTTATTGCTTTCATAATATTCCATTAGTATTCCCATGAATAGGAAGGATCTCCTTCCATTTGTGGGTGGCAGTCCTATTATTTGAACTCCAGGCCTGGGTAGTTTACTTTGAATGCAAACCATTGGAATGACACCATAAAGATTTCAGATTGTTACAATTATACAAAAGAACAACAAGAAGAAAAGAAGCCATGCATGAGCCATGGGCTCATGCATGTAATACTAGCTCCTCAGGAGGCTGAGATGTAGAGATTGCCAATTTGAATTCAGCGGGGGCAGGAAAGTCTGTGAGACTCTTATTTCTAAGATATCACATGAAAAAAAATGAATGGAGTTGTGGCTCAAGGGCAGAGCACTACCCTTGAACAAAAGGAGCTCAGGGACAGGGCCTAGGCTCATATTAAAAACCTGGAACTGCCCCCCCCCAAATGAGGCAATAACTCCATGTCTCTGTATATGGATGTATGATGTATGGATGATGGGCAGTCAGCAGGTTGCCATGGCCAGCCCCCCAACCTGGTCAAGCTAGGAAAAGCCCTGAAGAGTCCTCAGTCTGAACCTGCAGCTTGACCAAAGCATCCCTCTCTGCCATTTAAAAATTGAAGCCTTATATTCTGGCTGAAGTCTACCATCGGGACACGTAGCAGCCAGCCACTGCCTCCAGGGAGACCACAGTTCCTAGACTGTAGGAGTTGTCGAAGTTTCTGGCTCCATAGTCTCTATCCCTCTGTAGGATATGAGCCTAGACCTCTGGGGCCTGGTGGCTATCACTCATTTATCATTCGTCATTGCCAAGTCTCAGGCTGGTCCCAAACCTTGGCAAAGATATTAAATAGCAATTTCTATGCCAAAAGGGGTATGCCAATAAATCCCACCCTCATAACTCCCATGAGAAGTGAGCCTTGGGCTGTGAATGTGGCTTAGTGGTATAGTGCTTACCTAGCACACACTAAGTCCTGGGTTCAATTCCTCATTCCAAAGAAATAGAAAAAGCCAAAAGTTGCACTGTGGCTTAAGTGATAGAGTGCTAGACTTGAGCAAAAGGTGATCAGGAACATACCCAGACCCTGAGTTCAAGACCCAAGACTGGCAAAAAGAAAAAAAATGAGCCTGGTATGACATATTCTTGTGGGACTCATAGGAGGGCCATGGTTATAGGAAAGAAGTAGAGTAGAGGGAAGCTGCTGATGGCTCACCTCTGTAAGCAACTCAGGAGGCTGAGATCTGAGGATCCCAATTGGAAGCAGGGAAGTCTATATGAGACACTTTTCTCTAATTAAACACTCATAAAGCCAGAAGTAGAGATATGGTTCAAGTAGTACAGTGCTAGCCTTGAGCACAAAAGCTCAGGGATCGGATAGAATTCAGGCCATGAATTCAAACCCCAGGACTCACACACACACACACACACACACACACACACACACACAAACATCATGATAGAGCATTTGCCAGTCACCTTTCACAAGTTCCATCTCTAGCAACTCATTATTTAAAAAAAGAGGGATAAGGGAAGATAAGACTTGCTCCAGGAGGTGCTATAATCAATGCCAAAATTCCACAGGAGTTCTAAGATGTGGATACAGGACAGAGAGCCTCAGGCAGAAGGTACAGCATGGGCAAAGGTCTTGAGGTGTGCTGTAGAGCAGGTAGTGTGGGTGGAATGAAGGTTCTGTGGCTTCAGAAGAGTCTGTCAGGACATTCATGGCTGGGCCAAGGTTTGTACTTGAGTCACAGGGCAGAGGTTGGGGTCCAGGAAGGGGGCCCAGGAGAAGAATAGCTTGGCTTTTCACCACAGACCCCTGCCATTTCTGGTGGCTGGAAGCCTATTTTTCACAGCTCCTGACCCACAGAATTCCTTTGCCTGGAGGAGCCAGTGCAAATGCAGGGGAGAATGCTTGCTTAAGAAAAGCTTCTAGCCCAATGCCACCAGTGGCTCAACCCCTGTAAATCCTAGCTACTCAGGAGACTGAGATAGAGATCGTGGGTCAAGCCAGTTCAGGGGAGGAAAATTAGTGAGACTCTTCTTGCCGATGAACTACCAAAAGCCAGGAATGGAGTTGTGGCTCAATTGGTAGAGAGCTAACCTTGAGGGAAAAAGTTAAGAGACCAGAACCCAGACCCCTGAGTTCAATCCCCAGTACTGGCACCTAAAAAGTAAAGAAGAGCTTTCAAGAGTTCCTAGTCCACTGTGGTGAAAGGCCAGATCAGCCAGGCCCCAGTAGCTCACACTTGTACTCCTAGCTCATCAGAAGGATGAGATGTGTGGATTGAGGTTCAAAGCCAGTCTGAGCAGGAAAGTCTGGGAGACTCTGATCTCCAAGGAACCTCTAGAAACCAGAAGTGGCTCTGTAGCTCAAGTGGTAAGCTGAAGAGCTGGGACACAGTGCCCAGGCCCAGAGTACAAGCCCCATGACCAACACCTAGCCTGCTTGGTCTTACTTTGTGGCTCTAGGAAGAGTATTTTCCAGTGGGCCCCTGATGGTCTCCCAATACCTAGATCTCCTACAAGTCTTGAGAGCAGCCTGTTTGGAGGCCATTACCTACAGATATTTCTCTTGGGTATTTATTGGAACATTACAGGATGGAATAGGAAAAACCCTAGGTCTCCTTGGTACAGACCAAAATTTTCTTAATGCAAACCCAGAAACACACACACAAAAAAAAAAAAATCAAAAAATGGTTGGACAAATGGGATTGCATGCAATTGCAGATTTTCTGCCTGGCAAAGGACATAGCTAGCAAGATCACTAGAAAGCCCATGGATTGGGAGAAGATTTTCACTAGCCATACAATGGATAAAGGTCTCATATCTAAAATATACCTGGAACTTAAAAAATTAAATCCCTCAACAACAAATCTTCAAAGAATCAACTGCCCAATAAATAAGTGTGCTAAAGACTTAAAGAGAAATTTCTCTGAAGAGGAAAGAAGGATGGCCAATAAACACATGAAGAAATGCTCAAACTCTCTAGCCATGAAAGAAATGCAAATCAAAACGGCATTGAAATACCACCTCACCCAAGTTAGAATGGCTATAATCAAGAACTCTAATTACAACAGATGGTGGAGGGGATGTGGACAGAAGAGAACCTTATTGCACTCTTGGTGGCAGTGTAAACTTGTTCAACGATTTTGGAAACCAATATGGAGATTCCTCAAAAGACTCCACATAGAGCTCCCCTATAACCCAGCAATCCCACTTTTGGTCATGTACCCAAATGTTTACAAACAAGACCACACTAAAGCTACCAGCACATCTATGTTTATTGCAGCATTATTTACCATAGCTAAGATATGGAACCAACCCAGATGTGCTTCAGTAGATGAATGTATCAAGAAAATGTGGTATATAATGCCTCCATCAGAAAGAATGACATTGCCCCATTTGTTAGGGAATGGAAAAACTTGGAAAAAATTATATTGAAAAGTAAGCCAAGCCTGTCTCTGGTATGGCATGTTCAGAATTTGAAAATGAGTAGTTAGTAGTCATAGGAATGTTGAGGAACAGATATATTCTGTCCTCTTAACAATTAGTCAGTTTTCAAATTTAGGAGTTTCCATAGAATTGAACTGTTTTCTGTTTTAGTATGAGACAATACTAAAATAATGTTTTTTTCAAAATAATGGCAAGTCTATTCTGAAAATATTGTATACTTTGATAACATTCACGTTGAATTCCCTCCGATAAAGAAAGAGCTAATTCAAATTAGCAGGCAAAATGTTCATTTTTTAAAAGGTAATACACATAGAATAATATTTATTATACCAATACAGTGAAATTATATTTTATGCAGCTCATTTTAACTTAATTTTATTGTCAAGGTGATATATAGAAGTCTTGCAGTAATTGTAAGTTAGTGAATACATAATATGTCAAAACTTTTACCCCTCCCTCATTTTTCTCACAATTTTCCTTCACCCCAATACTCCTCACAATTCGTAATGTAAATTTCTAACATGTTGTCTTGTGAGTATTGCTATTGCATTGATTTTCCTTTAGTCCTTTGTCTCGCCATTTTATTGTTCCACTTCCCTTGTCAAATGAAGATATATATATATATATATATATATATATATATATATATATATATATATATATATACAATAAACAGGATACTGAAATCAAATACAACAGTGGACACACCATAGAGGAAAACACAAAAGAAAAAAGAAATCACATAGTACATTAAAAACAACAACCACAAAGAAAAACCTCTCTTTCCATATCTAGGAGTTTATTTTGCTCAGTATCATTTTTTTGTGTTCATTTATGCATAGCTATTGAGCCATTCTGTTCATCTGCTAGGACTACCCTAGATATTTTCTAGTTATTACAAATGAGGGAAACCATGGAATCTGTCTTTGTGTCTTGCTTATTTTTCTTAGGATTTTTTCAAGTCTTTCCATTTCCTTATGAATTGGAAGCATAGAATTCCTCCGTACATATATAAACCACATTTTGTCAATTCGTTCATCTAATGAGTGATATATTGGTTTAAAACATGATTGCATGTAAGTATCACTTGAAGCCATTCAAAAATGACAGATGCCAACTCACCAGATATACTCATGTCATGATTTCCAAGTAAGATAGTATTTTATGGTGGTACAAGTGTTAAGATATCTGAATGAGTCTAATGTATATCTTGCACTGAATTAGGCAGGAAGATATCCAATATCATATAGGATAAAAATGGTAGTGAAAAAATATTTCCCTTGAGAAAGATATAGGAGGCTGCCAGAAGTATGAATTAGTTCAGATAATTTTGAAGAATTTAGAAATGCAAGCTCAATTATGTCTCTTTAAAGAATAATTATGTAAGTGGAAGGGAAAAAGAAGGGTTAGAGAAGAAAATAACTGACAGCAGATCATTGTCCCTAGTTAGAGTATAAAATGATATAATCTATAACTTCCAAGTTAAAAAGAGACCAGTTATGATCTGTCAATGGCGATTGAGGAATTTTCTATTTTAAAGAAGAATCAATTCGAGGAGTCTTCAGTCACATCAGTAAAGCTGTATGTGCAATCTAATACTTGGTGTTACTTGTCCTACATTTATAATGAGTAGGCTGATAAGATATCCAAACATATCTAAATATATTTCAATAACATCCCAAACTGATATGGATAGATGGGTCAATAATTGGAACTATAGGACAAAGTAGACTTGTCTGAGTTTTAGTTCAATCTATAATCCCCTGGCTAAATAAAGTTTTCAAAAATGTTCAGAGAATACCTCTAAAAAAAGTTCATGAGTTATATCTGTATAATATTTCTAAGGTCAGGATAAAAGCATTTGTTCCCAACATTTAGAATCAACAGGACCTGTTGAATTTATGGATCCAGAATTTTATGTCTTCACATTCATATCTCAACATTTTATTAATATGACTTTCACCAAAACACTGTTCTTATTGAACTTGTCTATGTCCTTTTACTTTTCAAATCCAAATAGTAGATTTTCTTCAATATCTTCCTGAAAATTCTTTCCTACCTTTTCTTCTGTAAATCTGTGTTTATTACTTTTTTGTTTCCTTATTTATCTCTTTCCTCCAATCTTATCCACACTGATACTCACATTGTTCACACTTTCAGCAGAACTTTCCTTTTCCTCTTCCCTTTAATAATGTCCCTGATTTTATTATTATTTTTCATATTCATGTTCGTGGATATTTTGATGATGTTCAAACAGACCTATCTTTGCATCTGTTTACATAAACCTTAGAACAATCAGAGAGTTTTTTCCTCTAAATCCATCTTTTCCACCTGTAGTCCTTATCATCAAGAATGTAACTAACATAGTTAGGAGACAGACATGTGGAAACACTTTAGAGTTCCTCTTACCCTACCTCCATCCATTAGATGAACGATCAAGATTTTCTCAGTTTCTGTAACTAATGTAATTTCTATGTACTCCTTTTTATACCCCTGACACCAGCCTATTGCAAATACTCATCACCAGTCACTCAGTCCTAAAACAACTGTTTACAAAGTATGCATTTTTCCCCATAGTCTTTTCATATTGGTCCTCTCCATCACCAAATGGCTCTCCTTGTAAGCACACAGAGTGAAGAACTCAGACAAAAATTCTAGTACCATTATTTACTCACAACATCGACTGTTGGTCTTATATTTCTCATCTGTAAATGGATGTAATCTACTAGAAATATTGAAGAATATAAATATTGACTTCTAGAGCAAGGAAAAAGAAAGTAAACAGTCCTTACATTTTCTACCTTAGCTTACAAATAAGGAAAGAGTCAAATTCAGTTTGTTGGTATAAAGTCAGAAATAGTTTCATGAAGAAATAAAAATAAATTTTAACTCCTGGCTCTGCAGCTTGTGTCCTTTTATGGTAACTGCAGATAAGTAAGTGGTATTATGTATATTGTGTCATGTATTTACAGCTGTAATGAAGAACATACTCTTAATATATCATTGGAAACATTGGTTATTGAGTAGTGTCTATATGAGAAAGTTATTTGAACTAATCACATTAAGTTGAAACCTACATCTTAGTCCATCAAAATATGTAAATAATAGATTTTATTTATAAGAAAATAATATCACCAAGAACAGTGAGTATACATTAGAAAGACTGCTGGCATAACATTAGGGTTTTTACTGTCTCTACCTGTTTATGTGATTGTATTTCTTGATATTGAAACTCTCCTCTTTTTATTCTGGTTTTTTTTTTTTTTTTTTTTTGGTTCATCATGGGGCCTGGACTCTGGGCCTGGCACTGTCCCTCAGCTCTTCAGCTCAATGTACACTACCACTTGAGCCACAGTGCCACTTCCCGCCTTTTCTGCTTATGTGGTGCTGAGGAATCAAACCCAGAGCCTCATGTAGGCAAGGCCAGCACTCTGCCACTGAGCCACCTTCCCAGCCTTCCTCTTGTTATTGTATGTCATCCAACGCTGTTTATAACTATGCACTCAATGTGGGAAGTTTAGCTTCAAAGATAATTAAAGTTTTTTTTTTTCCTTTTCAATCACAACACCGTCATTGTTAGGCTACACTCCATCCAAATTATTATTAGCATCATAAGTGCTAATTATTGAACGTCGGATATGTGTCTATGATTTTACTATTATTTGTCTATTGATTAATAATTTTAATGTTACCACTGTGCATGCATCCATATTGAAATTTTGAACAAATAATCAAAAAAACTAAACCATATCAGGTAACTTGACTGTGTGCTTATAACAAATTATGGAATAGATTTTTTGAAGCATTGCAAATTCCTAATCAGTATTAATTAACTTCCTCTCTCTCCTTAACTACAAACAAATATTTAAGAGTTTGGGCAGAACCTTTTCAAGTAATATACTGTAAATGTAACTACAATATCATGTGTATACCTAAAATTCCCTTGAAAGTAATAAACTCTACTTTATATTGAAATATTATTTATTTTATTCTAGGAAACTTTTAGAAAAATAGACTGTATATCTTTGAAATGAAAAAGGTAAAAATACTAACATAAATGTTTTAGAGGGAGTCTGTCATATATATGTTATGTGTAGAATAGTTCATTTTTAGAGATTATTTGTCATCAGAAATATATGCATATATCTAAATTTATTTGCAGAATGATATACATCATAGTGAAACAAACATCTTAAAACATAATTATAATTAATAAATAACTTCATGAAACCAAGTGCCGGTAACTCACCCTTATAATACGAGTTATTCTGTGTGCTGAAATCTTAGAATTGTTTTCGAAATTAGCCCTGACCGAACAGTACTTGTTAGATTCTTATCTCCAATTAACCACTAAAAACAGGAATTAGCTCTTTTCCTCAAGTTATAGAGTGTTGTCTTTGACAATAAAAAGGCTTAGGGACAATGCCCAGGCCTTGCAAACAACACCCACAACACCAATTGTATCACATTAATTTCACAAAAGCATCTTTTAACTGCTGTGAATATTTCTTAGAAACCTGAATACATACCCTTGAAAAATGTTAAGTAAAAAAGTATAGAATATTTACGTCTATGTTAAAGACATGACTATTTAGATTGTTTAAGATATTTAGGTAATGATTACAAGTTAATAATAATGATAGGTAGGTCATATATTGGGACTGGTTTTTTTATTCTATTTTACAAAAGTAATAAAATGATATTTATAATGATTATATAAAATTACTCTTGCTTGGTATTTGAATTATGATTTGATAAATATTTTTAAATGGTTTCCAAAGCAAAGGAGTCTCAATTCTTTTGTAATTTCAAAACAATTAAGAAAATGATTTCAAGGCTGGTTCACTCTAAGTCTATGTTTGTTTTCTTCTTCTAGTTTTCATATGTTAGTAGAAATTAAAATTCCAAAAATTTAATGGATATTGGCATTCAGGAACATCTTCACATATACTAATATTGGAGTCGTTTGAGTGGAATTGTTTTATTTCATTTGTTACTTTCACAAATAAATCAAGATGATTGTGTATTTTGTTCTTTTCACTGCTTTTGGCTCTTATCTTGATAATACGTTTTTCCTAGTAAGGAAGAGATAAGCCATTTGATTGAGCAAGTAACATATGACTTTCATAAAATGCAGATGCATAGATGTCTTCTGTCATTTCCTAAAAGTTTCTTCCAGAAAAGTTTCTCAATTACTTAGAAGTTTTTCCCCTTCCCCTCTACAAATTATACCGACATCAAATACAGTGAAAGCAGGGGTTATACTGTGGGGGAGGGACATACAAAACAACAAAGAAATAATCTTATAAATGTTTTAGAAACAATTGCATGAAAGAAAAAAAACATTTGAATACATATCTTAGGGTTAATTTCCTTAACATCACCTTATCTGAACTTTCTGCTTGACTCAGACATATACTAAATATTGCAAATAAGGGAAACCATGGGAAAGAAATAGGGATACAGGTGGACCCATTGCAACAATGAGATATACAACTCCTTATGCCAAAAAATGAACTTTACAACTTTGGTGGGGGGTGTAGGGAGGAGGATTGGGTGGCGCGGCGGGGGAGGATGGGAAGGAATGGGAAGGGGAAACAAAGGAGGAGGCTACAATGCTTGATAAGAAATATACTCATTAAATTGTCCATGTAATTGTAACCCCTCTGTACAGTATTTTCACAATAAAAAAATAAAAATAAAAATAAATTACTTAGAAGTGATGCATAATTCCTAGGTATAGGTATTCCAGTTATCACATATACTTTTGGATTAAGTTATCTCTGTATAAATTCAAATGGACAAAATACCTTCAAAATAAACAGAAATCACATATTTGTTTTTTGGTTTTGTTTTTTTTTTTTGGGTCTGGTCGTGGGGCCTGAACTCTGGGCCTGGGCACTTGAGCTCTTCATCTCCAGGGTAGCGTTCTACCACTTGAGCCAAAGCCCCACTTCCGGCTTTTTTTGTTTTGCTTATGTGGTGGTGAGGAATCGAACCCAGGGCCTTGAGCATGCAAGGCAAGGGCTGTACTACTGAGCCACGTTCCCAGCCCCACATCTTTGTTTTAAATGCAGTAGTTTAGAAAGAGTTTTTAGCCAACACCAAAAACATCTTTTTAGCTATTCTGCATTTTTTTAGCTATTCTGCATTGTGTGAAGAAGTTTTTTTTTTTTTTTTTTTTTTTTTTTTTTTTTGTCGGTCGTGGGGCTTGAACTCTGGGCCTGGGCGCTGTCCCTCAGCTCTTCAGCTCAAGGCGAGCGCTCTACCACTTGAGCTACAGCGCCACTTCCGGTTTTCTGGTGGTTTATTGGAGATAGGAGTCTCACGGTCTTTCCTGCCCGGGCTGGCTTTGAACCACGATCCTCAGATCTCAGCCTCCTGAGTAGCTAGGATTACAGGCGTGAGCCACCAGCGCCCGGCTTGTGTGAAGAAGTTTTAACAATAGTTTTTTTTTCCTGACATGTAATTCACTTACAATATATTATCACCTTTTATTGTATACATTTTAGTGCTTTGGAAGTAAATTGTACCTTCATAGGTTTTCAAAGCCTAGTTTTCACAAACTTGCATTTCTTCAAATAGAAATGCTGTAAATTTTAGAACAGACATTAAAATAGATATAAAATTCAGTTACCGGAATTTGCCCAGCATACATCCTCTATATTTGGGGGATCATTTCCAGGGTCTCACACATACTATACAAGTTCACTGTCAATTACATTCTCTGTCCAAAAATGTTTTTTACTTCTGTTTAATACATTCATAGAAGTGTAATGCGTGGATCCTATACAATTCTTTTTCACCTTTTGAAGGCTTGAAAACTTGTTTGCTAAAATAACTGCAGTATTATACAAATTGATCACAATGAGAAATATATCAATTTCTCCACAAATGCATTACTATATTTTGCCTCCTCTTTTTATATTATGGTCATACTAGTGAGTTTTCTTTTTATTATTTCTTAGACACTAAAAAGGAGCTTAATTCATATGCTCCTCCTGTTGGCTATTGATTTACATATGTTATTTAAAGAAATATCCTATTCAGGAAAAATTTATATAGATTAGAAGATATAAAAATACTTAAGTTTCAGAATCATTGTAGCATTAACATTGTAGCATTAACAAATACGTGCCCTCTGTTGGATATGTTTTCATTTCTGTTATAGTGTCCCTTGAATTATGAAAGGTTATCACTTGATATAATCCAGTTCTTGCTTTTCTTTAGCCAGTAATATTTTCCATGTCAAATTTTTAGAAACCTTTACTGATCAATGTCATGAATTTTTACATTTAGGTTTTATAGGTTTTTACATCTCACATTTAGTTTGATAGTCATTCTTTATAAGGTTTGAGGTAGGCCAGGTGCCGGTGGCTCACGCCTGTAATCCCAACTACTCGGGAAGCTGAGATCTGAGGATCGTGGTTTAAAGCCAGCCCGGGCAAGAAAGTCCATGAGACACTTATCTCCAATAAACCACTACAAAACTGGAAGTTTTGATGTTGCTCAAGAGATAGAGTGCTCACCTTGACCTGAAGAGCACATGGATAGCGCAAAAGCCCAGAGTTCAAGCCCCATGACTGACATACAAACAAAAAAACAAAGGATTGAGGTTGTAGTCTAAGATCGTTCTTTAAATCTAGAGAGGCAATAGTGCCCATACAACCATTTAAGATTCTGTTTTTATTTCATAAAACCATAACATCCTTTTCAAAATCTGTGGACCATAAAACTAAGAATTTATTTTTGACAAATCTGTTACCTTATTCTATGTGTCTGTTCTTATAGTTGAACTATGTTGTCTTCACTACTAAACATGGTAATACTATTCAATCTAGTATGAAGGCTCAAGCTACACCATTTTACAAGATTGATCTGACTGACCTGTATTCCTTGAATTTACATACGAGATTATTGAGCAGGTGGACCAATATTCTAGAGATATCTAAATATTTCATAGTCACTCATATTTCACACCTTGTGAAAATACACACCCCTGATATTATATATAGAAAATGTCTTTAGAGACTGCTCAATGCAACTAAAATTAATTAAGGAATGAGATAAGATTTAGATAACAGTACAGCATAATAAAGCTGAATGATAACGACTTGAGCTATACTGCAGAAGAGAGCGAGAGGGGGACCACATAGGAGCTGTATGTCATTGGTATTGTTTCAAAAAAACAGAAAGACTTCAGAGAAGACAAGGAGAAAAATAAAGTGTCCTGAATCTAGTTTCTTTTTAATCCACCTGATAGTTTGGACTGAAAGTCAGATAACATGGGAAAAATAAAATAGAAAATAAAGCATTGTATAAAGCTGTTACAATGTAAAGAAATTGTAATAGTAATATAATTCATTTTCAAAGAAATAAGAGAAAGAATAACAATAACAATTGCTAATGTGGATAGAAGATGGATCACATTTTATATACAATTTTGAAAAAACATACTAGGAATGAAAATTTAAAAGTCATAATTTATAATACAATTTGTATTATAACTTGATAGAATAGCTCAGTGGTAAAACATTGGCCTAACATATGTGAAGCAATTGTGTGATCTCCCAAGCATTGCAAAGTAAACACAAAGCACACACACACAAAATTCACATAAACACACACGCACACCACATACACACATTTGGAATATTGTTATTATATTAAACAAAGGAAATTATCACAAATAGTAAAAGTATTTTAATATATGAAATCATAGTATTGCTCATACTATTTAAAAGTTTAGTAGAAATAAAATAGTCACAAGATACTTGGATTCTTATAGATTGAGTAAATTGAAAATTAAGAAATAAAAGACATGAGAACTTTACAAACAAGTTTTAAATAATAAACATTTTGAAATATTTGTCCTTTTAGTTTGACAAAAGATTGATGTTACTGGTGTTTTAACTCAAGATTTAGAAGATGATAACCAAGTGCTCTATATCTTGCTAGGGATAGCTATATCTCTAATCATTTCACTCTGGAAATTTTATGATAAGGTCTCATAATTCGTCAATCTCTCCCGAATTACAAACCCTATTTACATTTCCCACCATAGTTAGAAATTTGAAACCACAAATTCCTATGCCCAGCTCAAACATTTTTTTTTTAATTCAAGTACAAATATTTCCAAAAAGTGACCAGGTAATAAGGCCTTTTTAATAAAGTATGTGCTTCTTGAAAATACAGCATTTGTTACATGGACAAATATGTTTAGGACTATAACAAAATAAAATTATTTAAATTCACCAACCATATAAAATTTAAGAAAATAATTTTTTACATATTCACATGTTAACTATTTTGAAAGCAAAATATATGTCTGAATAATTTACATGTGTTATAATTATGCAAAACTAAATTAACTAATCTACAACTTTGAAAAAAGAATTACACTAAAGAAACAAAACAAAAGAAGTTCAAAATTTGAAATTTAGAAAATAAAGTGTATTCTTTAGTTGACTTAAGTAACGGTAAACCCTCTGTATATCAATTTTATAATAAAAAATGCATGAACAAAGAAAGAAAAGTATCCATTGGTCAATAACAACAGGAGAAACATCAGTAGTTTTTTTTTGTGTGTTCAAAAAAATCAATGGAAGAGATAACAATGTTCCTTCCATAATAAATGTAGTCATTACCTTACTTAAGTAACTGTATCCCCTCTGTACATTACTTTTACCATAAAATTAAATTGAAATTAAAAATAAACTAAATAATATACCAATTAAGAATTTGTAGAGAGCTAGGAAGTTGGTTAACTGGTAGAGCGCTTGCCTTGCATGCTTGAGGCCCTGGGTTCGATTCCTCAGAATCACATAAACAGAAAAAAAAAGCCAGAAGTGGCGCTGTGGCTCAAGTGGTTGAGTGCTAGCCTTGAGGTAGCCTTGAGGGACAGCGCCCAGGCCCAGAGTTCAGGTTCCAGGACCAGACACCCCCCCCCAAAAAAAAAACAGAATTACTAGAAGCCATTGGTTAAAAACTTTTTAGAAAACTGCCCTAAGTACCCAAGTAATAAAATTTGATAATAGTATTTAAATATTTCAACTTCAGCAGAGAAGCTAAAAGATTAAAAACTGTTACAAACTAAAGTAATAAATCAGAATATATCACTATTTATAATAATCATAAGATGAATTTATAGTGGTAGTTAAGTATGTAAGAAATGAGGCAATTTGCCATTCGTTTGCACTTAATAAGTGAGAAAGAATTTTCTAGGTCTTTTTAAATATATAATAAGTTTAATGAAGAAACGATTCTTTCACATCATATGATAATCAGATGAAGCTGATATTAGAACAAAGAGCAGATTGTAGTAAGTTTTGGATGTTAATGTATATACTTATTTTGGTTGTGAGAAATTGTGTTCAACTTGGGGTATTGTTTTTGTTAGACTGGTTAATTTTAGGATAGGGGTTCCCTTTCCACAAGAACAAGCACCTGATCTGTCTTTTTAGCCTTCTCATTACCAATGGCATAAGAGTTGCAAACCAACTTGTCTAGATTCCTACCTTGGCTGGCCTGGATTCTGCAGTCCTTCCAATCTTAACCTGTAAATAGTGCAGGATGGTGGAAATAATACAATGCAGCTAGCTATAGATTGAGAAGGAAGTCCACTAAACTTTTGGCCTGGGTTCTGTTCTCAAGCCTCCTCAATAGTTAGTTCAGATAGAAGCCCCTACTGCCAAGCAGTAAGAGTATTTTTTTAAAGCAACTAGACATATATATTATTTAGGCATGTGAACACCTCAGGACAAGAATGAATAAAAGAGCATTGAAGCATAGAGGACAGGCCCAATGTTAACTAGCTACTTAGAGGCTGAATAAGCTTAGCTGGCTACTCAGGAGGCTGAGATATGAAGACCACTATTCAAAGCCAGTCCAATCTTGAAAATAAATGTGATTATCTCAAAAAAATAACAGTGGAACAATGGCTCAAGTGTTAAACCACTATTCTCGGTGACAGAAGCTTAGGGAGAGTGCCTAGGCACTATCAAGCCTCAGGAATGATGAATGAATGAATGAGCACTTGCACATGCCCCTGCGTGTATATGCGTGCATGTGTACACACACACATACTCTCTCTCTCTCACACACACACACAAACACACACACACACAAATGAGTATTTCAATGCGAAGTTCTTTTTTTTTTTTTTACCTTGCTGTAATCTATTTCCCAGTATTAGTTTACAAATTAACAAAATCAGCTAAGAACCTCTTTACATACAACTCATCTTGTTTCTCTAAAGTCAACTCTCTTTTTGGAAGCAGGCTTTTATTTGACCCAAATGTAAATTATTCAGAAGGTCGATTCATCTCCCTCAATTCTGTAGAATTAGATGATTGTTTAGCTTCCTCCAAGCAATATAATTTTGTGAAATCCTGCATCAAGCAACATATTTCTTTCACTAGAAAGGAAGCCTCTGTCAAATAATTAGTAATAGGTTTTCCTTCTCCTTGCTAGCATCTGTAGTTTTATTATCTTCATACGTTTCATGGTCTGTCTGTGTATGACAAAGACTGCTGTGAAAATAAAAAGACCCTTCACAGCACTTATCATTTATATACCATTCATAGATATGAAGGTGTTTAAATATTACTGAAATTGCTTTGGAATGCAGCATGTTCACATTGACTATCGTGAAAAATAAGAATTGGTTTCTCAGAACTTTAGGTAAGAACTTGATTGAAAGAAACAAAGGGAAAAGTGAGGAACAACTCAACACATACATTCAAATGAAACAAAACAACCCAAGGAAACAAATTAATTCATTACTCAAGAACTTGCAGGAAATAAAAGACTTAAAAAAACATCAGCTATGACAAGCTTATGAAAATCCTGACTACATGGGAGTCTACTCTTGTGAGGATAAAGGTTAAAGCTCTATCCTCTGGACAGAAAGATATGTACACAATGCCATGCACCTGTTATTCTAAATTCCAGGAAGAATAACATAACGTGGACTGAGCCCAAGATCATACACAAGTATCTGAAAGATAATCAGGATAATTTAGGGCTGGAGACATGACAAAGTGATAAGAACACCCATTTAGGGGGCACAAGACACTCAATTCAAACTTTAATATTATGGGTATTAAAGTAAAAAGCTATGATTTTAAATAATTGAATAATTTTGAGATTTGAGTATTTGAATGGAAAAATGCATGAGAGAGAATGAACCCATGGTGCAAAGCTTTCAACTTAAGTGAAAATGTTTTGGGGTACTTTAGACAAAACAGAGTTACCTTGCAAATGAGCATGGTTGTGCATTTGAGTGATGGAAATATTTTACTTACACAAGTGTAAATTGAATAGATTTTATTTGCGTAGATTGTTTTTCTTGAATTACGAGCCTGGATGATGTCCCTGAGATTGTTCTCTCAAGGCTACCACTCTACTACTTTGAGCCACAGTTCCAATTCTGATTTTCTGTTGGTTGTTTGGTGATAAGAGACTCCTGGAAATTCCTGTCCAAGATGGTTTCAAAACATGATTGTCAGATCTCAGCCTCCCGAGCAACCAGGATGCCAGGCAATAGCCGCCGATAGTATAATAATTTAGTAAATTGTACAGTTACTGAAGTTATTCATTATCATTATAACCTGTGTAATATATGTGTGTGTATGTATATATGTATATCAATGCATATGGATAGAAATATTTTAACATATTTTTGTATCTACAGTAGATTTATAAAACCATCCATTATAAAATAAAATGGAAACAAAAGTTAATACGGAGCAAAACAAAGGAAATTATCACATGTTTCTTGTTGCTGAATGGAATACGAATTGCGAGAATAAGTTTGGGAAAACCATCTCTACATTAACAAAATGGATAAGAGGTATTAATTCCAATCAATTTATTTGCCCATATTGTGCAACCTCACACATGAGTGTCAAAATCAAGCCACACTTTTTGTCTTTGCTTTTAACTCACTTGTTATAATTTACGGGTTAGTTGAAGTAATCAAATAAAGATTAAAATAATATTATGTGAGGCTATGAATTAGAGCTGAAAATGATTTTAAATGTGATAATACCTAATTAAATTGCATATTTCTTACTTTTACTCTGTCATGTCCCTCATTTCCACATTAGGAAAGTACATAGAAGGTTCTCACTAAATTATATGAACATTTATGAAATAATGTATTGAAAGAATATGGGCACAGTGTGGTTTTAGCTTATTGAGACCTGTAAGAGGAATTGTGTTTCTAAAGACTTGCAATACATTGTGATGAAGGTGAAGGGAGGGATGTGCTTATTCTGGAAAACTGGCTAGAGGATTGCTCCCATAAAGGCAGTGATGAATTCTTTCAAAAAGTTACAGTAAAATCACTTTCACAACCATGTTCACTGCTGCAATATTCACCAAGTTACAGAAACAGCCCAGATGCTCTTTGGAGGAGTGATGGTTGGAGAAAGTGTGGCACCTATACAAAATTGGATTGCATCCATCCATTATGAAGACTGTTACATCATTTGCAACAAAATGGATAGATCTAAAACTATATCAATTAAACTAAGTCAGAACCAGACACACAAAGGACCCATGTTCTGTCTCATATTTGGAAGCTAGAACTTTAATACAAGTTTACACAAAAATATTAACCAAAGCATGCTATTTGCGGCGGAGTATTTCAAAGGTGTAATTTCTTATAAAAGTGAACTTTTAATCCAACAAAATATATATCAGGAAACTATCACTTGGAAGATGTGAGGGGAAGTCAAAAGGAAGGAATAAAGAGAGTTATGGAGGAAGAGAGGGAAAGTATAATATTCAATGTACATAGTATGAAACTAGGAAAAATTAAGGTGGGGTGAGGTTTGGAAGGGTGTGGAAAAGTTATATAAAGATCCATTATACTTAAAAAAAAACTGATTTGTTGAATGGAAATTCCATTGTCCAAGTATTTAAGATAATAAAAATATAATTAAAAACAATGGATACATCTGATCTTAAATTTTATTTCCATCTCTTTTAAAAAATAAAATTGTTTGCTCTATAAATTCATCAGAGGGATGTATTTTGTGGCTAGCTACATCATTGCACATCTGTCTCTCTCTTCTTCTCTCCCTTTCATGGTTCACATAGGTAATATGATTGCTCCATAATTATCCTAATTTATTTTGCTTTTATGTTTTTGGTTGCATCATTTCACTTTCTGCTCTGCCATTTCCCAACTAATTTACGTAGAAGGTTTTATTTCCTATTTTCTCATTCCTAGAATAAGCTGCACATGAAGACACCACTGGTCCTCATTTTCAGTCTGTACCTTTGAATACGGAGGAAAATCTTTCCTCTGCTCTCTACCAATTCCTGACTCTCCAGTTAGAATAATTTAGAATAGTAAAAAGGATAAAAGAGAAAATAAATAATAGTGAAACAAACAGATGCAGAAAATTCACCGGATTTTTTTGACCAGTTCATCCAATGTGAACTATTGGGGAAATACATGGACACTTCATTCTCACTGGCACTCAAAGTTTCTGGCTAGGCAATTCTGATGAAGATGAGGAACAAGAAAAAAAAGTGAGAAATGGTATCAATTGCAAGAAAAAATGGAGAAGGATTCAATCAAATTTCTTCTTTGGTCTGCCGAAAATAATCGCCTTACTACAGTGCAGAGACAACTTTCCAAAAAGGCCACTCATGTGAATACTAGGGATAACAATGAGTATACCCCTCTTCATCGAGAAGCCTACAGTGGACACTTAGACATTGTCCATGAGTTGGTGGCTCCAGGTAGATATTCATGTAATAATTGTCAATGGCTGGACACCCCTGCACAATACTTATACATGGAATAATACTAGAGTGGTTTCTTTATTTCATCATGATGCAGATACCAATGGAAAAACTAAAGGCCTCTTGACCACCTTGCATCTTGCTGCTGGGAATAGAAACAGCAAAGTTATACTAGATCTCTTTCTCTTGAACCATTATATCAAACCAGGTCTGAAGCACAACTTGGAAGAAACTGCATTTGATATTGCCAAAAGAATAAGTATGTATCACTACTTCTTTGAAGTTCTGGAAGGCTGTACAAATTGTTCTCTAAAGTCCTAATGGTTTGGTTAAGTTTCTTAAATTTCAAAATTGCCAGTCCATCCTATGTGTCCATACAAAATATTTTAACAATACAAAGCAACAACAATATCTTACTTTAAAAATTCATGGATTGCATGGTATTCTTCCAAGTGAATTGCCTGAGTTTGATGTCAAAATATATTCGAGTTGTTTGTATACTAATGATTTCTGTAGAGTTTTTTATTTTTTAATAAGAAATAATTTTAACTTATCTGTTGAAATGAGTAGTACAGAAACTAAAGATATTTCTGATGCTTGTCTGAAAAAAGTGTATTTTAAAATATTTAGTATTCTGTTTGTATAATATCCATAATCTGTTTAATTTTCTCCTTGATATAATACTTTGAATTCGACATTGTTTTATAATATATAGGTTCTTAATAAACGTGTCCTTTCAGATTGCATTCGATATAGAAACAGTTAAAGATTCCTTTAATTCCTAGGTCCTTATGGAATTTTATTTCTTTGGAATAAAATGACAATGTTATCTTATTTCAAAAGTTTTATAAAAGTTATGCTATGTAAAGGCCTTTCTGAAAAGGTGAAGATTGAATACATTGATGTCAAACTAACTTTTTTTCTATGAATTACATGTATTATTACACTTGTATATTTGTAATCAACTTTTTAATAACTGTTTTTCATTTCTTGCATTCTAAGAATGAAAAATATGGAATATTTCACAAATTTTCATATCATTAACATGGCTCTTGCACAAGAGCATTGTAATTCGGGTAGACGTGCTGCTGAAGCATGTAGTATCCTGTAAATTTAAGTAGTTAATGATGCAATCTTAAGACAGGCATATATCCTTGGTTGCCTATTTGTAACAAGGAAACCTTATTGTTACCTAAATTGCTTGTTATTTTTTGTTCAATTGTTCACATTTGCAATGTTTGTCAATAACTATTTTAAGTCTTTTTCATTTGAAATTTGATCATACTTTGAAGCCTTTATAGCTAGGTCCAAAGGTGATGGCTTTTCAAGTACTTACTTATCAACTGATTTAGCTTTGTGGAGCTAATGGATTCAAAGTAAGCCTTGCTTAAGAGCTACTTCTAAAATTCTCCAGCTTAAAAATGTCACAAATGAGGTCTTACTGGCACAAATGTCTGCCTGACCCATTACCCTTCTTCCATGTAGGAACAGACCAACCAGAATATCTTACTCTGACAGCATAGCTTGTCTTACTGGAGCAAAACTAATCTTAGTTATAAGGGATCATAGAGAGATGAACAGTTCAGACAGAACTGTTCAGACTAGAACGTATTTTAGTCAAAATATAATTATTTATTATCCCTACCATTTCAAAAGTAGCTAAAGCCAAGAAGGTGAAAAAATTTTCATATGCATGATTACCTAGTGTCCTGGCCTGTCTAAAATCCAACCAGGCAGGAACTTACACCACTGATTTTCTATCACCAAATATATTCCATAGTTCCAGGAGAAGTCCATATGTTTCTTCTCATTATTAGGCCTTAAATTGGTAATGTTTTAATCACAGTGTTTCCTCTTGCTTCTAGGCTGTACATGTCCAAATGGTAAAGTTTTAGGTCTAATTCTACCAAACACTGAGGTAGAGGTAATGGAAATATATTTTAAAACAGTTGCCTTTGTTACCTTAACCACAACAGAATAATGTAAAACATTTTCTTATATTATATATACTTATATATTTTATATTTATATGTGCTGATTTTATATTTCACACAGTGAATCTTACTGGAATTAATTGATAATTTGACAAATTACTTGATATTTATTCCAATAAATAGATTAGAATATAAATAATCAGGATTAGAATATATATTAAAATATAAAAAGTATCAAAACAATATTTTCGGTATAAACTGTGATACCTTCTAAGTGTTCTTGGTTTCTGAATTCACATGTTAAAAAAAATGTTGTTTTCCTCCAATCTATAAGGGATTTTACTCTGCTGCTCTATTTTTTTAACTTGCTGATCCCGAACTGTTTTTCTCCATATTTCTGAAGCATTCCTATTGATTATACCCAAATTTTGCTGATATGATACCTAAAAGGTATTTTTCTTCTACAGGATCCATGGGTCCTAGGATGCCAGGTCCCAGTTATCTGCATCATCAGATAACTAGGGCAAGAGTTCTTACCTAGGCCCATGCAACATGCCAACAGAAAGTAATTGAAGACCCATCTCAATTTCTCATTTCCTATATTTCAGGGCCCCAATTCCTTGAAATGCAGGAATTAGCAGTAAGCAATTGAGAAATGCAAGGCAACTTAAAATGCAAGATGAAATCACAAAATGTGAAAGTACAGTAATTCAAACTTTCAATTTTCAGATGACCGTCCCATGTGAGTGAACAAGACTACAAATGTCACAAGATTATTTGTAATACCCCTCTCCTAATGATTAATGAATGATTTCAGTCCAGCATCATCAGGCCAAAAAATAGTTCCTGGAATGATAGATCCATAATTGGTCTACAAAGACTAGGAAAACTTGACATAGAAGTCAAATATAATTCAGAAAAACATTAATTGAGAAGATCCTTAGTGCTTCAAAACAATGGTACTTCAGTAAAACTTGGTTCTGTAGTATAAAAATGTTGTCATTCTCAAACAAATGATAACCTACATTTAATCTCCTGAAAGTATATGCCTTTTTAAATAAACTTTTTAAAATCACATTTGCCAAAATAACACTTTACAAGTAGATAATATTTAGTGACGTTACAAGTTTTTCAAGTGTAGGGAGCAAGTTACAATAGAGTTGATTTATTTACCCAGCACTAAGGCCAAACAGGTTCAACCATTCATTAAAGTGTAGAAATACTACCCCCCACCATTTGTGTTTTTCAGTAGGTGACATCGAAAATTTGTTAAATACATCAGCCTCCCATATTTCAAACCAAAATATTAGCTAACAAAGTAAATTTCATCACATAATAAGTACATTTAAAAAAGTCATGAATAGTTGCCTTATCATATGGTGTTTTATGTATTCCCTATGTGTCTAACATAATAAGAAATATGACTTTAAGTCTTAATATGGGTACTCATCAGAGATTTGACAAACATAAAATATGTCTTCTATTTCTATCATATTCCTCTGCAGTAGTAAATTTTCATTTTCTTCATTTTCCAAAACTTATAGGTAGTAGAAAATATTATCCCATGTAAAATAAAATAATCACAAACCATTGTACAACACCATTTACAAAACTTGTAGTTAGGAATACATTCTAAGCCATTTTTAAACTTTCTTGTTGACTACAGATTAATTTTCCAAATGGAGGGGAATAAAATCATGTCTAGGTGCTTCATGTCTCCACTTTTACAAATTGTTACTTCAGATGAATGAATTATGGAAATATAAGCTGACATCAGTTCAAGTATATGCAGGATATAAACTCCATGGAATGTATATAAACAAGTACTAGCAGACAGTTTAACAGAATGACTATCAGGAAGTTGAAACAAGAGAGGAATAATAGTAAAGACATAGAATGAATGAAAATGGAACAAGGAGCAAGTACAGCTAGAATACTCAATGTGCACATGTGAGAAAGGACGTGGTAAATCGGAAATAAATCTTGTAGAAGGGGTTGGTTGAGAATGATAGAAGGAGTGACTCTGATCCCGGAACATTGGACAATTAGATGGACATCTTTAATTGTAACACACTTGCACAACCTTTTGAAATTCAGTGAAAAAACACAACAAAAAACAAAAACACACAAAAAGCACAACCAAACAGCAATCTCTATAAAGTATGATTATGACCTCTCAAAATTTTAAATAGTTAATGAAGGACAATCTTGGGAAAAGCATACAAAGCTGTTAAAAGTAGGCAGTTTAGGGTAGAGGAGAATTTTTAACAGATTTAAATAGATTGTCTAAGTTTATAAATGACCTACATCTGCTGCAAATATTTTCTTCTGCGAATTCTCTTGGCCTGAACTGGATACTCCAGTCCTGAGCCACACTTGATAGCTTGTGAAGACAGAATGGAAGAAACAATATCAAGAACCCATTACTCCACTGGAGAGAAAACAGTCCTCTATGTTTTCTCTCATTTCTCTTGACTACTTTTATTCACAATTTTAAGTCAAGTGATTTTTAATTATATTTTTTCCTTCTTCGTTCTGGCAAAGTAATTGTTCTAAGTAAGTTAATAAATATTATTTGCCATTTTTTTCTATCATGCTGTTTACTTGTCCAAGTTAGTCTATTAAACTTTCCCCTTTCATTTGGGTGCCACGGAAACTCAGCATCAATGTTAATGAGGACAATCTCTATTGTAAAACTTTGTCTCCAAAATACCAGTCCAAGAAGCTGTGATCACAAATATTTAGCTTTACTTCTTTTCTTTTTTCTTTTACCTTAAAAGTCTTCTTGTGTCTAAAGTGCCCTCAAAAATAGGAACTCCACCACTTTTTGGTTCAATCCTTCTAACCTCAAAGATGTAATTTGCTAACAAGATGCTTAGAGGAAACCGAAGAATACTTCACTTTTATCTTCTCTCTTTAGATTTCTCCCTAGATACCATATCAGGATCAGTGAAGTTATTCTTTCCAAAATTATTTCAATAGATCATCTTTCTCTCGGTCTTGCATTTGCTCAGAAGGATGTATGGAAAAGAATAGAGTTAAATCATCCATACCTTGCATGACAGTGTCTGTTACAAAAGGACAGTGCTCTTATGTCCTATTGCTCTGTCCTCCTCTTAGCTTTTGCTAAGAGGAGTGAGCTAAATAGTGAGCTAAATAGGCTCTGTAAAATCACTTTAGGTAGCAAAAATATTAAGACAATATATCAAAATTTTGGCCTCCCTCCACTGATGAAGCTAATATGCTTAGCTAGGGCCTCTAAGAACCCGTTTTCTTGCCTTTTCAATTTGCTCAATTATTTTCTCATCCCAAAACTTTTTGGCTTATGTAATAAGGGAAGTCTTCACTATCTCATGTTAATAAGGATATTATATATATGAGCTACTAAGAAATGTGAAATCATTGGTTTCAAGTATCCAATCAGTTTTTTTCTGTAGTTCAGTGCTTCACATGCAAAGACATTGTAGAAAGTATTACAAACAGAAAAGTGTAAACCCAATAACTACTTTAATTGTTGAAGGCACTTTCTCCCTAAATATATTGACCCAAATTATCTTGTTCAGAGAATTATTGTTTGCTAATTAAAGTCAATTCACAAATTTTGATGTCTTTTTTTAATTTAATTTAATTTTATTTTATTTGTGAACATACTGTACAGAGGGGTTACAATTACATGGGCAGGATAATGCGTACATTTCTTATCAAGCATTGCAGCCTCCTCCTTTGTATACCCTTCACATCCCTTCCCAGCCTCCCCCCTCCCCGCCAATCCCAATCCTTCTCCTTACCCCCCCTCCCCCTCCCCCCCCCCCCCCCCCCCGCACCGACGTTGTAAAGCTCATTTTGGACATGACAACTTGTACTTCTCATTGTTGCAACACGTCCACCTGTTTCCTTAAACAACTGGTTTTTCCCCATCTCTTCCACAAGTTATACTGACATTAAATATAGTGAAAGCAGGGGTTATACTGTGGGGGAGGGACATACAAAGAAACAAAGAGATAATCTTTTAAATGCATTAGAAACACATGCATGAAAGAAAAAAACATTAAAATACATATCTAAAGGTTCATTTTCCTGACACATTATCTGACCTTTTCCTCTTGACTCATACATATACTAGATATTGCAAATAAGGGAAACCATGGGACCTATGTTTCTTTGGGCCTGGCTTACTTCACTTAATATAATTTTTTCCAAGTTTTTCCATTTCCTAACAAATGGGGCAATGTCATTCTTTCTGATGGAGGCATAGAATTCCATTGTGTGTATATACCACATTTTCTTGATCCATTCATCTACTGAGGGGCATCTGGGTTGGTTCCATATCTTAGCTATGGTAAATAATGCTGCAATAAACATAGTCGTGCTGGTAGCTTTAGTGTGGTGTTGTTTGTAAACATTTGGGTAAATGCCCAAAAGTGGGATTGCTGGGTCATAGGGGAGTTCTATGTGAAGTCTTTTGAGGAACCTCCATACTGCTTTCCAAAGTGGTTGAACAAGTTTACATTCCCACCAACAATGAAGTAAGTTTCCTTTCTGTCCACATCCCCTCCAGCATCTGTTGTTGTTAGAGTTCTTGATTTTTGCCGTTCTAACTGGTGTGAGGTGATATCTCAATGTTTTGATTTGCATTTCTTTTATGCCTGGGGATGTTGAACATTTCTTCATGTGTCTATTGGCCATCCTTCTTTCTTCTTCAGAGAAGTTTCTCTTTAAGTCTTTCACAACTGCCCAATAAATAAGTGGGCGAAAGACTTAAAGATGTCTTTTTTTAAAGAAGGTTGAATTTAAATTCTACTACAACCTTGTTTCACACAGTGAGTAGATTTCCTGGGTAAGGACAATTCTCAAGGCAACCTACAGGATTTATAGCATGGTTTCTGAGGTTTGTTTGTTTAGTGTGAAAATGAGCCATCTTCACCCACTTTGCTCCATCTCAGCTAAGTCTCCATTGCTTACTTTGCATGAAAGCCTATTTTCCCAAGCAATTTTAAATTTTCATAATAGGCTAAGTTGTTAAAAAGTTTGAACAAATCAAAATTTACCTGCCATAATTTTTTGGGGGTGAACTCTGGGCCTGGGCGCTGTCCCTCAGCTCTTCATCACAAGGCTAGCGCTCTACCTCCTGAGCCACAGCGCCACTTCCGGCTTTTTTTCTTTTTGCTTATGTGGTGCTGAGCAAGTGAACCCAGGGCCTCATGCATGCAAGGCAAGCGTTCGACCACTGTGTCACCTTCCCAGCCCCACCTGTCATAATTTTAAAACTCTTTTGAAATTCTTTAATTGGAACCGTGAATTCATCAATCCTAACTCCTCCTTTATCATCAAAAACAGTTAACATGTTGTTTTCATGATATAGTTTCCATGAAACTATTATTTTCCAGTCTCTTTGTTATGCATATACATAACCTTATAAGCTGATGCTAAGCAAAATGAACTCCAAGATATGGAAATAGGAAGTTTTATTTGCGGTTGTTGTTTTTAATGTACTATGTGATTTCTATTTTCTTTTGGGTTTTTCCCCTATGCTTTATTCCCTGCTGTATTTGATTTTGGTAGCCTGTGTATTGGGTATATATTTACCTTAATTAGGGAAGGGAAAAGGAACAACAAAATGGTGAGACAGATGACAAAGGCAAACCAATGCAATATCAATACTCAGAAGACAATATGTTAGAAATGTACATTACAACTTGTGAGGGCTATTGGGGTGAAGGAAAACTGAAGAAAATGAGGGAGGGGGTAACAAGTTTGACAAGTTATTTATTCACTAACTTAAAATTACTGTAACCCCACTGTACATCACTTTGACAATAAAATTAAATTTAAAAAATAAGCTGCATGAAATCAAATTTCACTGTATTGGTATAGTACACATACTATTTGGTGTCTCATTTGAATTAATTACCCCTTTTTAATTAGAGGACCATCAACTTTAATGCTCTCCGACTAGACAATATTTTCACAATATACTTGCCAATATTTTGAAAAAAGAATATAGTACTTTCTCATACTAAAAGCAGAAACAGTTTAATTCTATGGAAACCAATAACTTGTAAAAGTGAATAAGTTGTTAAGAAGACAGAATATATGTGTTCGTCAACATTCCAATGACTAGTAACTACTCATTTTCAAATTCCGAAGATTCCATACCTGAGAGATTCAAAACAATACTGGCTTGCATGTTATGTAATTCTGCAATAGATGCATTTTCCAATGGGGTGTTACAGATTGAGAGTCAACAGAAAAATAACCACATTCTGGTAAAGGATAAAACAATGTAGCATCGGTAATAATTAATTCTTCAAGAGTAAGCAATTGTTTATCACAATAAGCTATTATTTTTATGACCAGCAATACCAATATTTATGATATAGAGTCATCCTAGCCCAAAATTTTCCAACTTTTAGGGTGCACCTCAAACTTCCCTTAATTCATATCATGAATAGCTTATCTCTATTATGAAAAAATACAACTCTGCTAATGTGATGCCATACATGTTCTGGTAAGAACACCACAATAAACTGGGTTGCATCATTTCCCCCCCACTGGTATTCTTGAGATCGGAACACTTGCAAATATTATTTATATTTATACTTTTTTAGCTATCATATAAATTCTGGATGCTAAAATTGGAAGATTAGACTTGAAAGCCCACCCAGGCAGGAAGATTCCCCAGATTCTTATCTTCAATAAACTTCTCAGCAAAAGCCAGACGCAAGTGGCACTGAGATTGAAGTGGTAGGGCATGAGACTTGAGCATAAACAGACACAGAGACAGTGTCTAGGCCCAGATTAAAAGTCCTAGGACAAACCAATAAAACAAAAAAAAAATAAAAACAAACTCCAAACCTAACATTTTTCTCAGTGTATACAGGAGCAAATAATTAAGGAAATTGCTTCCTGTGTTACATACAGGTAGAAGAAAGAAGATGTCACACGATTATTATCTTCATAACATGTTATACCAAAGACTCCAAAAATTGCTCTTATTCTAAATTTATAAATTAATATCATCAATTTGTTGACAACTCTGTCTGCAATCTTCACATTATCATTTTATACATGAACTGTTGGAATTATCTATTAACTAAGTTCTAATTATAACTCTCTTGAAAGAATATTCTAGGCACATAGAGTGTAAAATCATTTGTGAATGTCAATTAAACACTCTACTTAAAAAGAATTTTGTAGAATCTTATAGAATATAAAATTACAAACAAAACCAAAATATTTATTTTAAATCTAAATTCTAATTTAGCAAGATCTTCAAAATCCTACATTCGACGAACTTTGCTATTTTTCCAGGCTTAAGCTTTTATAATTCTTCATCATTGTTTTGGGATACAATATAATGATGATAACTTACTTTTTCAAATTTTGGATGGGAATCATGAGTCATTTTGCATCTAGGAATGTTCTGTAATGAAGAGAAAATTTAAAACCCAAGTGAGGATTAAGTATGAGTTGCATTTCAAAAGGAAATTTGACTTCTCAAAACATAATGACAAAATTAGCCCAACCGTCCAACTACGTATTCCTTTCTTGTTTGTTTTGTTTTACTAAGACAAAATTTTACACCTTGGTCCAGGGAAGGTATAACTATGTAATTCCATTCTCTAATCTCCTGTCTTAATCTCAGTGCTAGAATTCTAGGCTTGTATCACAATGTCCTGCAATGGTTTCTTGTTTTATTTAATCTAGATACAGACTAGCAATTCTGAACTTCTCCAGTGATATTAAACACCAGAATGACTACTTTGACTTTATCTACAATTTTCAAAGATGTTCTAACATTTGATACAGGATATGAACATTTTCAGACGCCCCTGCGGGATCTCTGATTCATTCCTCCATGGATCCTATCCCTTTAATAATGATTATTGACTCTCTTACTATCTCTGATTCTTACCAATGTAATAGTCTCAAACTTATTTGAAGGAAGTTCATTTGAGGACTTTCTAATATTAAAAATTATCACTTGATTCTAGTCTTATTCAGGACATATATTTATTGTTTTCTAACTTTTCTATACATTCTGAGAGTTTTTTCATTTGTGTGTGCACATATAAGTGCCTCTGGGTGTATGCGTATGTTTGTATGTATATATGCAAAAGCCTCAAGCTCTTATTCAGCAATCTTGCTCATGACTGGTATTCCATCACTTGAGCCATTCTTCCAATCCAGATTTGGACTGCTTAATTTTATATACTGTTGCAAAGAGTGTTATGCCCAGGCTGGATGCACATTGAACTTCCCAGACTCCTTCAAATTCTTAGGTTTTATTTCTCCAGGAGTATCAACTTTTAAACTACAAACATTTTTGTGAGGGTAACGTCTAAGCTGTAGCCCAGATTTTTATCTCAAGAATTCTTTTTCTTTTTGTTTTGGTGGGGGGTCTGGTCATGGCGCCTGAACACTGGCCCTGGGCTCTGTCCCTCAGCTCTTCATCTCAAGGCTAGCACTCTACCACTTGAGTCACTGCGCCAATTTCGGCTTTTTTCTTTTTTGCTTAAGTGGTGCTGAGGAATCGAACCAAGGGCCTCATGCATGTGAGGCAAGCGCTCTACCACTGAGCCACCTCCCCAGCCCCTAACTAAAGAATTCTTATAAAGATAGATGAACAGACACATTACATATCTTCATGCTGAGATATGAGGATTGAGGTTCAAAGCCAGCCCAGGTAGGAAAGTCCAGAGACTCTTTTCTCGAATTAACTAAAAGAAAAGTGGAAATGGCACTGTGGATTAAGTGGTAGAGCATTAGCTTGAGCAGAATAGCAGAGACACAGCTCACAGGCCCATTGTTCAAGTGCCAAGACCACCACCAACAAATATAAATATATATATATATATATGTATATATATATGTATATATATATATATGTGTGTGTGTGTGTGTGTGTGTGTGTGTGTCTGTGTCTGTGTGTCTGTGTGTCTGTGTGTATGTGTGTGTGTTTTAAAGAAAAAAAAAAAATGTAATCTTAGCCACCAGTTCATTGCTAGCATAACCCCTGCTCTCACAAGATGGACATTTTTCCAGCTAAATCCATGCTCTTATATCCGACTTGCATTGGAAACAGAATTATTCTTCCATTCTACTTTCTACAAAGTTGCATGATTAGAAAGCATGATTTAGAATGGGAGTGGCCTCATACTTCTTGTTCCATGTAGGAGTCTTGCTTTCTTTATATCACTCCCATAAATCTACATACTGGACTTGGCTTTATTGTTTCAATGTTGTCTTATTTGTAGAATCTTCTACAGTGTATTGAACCCTTACACTTAAACACAGAACTTCTCTTTCTCCTATTATTGCTATTGTTTCCCTTACTGTTAGCTCATGTACACTTGGGAAATAAAGAACAGCACGTACACTCACAAAAAGAATGTTCTGAAAACCTTCTTCCCATTTAAAATTCGCCTTAATTTACAGAGAACTTACAAAGTTTGAACTCAATGTACTCATGTATAATGTATTTATAAGCAATATAAATTTCATATTTTCTCTTTACTAAGTTGTCTCTGAAACACGTGTTACCTCAGGTCCATAGGTGTTCTAGTGTTATTGCAGTGAAGCCAGAAAACATTCATTAAACCTCAAGCAGCACCATCGATTGTTACTGGAAGTAACTGTTACTGGATGTGGAAACTGACCCGAAGAGAGGAATGGAACATAGAGGAATAACAAAGTTCAAGTTACCTTGTGCTTTCCTTTTTACTGTACAAGAAAAGTATCCCAAGGCTTGAAGAAAACTCTGTCCCAGGCTTTTACGAGTGTGTTCTTTACTCATATAAATTTTTTCTGTAAACTTCTAGTTCATAGTGTTATAAAAAGAAATAATGTACCATTTGAAGGCCAGCATAGAACAAAAGGAACTAACGTTGTTTTAAAGGGTTCTCCTGTAAAGGAACAAAGACATGGAGGTTTTAAAGTGTCTTATGGATGGATATTTCACGCCTGAGATGATTCTCTTGATGCAGGAGAGAGTTATCAATTCCTTTGTTCTGGTACTGAGTTCTCCAGAGCAATAAGGGTTCCAAAAAAGCAGGATCCAGTCAATATGATCAGCAAAAGAAGCCACTTCTCTGACCAGTACACCTTTAAGGAGGGTCCCAAAGAACTATCTGGGATTTTTGTTTGCTCGTTCTGGGTCTTGAACCCAGAGGGTGGATCCTGTCCCTGAACAGTTGTCTTTCCTGCCCACCTGCCCCCAAAGCTAGTACTCTACTGCTTGAGCCAAAACTCCACTTCTGAATTTTTTGGTGTTCAATTTGTGATAGGAGTTTGACAGATTCTCCTGCCTGGTTTGGCTTTGAATTAAGATAGTAAGAAAGCTAAGTGACATCAACTGTATAGACTTCTCTTTTGAAACAAGAAATATTAGATGAAGCTTATTGTAAAGCTAATATTTGACTATTTATAAAGGAAGAGAATATATCTAGCAAAGAAGCCATAACTTAAATAACTCAGCAAAAGTAGGTGCACTGAATCATTTTGAAATTATTTTTTCTCCTTGAGAAGATTATTGATCTTGTCCTTCCTTTTGGGAAAATTTAAGGTAATATTTGCAATATTTGTGGGGCTTGAACTCTGATCCTGGACACACTCCCTCAACTCTTCAGCTCAAGTTGAGTGCTCTACTGCTTATGCTACAGCACCACTTCCGGGTTTCTGGTGGTTAATGGAAGATAAGAGTCTCGTGGACATTCCTGACCAGGCTAGCTTTGAACCACAATCCTCTGGTCTCCTGAATAGCTAGGATTCCAGGTGTGATCCACCAGCACCCAGCTCATATTTGCCCTTATGTGCACTGAATGACACTATGTAGACAAATAATGGAAATTTGAATCAAATGATGGCATTGCAGCTTTTCAGAAAATTTGAGGTAACAATAAATATGTCCTCCTTTTCCACGTTGTTTCATTAATAACTCATGAGCTATGGGATCCTCAATAATCATTCTCTGCCATCTGTGTAGGTGTATTTAGTATCAGGAAATGTTCATAGAGAAATATAGAAAGACTGAGATTTTTAAAAACTAAAGAAGTTAAGGTAAGATAAAACAGCACAGAAGGAGATACATTTATTACACAGAGTTTAAGAATTAGCCTAAGAGATTTAGAATGATAAAGGTAATGAGGTATAAGACTAGTTGATAACTATTTGTTCAATAACCAAAAATGGTTCTCTAAAAAACTTTCTGGTATAACTTAGTTACTATCATTTATTACTTAACTTTGGAGTTATTCCTTCTCTTCTGTCACAACGGTTAATTTGCCTCTGCCGTTTTGGGGCCATGAATAACCAAAAGGATTTCCAAATCTCACTTAGACTACCCTTCTCATTGTGATTGGCAGTGACCATTCAAAAACCTGGAATCTTCTAATTTCCAGAATTAATCTTCACCTGACATCTAAGCACATTCATGACATTAATTACTGTGACCTAATGAGCAAAACTTTGTTTCAACACAATATCCTAATACAAGTAAAAGTACATGAATTAGGGACTATTGTCAGGTGTCAGTATGACAGGAGCAATTATATATTCCAAGTATGGGTTCTTTATTTTGCATTTACTAATTGAATGTTTTTTGGTTTTGTTTTGGTTTGGGTTTTTTTTGCTTTTTTCTCAAGGATATCACTGTACCACTTGAGGCACAGCACCATTTCCAGTGTTTTTCTGTTTAAGTGGTACTAAGGAATTGAATTCAGGCTTTTATGCATGCTAGGCAATCACCATATCATGAAGCCACATTCCTAGATTCCTAAATGACTTTCTTAATTTGACATTATATTTTCATTCAGTAACTATGTACCATAATATTGGCCAGGTGCTAGAAAATAATGTAGAAAAGAATACAATAAATCCAGTAAGGCTAGATGGAAAATGAATAACCCTCACAGTCTTGCAAGGGCACAGAGGGCTTATCTCATGGAGATGTATCAATATGCTGAATGAGACAGCTCCTGACCCACAGCCCACCTCCAGAATGAGTGGGCCATCTTGGGTTCCATCAACCTGGGGAGGTTGGCCCACCTCCTACAGCACCCATTCTACCAGTTCCTGAGAGTGACAGAGAGAGAGAGAGAGAGAGAGAGAGAGAGAGAGAGAGAGAGAGAGAGAGAGAGAGAATCAGTGGCATAAAACTCTAATCCTAACTACACTGGAGGCTGAGATATGAGGCTCATTGTTCATAGACAGCTCAGGCAGGAATGTCTTTGAGAATCTTATCTCCTAAGAACCACCAGAAAACTGGAAGTGGCACTCTGGGCTCAAGTTATACAGTGCTAGCCTTGAGCTGAGGAGCTCCGGAACAGTGCATAATCCTAGAGTTCAAGACCCACGACTGAAAAGAAGTGGACTTCCCACCACAAGAAGTGGACTGAATAGCACCCATTGTCCTAGGGAGCTTGGTAGAGAAGTCAGGCCAAGCTTCCTGTGAACTTGAGGTCATAATTAGGTCACATGGTTTCTCTGTGCCTCGATTTCCCCAGATGCAAAACTGAACAAAGTGAAGGATCCCCTTCCTCATTGGGATAGGGTAATAATGAAAGAGAGTTATATTTCGGTTCATAATCCCACACCTGTTGCATGATTAATAACAGGCCCCACCTGAGCCTTTTCTGGTATCTTCCTGTCATATGCTCACAGAATTGCCAAAAACTTATCTGAAGGCTGCTCCCTCTCTGTCTAGCCCTTTTCCAGAGATCGCTCTGTATAAAGCCCTTGTTTCCTCACTACTGTTCTGTGAGGAGACTGAGGTCCAATGGTTGAGGCCCTACCAAGAGCTTCATGTGTGGTCAAGAATCCGCTGCTATGGACTGAGTTTGGGATAATCTATCTAAACCGATGACTGAGCATGAGACCACATGTCTACCATCCCAAATACAGAGGACCAGGCCTGGTGGAGCATACCTTTCACAGGAGGACTGCGATCTAGCCCAGCCAGAGCATATTTTTAGTTTCTATCTTAGAAATCCTCAAGACAGAAAGGTGGCTCATCAGAGCCGGGGAGAGGAAAAAAGCAGGGGGGTCATGGTGCCCCCAGAGGGGTGTTTGACCCAGGGTAGGTTGTTGTTGGGGCGGAAACTCTCCTGTGCTGCTGGGAGAAGCTGTTGACAGCTGCTCCATTTGTGAGAGCCTCGATGGCAGCAGCATTGTGGACATATGGGCCCAGAGCAGAAGACAAGCGGCAAGGACCAGGTCGATGATTTAGGCCGCCTGGCAGCAGGACATTGCTTGAGGTTTGAAACCTGGCACTGTGTGAAGGGAGGGGAGGGGCCAGGTGGCCTCGAGTCCCTTCCTCACCTCTCAGCAACCTCTATCTTCCTCAACTGCTGGTAGTGGTGTAAACTAACATAGGGAATCCCAGTGGTACCTGGCAGCATGGAATGTGGGCGTGGCTACCATTCTTGTATCCCATTGGTCAGAAAGAAGCATGAAAAAATGGGGGTGTGCCCAGAATCCTGTGAAGCAAGCAGCATGGGCGGAGTCAAGATGACAGAGATTCTCCCAGCCCTTTTCCCAGGGAATTCTGTCCAATTCAGTTGGAGACAAGAGGGTAACCTGCTTTAACTGGATGGCTACACAGATTGTTGTGTAGTTCTGTTTGTTGTCAGTCTCAGACTTTGAACTCAGGATCTGGGCACAGTTCATGAGCTGCTTTTGCTCAAGGCTGGTCTTCTAGAGCCACAAGGCTTCTGGCTTTGTTGGCACTGAAGTTGGACAGGGTTCTCAAGAATTTTCCTGCTTAGGGTGACTTTGACCAGGATCCTCCTATCACAGCCTTGTAAGTATCAAGGAGGACTGCTGAGAGCGACTGGTGCCTGCCTAATCATTGGTCTTGTTGACGTTCTTGGACAGACTGGTCAGTTCCCTATCCTCTGGTTGAAGTGGTGGGAGCTGGAGCCCACAATTTGAATCCTGGTCATGCCACCTCCAAATGGTAGGAGATCCTAAGAAACTTCTTCCTGTCCATATGATTACCAACGGAATGTGATGTAAGTCATGATTGAATGAACAGTTCTTGAATGATTCTAGGATAAAATTATACACAATTATATTACACGACACTGATTGATTTCAGTTAATATTTTATTAAACATTTAAGCAATCATATTCATCAAATGGAGGGATAATGAAATACCTAAGAATTGGGCCTCAAATACTATGAAGGTGATGTTTTTTTCTACCAGGACTGGGATTGGAACTAATAATCTGGGTAACTCTGTTGCACTGTGTGGGAAGAGGAAGCTTGCCTCCTTAAAGTCAAGAAATTCAAGTCTGTTCCTTAGGCCTGAAATTGATCACCAGCACTAGAAAACCCCCTATTCATGTACAATTTACATATATGTTTTATATTTTTATATATATGTTGACTCCATATTGCATTCAGTGTAGTTATTTTATTTTTTGTTTTATTCATGTATTGACCATTTATTGTATTGACTATTATACCACATAGAACATTGACTACATAGGATATAGGTCTACATATGTATTCCACTTCATACCTGACACACAGAAGATTCACAGAAAAGGAAACCATGTGTCACCATCAGCTTCTTACTCCACAATTCATTGTTTGGGAGCACTGACATCTGAATTCATGGCCTACAAGGCCAAATTCATGAATGGGTGAGTGCAAACATGCCATCCTGGGGGAAATTGAGGTGACAGGTTGTTCCCAGGAACTGAGAACGAGCCCCAGGGGTTAACCAAAGAAGAACAGATTGACATGCAAATGGAAGTATGCTAATATATATATATATATATATCTACATATATATAGATATAGATATAGATATATATGTTTATAGAGTGCCAGAGATGTCTATACATTATTCAGTTATATAGACTATATTCCTACCAATTCCTGCGTATTTATTATGTGTCCATGTAATTAATGTTATTGTTTTCATCCTTAAAATATTAATGAAAGCACTCAGTGTCCTGAAACTATTGTGTTCCTGTAAGTAAGAATATTCTTTTAATGCTTCATAATTATTAAATAAAATCAACAAGCCTTCTGAAATGATGCTGTTTAATTTTATAGGATCATCATTTACGATCAACTCATTCAACTGTGACATTGACAACATTCCAGTGTTATTCCTTTGGATGGGAACCAGTTTCTTAGTACCTCCTGCCATTGGTTGGTGTCAGTACGGGGATTCAAAATGAGGGCCTATGTTGCCTCGTGGGCCTATGGCTTCCCTGATAGTTTGCCAGCCTTCAGCAATGCAAGGTGAAGTACCCTTTGCAACAGTGTCATTCAGACCCAGAAGGGTCACTATGCAAAGGAAGAAAACATAAAAGGCCACATATTTTCTGTGCATTGTTTTTCCTGCAACACGTGGGGGTGTAGGATCCCAGAATCACCTGTGTGTCCAGTGGCTGCACACCATCTTAGGGTGATCTAAGCGGAAGCAGAATTGCCACAACCTGAGTTCAAGCCCCATGCTGAGAAAAGAAAATTAGCTCCCTGGCTTGCAATTCACACAGTTTATTCTTACAGGCTTTGGATTTGAACTCAGGATCTGGGTAAATCTGCAGCAATGTGGATAAAGGGGAAGATCACCTTTCATGAACATAAAAAAGTCAGGCCTGTTCACTAGTCCTGAATTCAAGACCCAGCCTTGGAAACATACTATTTCTATATATTGTAAAGATAGGATTTATACTTACCTATAGATGTTCTGTCCATACATGTTTGGTGTGGTTGTACCTTGTATCTTTTGTTTTATTCATTTATTTACACATTCTGTTTATTACATTGATGATGACCTATGACAGAGAACCCAGATTTGCAGAAATGTTCTCCATCATGCCTGACCCCCAACATTCTAAGAGAAAAGGAAAAAAAGTTTCACACTCTCCTTCTTACTCCACGATCCACTTGTTGGTAGTGCTGGGATCTGAAAACAGGGCAGAGCAAAACCAATTGGCCAATCAGTCAAGGTGATCATACGAACTTGTGAGCAACTAAGGAATGTGGCCATCCCAAGAATCTGACATTGATCCCCAGGGTGGTCCACTATAGTCAGAAATTCATAATTTAAACATAGGATCTAAATTGACATACATGTGTAGACAGCATCTTGTGTTCAGTGCAATTATTCTCCTTATTTTGTCTCTAATCCATGGAGATATTGTGTATTTTAATAAGTATGTTGACAGATATAACAGTGCTGATATGGATGACAAACTATTCCTAAGGTTACAGTGTTGTCTATGCATTCTCTATCGTATTTGAGACCCAGGACTTTCACAGGAGAGGATGAAAGGCACAAAGACTGTCTTCTGACATCAGTATGAATCTTTTGTCAGTGCTGGGATTTTAGCTCAGGTCTGGGTAACTCTGTTGCACTTGGGAGAAGGGGAAGCTCACCATCTTTGAAGAGTAGAATGTCAGGCCTGGTGCAGGGCCTGATTTGAAGCCCCAACACTGGACAAAATAAAAAGCCCACATTTTTAAAACATAGGATTTCTCTTTACGTACAGGTGTGGTATGCATCTTGCATTCAGTGTAGTTATTCTTTCTATTTTGTGTCATGGATGTATTGTGTATTTTATTGCGTATGGGGTGACAGATATAACTGTGCTGACATGGATGACAACCTTTTCCCATGGCTAAGAGTTGCCAATATAGCATTCTCCATCCTCAATGAAACCCAGGACATTCACAGGACAGGAAAACCTGTGCCACCATAGGCTTCTCACATCAGAATGAATCTTTTGGTAGTGCAGGAGTTTGAATTCAAAGTCTAGCAGGCCCAATTGGTGAATGGGTCAAAGTGAGCACACCAAGCTGTGAGCCTCTAAGGAACTAGGCCATTCCTGGGACCTGAGATGAAGCCCTGGTGGGGGCCAATATAGTAATAAATTCATAATTAAACAGTGGATATATATTTCCAAACATGGGTGGGCTGCATCTTGCGTGTGGTGTAGTCATTCTCTTTGTTTTGTGTTTTATTCATTGATGTATTGTGTACTTCCTTGAGTATAGGATGACAGATATAACTGTGGAGAACTGGATGACAACCTATTCCCATGAGTATAGAGTTGTGTATACATTCTCCTTCCTAGCTGAGCCCCAGAACTTGCACAGTGTAGGAAAACATGTGCAACGACTGGCTTCTTACATCATGGTGATTTTTTGGCAGTGCTGGGATTCGAATTGTGGGCCTAGGAAGCCCAAATGCCCAATGGGTCTACGTGATCACACCAGCCTGTGAGCCACTAAGGAGCTGGGTCATTCCCAGGAACTGAGATCGAGACCCAGGGAGGCCAAAATAGTCCTCAATGATCATTGAAACATGGGATGTATATTCACATCCATATGTGGACTGCATCGTGCATTGAGTGTAGTTATTCTCTTTATTTTTTTATGCTATTCACGGGTGTATTGTGTATTTTTTTGAGAATATGATGACAGGTATAACTGGGCTGACATGAATAACAACTTATTCCCATTGCCATAGGGTGGCCCAAGCAATGTCCATCCTAGCTGAGATCCAGGACTTGCACAGGAAAGAAAACAGGTGCAATGTTTGACTTCTGACATCAAGATGAATCTTTTGGCAGGGCGGGGAATCTGAACTCGGTGCCTAGCAGGACTAAGTGGCGAATGGGTCCACATGAGCACACCATCCTTTGGAAACTGCGATTGGGCCCCCCCTCCCCCCGAGGGGACAGTGGGGAGCACAACAGTCATCCATTCATAAACTGAAGGAAGTATGCAAATAAGTACATATTTGTATAGAGTAGGAGAGATGGTAACCTGTTGTGGAATCCAAACTGCGTGACTACTGATTCTTGGTTCTTTCCTGATGTGTCCATTTCATGACTATGATGATTATTGTCATACTTCATCAACTTCTTTACATATAATCGATACCCCATAAGTCTTGCCTATCATTTCCTACCTGCATCATGCAAAAACAATTCATTCAAGGATGAGATTGATCACATTCCATGACTCCTCCCAGGCCAAAAATGAGTACCTCAGGATCTCCCGCCATTCCCTCCGCATAGGGGGACTGAATTCAAGCCTCAGGCCTGGAAAAGATACTCCTTATATAATTTTTTTGGGGTCCACTTGTGGGCCTAAACTCTGGGCCTGGGTGCTGTCCCTCAGCTCATCATCTCAAGGTTAGCGCTCTACCACTTGAGCTACAGCACCACTGTTGGCTTATTTTTCTGCTTATGTGGTGCTGAAGAATCGAGCCTAGGGCCTCATGCATGCAAGGCAAGAGCTCTACCACTGTGCCACCTTCCCAGCCCTCCTTATAGATATTTTAAAGATAGTATTTATACTTCCTTACAGATGTTCAGTCCATATTGTGTTTGGTGTGGTTATTTATTTTATTTCTTGTGTCATTCATTTATTTAGAAATTATTTTATTGACTCTGATGACATCTATACCATTTATTACATTGTTTACATCCTGTCACATAACCTCTAGATGTTAGATGTGTTCTCCATCATGCCTGGCAATGCCAGGATCTGAACTTAGTGCCTAACAGGCCCAATTCAAGATTGAGCTTGGCAGCCTCTAGCCAATGAAGATATCAGGTGGTTCCCAGTCTCTGAGATCGACCCCCAGGTTTGGCCAAAACAGCGATAGGCAGACGGAGGTATACAAATAAATATATATATTTGTAAAGAGTTCCATAGCCATCTATGTATGATAGATTGACACCCACTATGTTCCTACCAACTCTTAGGTATTTATTAAACCGCCATTGAAGGAATATTGTTCTTTTCATGCTTAATAAACTATTAATTAAGCTCAATCAGCATTCTAGGATTACTGCATCCAACTTTAGAGAAGACCGATGTATAAACTACTCTTTCAATCAGTATTCATATGCATACCAATAGTCTCTTGTGATCTCCTGCGATTGATGTCAGAACTGCGATTTCAACCCAGAGCCTATGTTGACAGGTTGGCCTATGGCTTCATTGATAGCCCACCAGCCACCAGCAATGGCAGGTCAGGTCCACGGTGCAGCTTTGTCTTTCAGACCCAGGATGGTCACTGTCCAAAGAAAAAATTCGTAAAATCCCAGCTCTTTACAGTTCGCCACTTTTTGTGCTTTCCAACCATTTTTTCTTCCTGAAAGCCCTCTTGGCCCAGGATCCCAGGATCGGCTATGGGTCCAGAGACTGCACCCCAGCCAAGGGAGATTCAAGGTGAAGTAGAATTTCCATGACATGTGTTCAAGACCCATGCTTGGCCAAAATCAATACATATAGATATAGGTATGGATATAGATATATAGATATATATAATATAGATATATATGATATAGATATATATAATATAGATATATATATATATATACACACACACACACACACACACATGTGTGTGTGTGTGTGTGTGTGTGTGTGTGTGTGTACAATTATTTATCTAAATTAAAAAAAATAAAGCTCCCTGGTTTGGAATTTCTGCAAGTTTTCGTTTCTAGCCTGGGAATTGAACTCAGGGTCTTGGTAACTCTGTAGAAATGTGAGCGAAGAGTTGCCATTACTTGAGTTCAAACCCCATGCCAATCAAAAATGAAAAAATAAGTCACTGACCTCTGAGCAGGGGGAGGTAGTTGTGGAGATGAGAGGGAAGGGATGGTAGGGGGAAAACACAGGAGGAGTAAACAATGCTTAATAGGGAATGTACTCATTACCTTGCTCCAGGAACTGTAACCCCTCTGTAGAACATTTTTACAATAAAAACATACAAAAAAAAAAGAAAAACAATGTAGTTCTCAGAGAAGCACTTTGGAGGTAAGGGAAGGATGTTTGAATAGCTGTACAAAACTCTACACTGCTTTTTTTAATGTTCAGTATGGAACTGAGTAATCATAACTGCTTCCACTAAAAAAATTAAGTCACTTTCTTGGAACTGGGGCCAGTATTTCTGCCATTGCTGCTTTTTGAGCTCACCATCCAGGTAACTCTTTTGTACCATGGGTGAATGCGAAGCTCATTGTCCTTGAGGAAAAGAAATTCAGGATAGAGTTCCCAGGGCCTGAATGATGGCCCTGCAATGGAAGAAATATTTCTATACATGTGTAATACATGATATATACTTATATATGTATGTTAATTTCATATTATGAATTTTATTATTGATTTTGTATTTGATTTTTCTTTGATTCATTTATTGATTTTTGTATTTAGTATTATTATACACATAATATTATATTTTGCACATCTATTATAAAATTGTACACAATAATTTAGGACATTGACTCATTTTTCATTAACATTGTATTAAGTGTTGAAACATGATACATAATTAAATGGAAACATTTGTCACAGTCTTCACAGGTTTAGAGTCTCTCCCAAGTATGAGCTTTGAGTTCAAGCACCAAGACTGACAAAAAAAAATTGAGCCTGGTGAGACATATTCTTCTGGGACTCAGAGGAGGGTCGAGGTTATAGGTAAGAGGTAGGGTAGAGGGCAGTGCTGGTGGCTCACCCCTGTAAGCTACTAAGGAGGAAGAGATATAAGACTCCTAATTGCAAGCAGGAAAGTCAATTTAAGAAAATTTGCTCCAATTAAAATTCCAAAAAGCCAAGAGCTGTGGTTCAAGTAGTACAGTGCTAGCCTGGAGCACAAAATCTCAGGGATACGATAGCATCCAGGCCCTGAATTCAAACCCCAGGATTGGCACACACACACACACACACACACACACACACACAAACACATACACACACACACACACACACACACACACACACACACGCTCACACACACACACACACCAATATAGAGCATTTGCCAATCAGCCTGCACAAATTCCATCTCTAGCAACTCAATATTAAAAAAAAAAGATGTAGAAAGGAAGGAAAGACTTGCTCCAGGAAGTGATATACCCTGTGCCAAGATTCCACAGTAGTTCTAATATGGGGTACAAGGCAGAGAGCCTCAGGCACAAAGTATAGCATGGACAAAGGTCCTGAGGTGTGTTGTAACATAGGTGGTGTGAATGGTATGAAGGTTTTATCGCTTCAGAAAAGTCTGGCAGGATATTCAAGGCTAGGTCAACGTTTAAATGAGTCACAAGGCAGAGGGTGGGGTCCCAGAATAGCGTCCAGGGGGAAGAATAGCTTTTCTTTTCGCCAGGGACCCAAAGCCATTTCCTCTGTTTGGAAACCTGTTTTCACAACTCCTTTCCCTCATGACGCCTTTGCATGGAGGAGTCAGGGCAAACGCAGGGAAAACCTCTTGCTTTAGAAAAGCTTCTAGCCCAATGCCACCAGTGGCTCAACCCCTGTAAATCCTAGCTACTCAGGAGACTGAGATATAGATCGAGGGTCAAGCCAGCTCAGGAGAGGAAAGTTAATGAGACTCTTCTTGCCAATTAACTACCAAAATCCAGAAATGGAGCTGTGGCTCAATTGATAAAGTAGTAACCTTGAAGGAAAAATTTAGAGACCAGAGCCCAGACCCTGAGTTCAAGCCCCAAAAACTAGCACAGGAAAATTAAATAAAAGATTTCAGGAGCTCCTACTCCACTGTGGTGTAAGGCCACATCATCCAGGCACAGGTGGCTCACGCCTTTCCTCCTAGCTCCTCAGGAGGCTGAGATGTGAGGATCACGTTTCAAATCCAGCCCAGGCAGAAAAGTCTGGAAGACTCTGATCTCCAAGGAACCTTCAGAAAACTGGAAGTTGCTATGTGGCGCAAGTGGTAAGGTAAAGAGCTGGGGGACAGCGCCCAGGCCTAGAGTTCTAGCCCTTTGACAAACATGTGGCCTGCTTGGACTTTACTCTGTGGCTCTAGGAAAAGTACTTTCCAGTGGGCCCCTGAGGGTCTCCTAATGTCTAGGTGTCCTACAAGTCTTGATAGCAGCCTTGTTTGGAGGCCATTGCCTACAGAGCAGGCCACAGTACCAGATAAGTATCAAACCTTGGGGCATGAAGATCATCAGAATGGCATATATCATGGGTGTAATGTGGATCGGAATAGTAAATCACTGTCTCAGACCACGATTCTGGGCCAGGAGGGGCAGGAGCTGCAAGATGTCACACCAGATAATACCCACTCACGGGAGTATCACAAGAGTGCAAATTTGTCAGCCAGACCTTGGACAGGTGTTGAGTTGGGCTCATGAAAATTTTGTAGGAATCCACAGCCAACTGGCTGCTGCCTGTAGCAGTCATTATCCCAGGAGTCCGAGGGCTCGGTGCCCTGCTTTCCTCACCAGTGCTTGGGGAAGGGAGGCAGATGAAGGTCTGCATACATGGGCCAACTACAAAGGAGCATCCCTAGTGTCCTTCCTTTGATCCTGTGGCCCCGTGTTGAGATCGAGGGGCAGGATCCATGGAACTTACTGCCATGGCCCAAACCCCTCAGCCCAAGAAGGACTTAGGGAGAAACCACTTGACCTGGCTTGAGAGTTTACTGTGACTATGACTCAGGACTGCCCCCAATTCTAGCTCAGCTCATCCAGGTCAAAAATAATACCCCAAAACATTGAGATACTGGCCATACCAATCTCTCATCCCTCAGTTCCCTGACCCTGGAATCTAAAGTATATGCCTCTCTATTATGGGCATCCGGAATTGTCTAGAATGACCTGAGAGGCCCACCTGGGGCCAGAAGAGAGATTTGCCTACGATAAGGTACGTTGACATTTCCTAGGCATCCAACAGTATATCCAAGCCACCTTGGCCTCACCTCTTATGTAGCCACAGATCATCCTTTATTGGGGAGCCTTCAGTCAGGTATCAAGGTTGAGGTGGCCAGAGCCACTGGCAACCACCCTTCCCCCACTCGACTGCCAACCTGCTGGGAGTGGGACATGCAGCCAGGGGCCCAGCTGAGAAAAGGACAGGACACAGCATGACTGACCCTGCCCCCGCAGAGGCAGGAGAAAACGTATGCCAGCCAGCACTGCTGACCCAGAATCCCCTGGATGAGGACAAATATATGGACAGCCGAACTTGTGTCCCAAGGAAAAGCTGGAATATGCACGTTTCTGGCAATTTAGGACTCATTGTAGACAATGATAGGGGGCTATAGACAAGGTTTCTATTGAGGAAGGGCACCATCCAAGGTCAGGAACAGGCAGACAAGCATCCAGGAAGTGGGCAGAGAAAGATGAGGGAAACACACACACACACACACACACACACACACACACACACACACACACACACGGGTAGCCCAAGGCCTCAGTAGTCCCTGAGCAACTGAACATCCCACCTCCGAGAAGATGGCACTACCATTCTCAGACCAAATGTTGACAAAACTCAGAGCCTCTCACACATCTGGAATGGCTCATAAAACAGCATGACATTTCCTACTATACACACCGCTATGAAGAAACCTCAACCACTTTATTTTTGGTCGTCGGTCATGGGGTTTGAACTTTGGGCCTGTGTGCCATCCCTCAGCTCTTCAGCTGAAGGTGTGTACTCTACCACTGGAGCCACAGCACCATTTCCAGTTTTCTGGTGGTTCACTTGAGTTAAAATCTCACAGACTTTCCTGCTTAAGCTGGTTTTGAAATGTGATCCTCAGATCTCAGCCTCCTGAGTAGCTAGAAGGACAGTTGTGAGACACTGACAGTGTCCGGTTTCAGCCACCTTTATACAACCAGGGGAAACCCAACTTGTCAGGCCATAAAGCACATGTAACCCTACACTTTCAGACTTTGACACCAGCAGCCAAAGCCAGTCTTCCTTGGTTGGAGAGAATATAATTGACATTAATCTCCCACACCTGCTCCCATCCACCCACTCCCTGCTTAAGACAGGCCACAAGATCTGCAGTTCTTGGTAAGACAATGCCCACCCTGCTGTAAATTCACACTCGGGCAAACTTGGGGAGTTCTTAGAAATGGGTGTACACTGAGGCCAGAGCCTGGTGTCCCAACCACAGCAACCCCACTCCTTCACCATCTCTGGCAAGCAAGTGGTGTCTTTCTTTCTTGGTTTTTTGGATGAGGGGCTTGAACTCAGGGCTTGGGTACTGTCCCTGATGATGATTTTTGGTCAAGCCCAGTGCTCTTCCACTTGAGCCATGGTACCACTTCCAGTTGGAGATAGGAAATGAGACTATCATTGGACTTTCCTCCCTGTACTGGGATACAAGACCCTCTGGATCTCAGCCTCCCGAGTAGCCAGGATGACAGGCATGAGCCATCAGCGCATGGCCTATGGTGTCTCATTCTTTACAATTTCCAACTAGTCTGCCTCTAGACACTACCACCTAGACACTCCTCTACCTCCCTCAGAGACAGCAAAGGGAGCTTCAGAATCTGGGAAGGGCCATAGGCATAAAAGGGGCCCCTTCACATCACTAGCCCTTTCTAAGCTCCCATCCGCTTCCTCTGGATGGCCTGGATGTTTAGGACTCCTTAGGCCTGCCCTGTATCCCCCCGTCACACCCAACTGGTACCTGAGGATTTCTGTGGCCAGCTGCTCCATGTCCCAGTGGGAGACTTTGGGTGGGTTGCTGATAACTGGGTCCAGGGGTGCCTAGGGCAGAAGGAGTGTCCAGATCCTCTTTGTCAAAGAAGGAGACACAAAGCATGAATGGATCTACTAAGAGCTACAGGGCACAGCCATCTACCTGTCACCCAGGTCCCTTGGAGTGCAGTTTTACATTGAAAATGCTGGGGCTTGAACTCGGGGTCCAGGCGTTATCCCTGAGCTTCTTTTGCTTGATGTGAGCACTCTTCCACCCAAGCCACGGTACCACTTCTGGCTTTTTCTGTGTATGCGGGAACTAGGAATCGAACCCAGGGTTTCCTGTGTGCTAGGTGAGCCCACTACAGCTAAGACAAAATCCCAACATTGAATAGCTGTTCTTCTGTGATCCCTTGGGCCTGTCTCGGACAGTCTTGCCCATCTTAACTGAGTTTCTAAACAGCAGCCCTGTCCGAGAAAGAACACGCTCCCCTATGTTGTCCTTTATCTATGGCATCTTTTCTCTTTGTGCTTCCTGTCACATTCTCCTTGTTAAGCAAGAACTCGTTTCAAGTGCTGCCTCTAAGAAGCCCGCTCCAATCACCCTGGCAGAGGGGGATCTTCTCCGCTCTGCAGGCCGTTGGCCTTGTCATGCTTTGCCTTCCAGCTGGTGTGGGTTGAGAGCGCACAAAGGCGAAGGCCTGGCTTTCACCATGAAATTTCTGAAGGCTCTGATACACGATCCAGGAACCAGTGTGGCATCACACTCTGTGAGAGGGCACTTGAGGATCAGGCAGTCTGGGGGCAACAAATTTGGCCATTTCTTGTTTGGGCTTGAACACGTCTGGATTTTTGGTGATTCCATACAGAGAAGAGTCTTATCAGCCTTCCAGCTTATGGCTGGCTTCAATCTTTGATCCTCACATCTCTGCCTACCGAGGAGCCAGGATGTCAAGTGTGAGCCTGAGCCAGACAGGCTCCAGAACCTTTCCTTTGAGCTTCTGTTTATCTTGTGTCAACTAGCAAGCCCTAGTTAAAATAGTAATTTATAGGTAATCAAGTTCCTCTCCTAGGTCAGATAATCCAAGGAGATTAAGTATCTTTAGAAAAGGCTATTCAGAGTGGGCCTAGGTGAGTGTGTGTGTGTGTGTGTGTGTGTGTGTGTGTGTGTGTGTGTATGTGTGTGTGTGTGTGTGTGTGTATGTGTGTGTGTGTGTGAGTATGAGTTTCAAGGATACCTACCTCCATCTCTCTGGTGCTTATTTCACCCAGTGGTGAGTACATCCAGGATCCCCACCCCATGAAAGGTGGATAAGGAAGGGTACTTGAGATCACATCAAGTGGGATGATCTGAATTCTATCCTGCAACTGAAGACAGGGTGATAATAGAGAGAAGGAGAGGTTTAGAGGAACATCAAGGGAAGCCCCTTACCTTTGGCTACAAGTACCAGAGAGAAGAATGAATCCATCCATTTTGGTATTAAGATAACAACTGCCCACTATTCATTTATTTTATTTTTCGTGAGTCCAGGTCTTGGATTCAGGGACTCAGTGTCATCCCTGGGCTTCTTTTACTCAAGGCTGAGGCTCTATCACTTGAGCCACAGCACCAAAACTGGCTTTTTTCGGGGGGGAGGGAGTTTGTTTATGGGAGATACGAATCTCACAGACTTGGGGCTGTGAAGGTAGCTCAGTGGCAGAGTGCTTGCCTTGCATGCCTGAGACCCTGTGTTCGATTTTTCAGCACCACATAAGCAAAAGAAACAAAGCCAAAAGTGGCGCTGTGGCTCAAGTTGCAGAGTGCTAGCTTTGAGCTGAAGAGCTAAGGGACAGTGCCCAGGCCCAGAGTTCAGGACACATGCCTGGACCAAAAAAAAAATTCTCACAGACTCTTCTGCTTGGGCAGGCTCTGAGTTACGACCATCAGAACTCAGTCTCCTGAATAACCAGGATGACAGGCGAGAGCCACTAGCACCTGACCGTCACCATCCATTTATAGCTCCCTAGGGCCAATGCTGAGCTACCTGCATTGCACCTCCTTGTTGTGAGTGGGAAGCAGACCTGGGTGTGTTTGATACTTCAACAGCCTACCTACCTTTGAGCATTGTTCTGGCTCAGTCTGATGCCAGCTTCCTCCTTATCCACAACACTGACTTCGCGCTGTCACAGAACAAATGTCCCCCAGGAGGTGTCCGACCTGGGGTCGTTCCTCTGCACACTGCCTCCACCCCACTCCCCGAAATGACACACTGCAGCAACATGAAGTAGACATAGAGTGAACTCAGTTTCTTATAATCAGGGTCTGGCCAGATAGTGGCAGTGAGGATCAGAGGCTCAGGAGAGTGCTGTGCAGTTGGAAAATGTGATGCCTCCTCATCCACTTTCCTTTAACTGTCTTAGCAAAGGGTAGTGGGGAAGTACTCACCAGACAGACTGACAATGAGTAACCATAACAGTTTATCCCAGGCACAGAGGGGCTTACCTAAGGGAGCTAGTTCTACAGGCTGAGCAAGAAAACTCCTGACCCACAGCCTACCTCCAGATTAAGAGGGTTATCTTGGGTCCCAGCCACAAGGGGACGCTGAGGCACCTCCTCCAGCACCTTTTCAACAAGTTACAGAGAGAGAGAGAGAATTACACGTAAGCGGGCTGCCGGTGGCACAGGCCTACAATGATAACTACACAGGAGGCTAAGATATGAGGATCATGGTTCATAGCCAGCCCAGGCAGGAACAGCTGTGAGAGGCTTATCTCCAAAGAAACACCAGAAAACCGGAAGTGGTGTTGTGCCTCAAGTGGTAGAGACCTAACCTTGATCTGAGGAGCTTGTGGAGAGTGCCCAGTCCCAGAGTTCAAACCCCACGATTGACAATAAGTGCACTTCCCACCACAAGAAATGGAGTGAATAGCACCCATTGTCCTAGGGAGCATGGCAGAGAAGTCAGACGAAGCTTCCTGTCAGCTGGGGGTCACGAGTAGGTCATCCCACTTTTCTGTGCCTCGTTTTCCCCAGCTGCAAAGCTGAACAGTGAAAGATCCCCTTCCTCATGAGGAGAGGGTAAGAATGAAAAAGAGCCATGTTTTGTTTCATAATCCCATACCTGTGGCATGATAAATAACAGGCCCCTTCTGAGACCTTTCCAGGTGTCTTCTTGTTATATGCTCACAGAATTGCCAAGAAACTTATCTGATGACCGTTGCCTCTATGCTGGCCCTGCCCCAGAGTTCCACTTGTGTTGATCCCTTGTTTCCTCACAACTGTCCTGTGAGAAGACTGAGGACCAGTGGTTCCAGGCCGAACCCAGACCTTCAACTGTGGTCAAGAATCGGATGCTATGGACTAAGAGTTTGGGACAGTCATCTAAACCGATGACTGAGCATGGAACTACATATCTACCATCCCAACTACAGAGGACCAGGCGTGGTGGTGCATGCCTGTCACAGGAGGACCATGATCCAGCCAAGCCTGAGCATATATTGAGTCTCTATCTCAGAAATGCCAGACAGAAAGGCTTGACTCCCATGGAAGAAGACCTGACTGGAAAGCCTAAGGATTTGACTTCCAACCCTAATATACCAAAAAGAATCCGAGGCCCAGTGCCAGAGGCTCATGCCTATAACCCTACTACTCAGGAGGCTGAGATCTGAAGAACACAGGTCAAGGTTTAAAGTAGGGTTGGCCTTGCCCATCAGACGTCATGATGAGAAGACCCAGAGTCTGACGCATACCAATACGATCCATACTAACAGGACTCAAAGCCTTATTAAGTGCTGACCACGCTCTCTGTCCCCCTGGGGAGCCATCCCTTGTTGGCCCCACCTCCAGATCCATCCACACTCCTCTGCCACCAGCCAGGCCCACGGGAGTAGACAGTTCCAGGGCACAAAGTTCCCTTGCTCTTATAATTTAAGGGTGCTGAGTCCCCTTCAAGCGTTTCACCCTTCCAGAACCCCATACCTCAGCCTCAAAGCCCATGCTGCCCCCAAAGACAGCGCTTAGAAGTTACTAATGGGTCCAGCACTCCTTGTTACAACCAGCTTCTACACACACACACACACACACACACACACACACACACACACAAAGCCAATACAGGTGCCTCCTGTCTGTCATCCTAGTTACTCAGGAGGCTGAGGTCTGAGGATCACTGTTCAAAGCCAGCCACGTAGGAAAGTTTGTGAAGCTCCTATCTACCCTGAACCACCAAATAGCCAGAGGTGGAGCTGTGGCTCAACTGTCAGAGCTCTAGCTTTGAGCAAGAAACCTCAGGGACAGCATTTAGGCCTTGAGTTTAAGGCCCAGTTCTTCTACCTCCAAACACACACAGATGCAGACATAGACAGACAGACAGACACACACACACACACACACACACACACACACACACACACACACACACACACACACACATACACACAAACATACGGATAGCCCAAGGATTCAGCAGTCCCCGAGAATAGAAACATGAACTCCCTTAATTATGAACACATCCCACCCATGAGAAGGTGGCAGTACCGACATCAGACCCACTGTAGACAAAACATTGAGCCTCTCACATATCTGGAATGCCTCATAGACCAGCACGGCATTTTCTACCATGCATACTGCTATGCGGAAAACTTAATCACCTCTTTTTGTTGTTGTTCGTTAAGGGTCTTGAACTCTAGGCTTTGGTCCTTGCCTTGAGCTCTTCAGCTTAAGGCAAGCAATCAATTGCTTGAGCCACAGCATTGCTGCTGGTTTTCTGGCAATTCCTTGGATATAAGAGTCTCAAGGTCTTTCCTAACCAGGCTGGCTTTTACCCATGATCCTTAGATCTCACCTCCTGAGTACCTAGGATAAAAGCCATGAGCTACTGGCAGCAGGCCAAACATACTTTTCCATTCCTGTCATCCTCTCCCCCCAGGAGACTGAAATCTGAGGACTGCAGTTGGATGACACTTAGCAGCAAAGCCCATGAGAACTCTTTATCTCCAATTAAACACCCCAAAAAGCTGGAAGTGGAGCTGGGATTCAAATGGTAGAGTGCTATCTTGGAGCATAAAAGATAAGATCCATGCCCTAAGTTGGGACATTCAAGTACAATCTCATACTGAAGATCCCCTGACCTTATCAAAGACTCAGGTTCTCTCACTGTACTGCCTCAGCACTGGACAGTGAGGTAAGGTCTAGTTATCCAACCACATGATATGGGACCCAAAGGGATTCCTGGTCAAGGGACGGAGACTGGGGAGATCTAGGTCCCTTTTGGGGAGGTGAAAAGGGCTGCTCTATCCCAGAAATGTTCCTATGTTGTGAGTATTATCAAAGAAACCACCCTGTTCAGAGCCCAGTGCTTCTGGGTTTCCCACCAGCCTCCACCCAGCTCTGCCCCACCTTCAGCCTGCCCTCTCTGAATCCCAGATCTGCCATGTAGACTAAAGAGTGAGCCAGCCAAGAGAACCATTTCCTGCCCTCATTCCCAGGCTGTCCTGTGGCAGTGGAATGCATACCTCAGTCTTTGGTGGAGGAATGAACACCGGGGGTGGTATCAACAGTTTGAGCCCTGGAAAGTCCTAGTCCCCAAGGATGTATTGCTCAGGCATCCTGCAGTGAATGAAAGCCAGGTCGTCAATGATGAGACCAAGGTGCCAGGACATTTAATAGAAGTGTGTCTGGTTCAAACACTGGTAGTCTATTTTGTCAGGTGAGGCCATGGCTCCAATTTCCTGACACACCTGACCTGGGACCATCCTCCCTTTTGAAATTCCTGCTTATCCCTTGGCCCCCCGTTGAAACTCTAACCCCAATACCTCCCTAGCCCTTGGAAACTTTCTTCTTATCTGACCAGAAAATAAACTCGATGTGGCTGGGGTTAATTGAAACCTGGTGACCCACCCTGAGCCCTAGGTTCTACCAGAGGCTGGTTCCCTCTACAGTCGGTGACCACATAGCTCTGGCTGTCATGAAGTTGCTGAGTCAGTGGCTTGGTCCTACATACTGGCTTTAGGTTCTGAAATTGTCCCCACAGAAATTGTGAATAGTTGGCTCCCTTGATCCAGGGACTCCAAACCAAGGCTTGCATGTTCTCCCTTCTTCCTTTCTTTCCTCTTTTTCTCCTTTTGTCCTTCCCTCCTCTCTCTCTTTACTTTCTTTGTGTGAGTCCTAGGCCTTGTACTTGGAGCATAGGTGCTGTCCCTTAGCCTTTTTATTCAAAGCTAGCAGTCTATGGTTTGAGCCACATATCCATTTCTGGCGTTTTGTTTTTGGTAGTTAATTCAAGACAAGAGTCTTACAGGCTTTCTTGCCCGAGACAAAAGCCTCAGTTCTCTGATCTCAGCTTCCTAAATAGCTAGGATGACAGGCTTGAAGCACTGGCATCCAGATCAATCCAAGGTTTCTTCATGCTCTGTGGAACCAATCCTGGAACTTTTCATTGTCTGTGACCCCCCAGAGCCTGGTGCACACTGCAATGGTTTGTTGCAAAATAAATGAGCATCTGTCTATGACAATACTACAGAACAGTCCCATCTGATTCAGGTAAGAATCCTCTGTGGGGGAGTGGGGACCAAGCCTGATGTAGCTCTCCCTCAGTTCTCCCTCCTCCCTCTTACCCCCTCCTGGTGCCACCACACTTAACTGTTTTGGCTCTGAGGATGTGAGCCACTATGTACTTGCTACATTCCAGGGCCTCTGGGATGCCTGTCTTCTCAAAGATCTCTGTCCAGCAGCTGACAAGCTCTGTGGCACTCAATATCCCATGTAGGTGCGAATGAGGTTGCTGTGAGCTGAATGCCTGACTCAAGGGGCCTCCTTTCCTCCCCCTGGGGCCAGTCAGGATTACCACATCTGGCCCCCAAGATACATGTTGCAGAGAAAGACTCCTCGAGGTATCCCTGTTTTCTGAATCTCCCAGAGTCCAGTGCAGGTGCTGGGAATCATCTCTGCTCACAGCTGGCAGGCTAGGGATGGTGAGGTCACAATCGCTGCTCCCCAAGCAGCCTTGACTGTGGTGGTCACCCTAGAGAGGGCTGGAGGAGAATCAACAGCTGCCGAAGAAAGTCAGTCAAGGCATGACGTTCATTACAGGAGACCATCTGGCTTGGGAACTCTTCCTATGCTGCTTTGAACGTTGTCCCAATCAAACTTGAAGGGTTCTAAATTCAGTGGTCTGCTTTTTCTTCCAGACAGCATACAGCAGGTTATAGAAAGTAACATTCAGAGAGCCCAAGCTAACTGCCAGGGCAGTTAGCAAGCAGGCTCCAGCAGGGGGAGCACACTTGCTTACCACTGCCCAGCTGGAAATGGCCCAGGCCAAACACAGACTGGAGTCTGCAGGACTCCAAGGAGGACTGCCCACCAGTACCTTGCCCCCTGAGGGAATCCATGCCACCAGAAGGGGCCTGGAATCCCCTGCCCAGATGCCGATGGATACAGTCAATGACCTGGGTAAGTTTCCCCTTTCAATCTCGGTTGTGGTGAACCATCTGCCATGTCACAGCATTCACCACTTCCCATACCCTCCTAACCACAGCCCCTGCCCTACTGCCCCCCCCCAATCTGTTCCCTAATTACGTTTGGCGGACACATTCCCAACCCTTGAATTATCTCCAACTATAACACTAGAGCACACTGTCTGGCTAGAAGAGTACGGCTGTGGTCACAGTTGCCTGTCTTCTGGCTGAAGACAGAAGGACAGGTGTCCACTCTGGTCTGTGGTTCACACAGGCCTCCTAGGGGAGACCCACACAGGCCCAGTAGCTACTGTGGGCTACAGGAAAGGGAGAAGAGAGAGGTGGAAAAGAACATGTACTGAAACCTTCCCTAAAGGAGCCATGAAATGGTGAAAGAGAAAACAAATTATCGCTAGACATGTACTTGGCATTGATGAAAAAAGAACAACACACACACACACACATGCACACAAATAAAATGCTTTTGCTCTTTGTAGACACGGTGCCTTAAATATGTTTTCATCTCCCTGTTCTCCCAACACACACACACACACACACACACACACACACACACACACACACACAAACACACACACACAATTCCAGAACTGTGACAGAAGATTAGTCCATGCAGCACCTGTAATTTGCCAACAGATCACTCACCTGAGCACAGTCAGGCTGTATAAGGAGAAAGATGATCTGTCTGTCTGTCTGTCTGACTGTCTCTCTCCCTCCCCCCTCTGTCTCTCGTGCTCCCTCTCTCTCTGTCATGCACACACAAACACACACACACACACACACACACACACACACACACAGACTCAGAGCAGTGCCTCTTCTGAGTTTGTTGGTTCCTCCTTTGGGACAAGGTACAAGCTGGAGCATGGGGGTTGCCTGGTCAGAACAGGGGATCCAACAAAAGGGAGCATCACTCTAATAACACAGAACAACCTTGCCTATCCCTTTCTCCAGGGCCAGACACTTTCCCTTGGGAACAACCAGCCTTGACTCCTCATTCACAAAAACCCTAGGCCAGGACACTTGGTGAAGGTGTCCGAGATAGGTGGCTCCTCAGCCGGGGCTGAAAACAAGCCGGGGGTCATGGTGCCCCAGAGGGGTGTCTGACCTGGGTTTGGGGCAGTGTTGGGGAAATGGATGGGGTCTTAAAGGATACATACATGGATGGATTCCCTACTTCCAGCCTAGATGCTTCTGGATGATTTGGTGGATTCTTGGGAGGGATGAGGAGACCAGATGGACAGGGAGCACCAGCAGATGCTGGGAGAGCTGGGAAATGTGATCACCCTGTGAGTACTGTTGACAGCTGGGATGGGGGGAGGGCAGACAGGCTGGGTGTATGTGGGTCGGAGTGGGTATATTCCTCCCAGATATTCACCTTCTGTCTGACTCCAAGTGCCCTCACATACCTAGTGGGCTCTTCTGGGACCCTCCTCAGGTGATAGGGTGACCAAGCACAGAAGACAAGGGCTCACACAGCAAGGAGGGCCTATCTTCTGCATCCAACACCCACCACCCCCAGCAAAAAGAAAACGACTCAAGAAGGCAGGTGTGGAGGTGCTGTTCCCCACCTCTGATTAAAGCCACCAGGTTCCCGCCAGAGAGAGGAAGGGTGCAGATGTGTGGCTGTGTGGCTCCCACTGCTCCAGGCCAGGTGCTCTGTGGCAACCCTCCTCACCCATTCCTGCATCTCCCTGTTTCCTGGGACACTGGCCACTAAGGATCAGGGTGGGATCCCCAGGTCAACACACACCCCTACCCTCGACCCCTGGGATACGTTTTTGACAGGGTCATGCAGACTGGGGGAGGGGGGGAGGAGTGTGGACTTGAGGAGGAAACAGGAAAGGGAGGCAGGAGGTGCAGGTCAGGGTCAGTGGTTGGTTGGCCAGAGTGTTTCCAGGCTGGGGGCCCTCAGATCCATCACTCACGTGTACTAATGGGAGAAGCTGTAGGAGGTGGCTCCAGGTGCACATGGGCCCGGAATCCCAGGACCAGGGTTGGCGACCAGTTCGGGGCTGCAAGCCAGCCAGGGGTTTGCCATCTCCTCTGGGCGACTGTGAGAGGCGCAGCTGGTAGGAGCCAAAAGTGCCATGTCTGAAATGCAATGCTGCTGGGAGGGGGCAGGAGCATCTGTGGGCACATGGCAGGGCTGCATGTGGCCTCTGCTCCTCTTCTTCAGTGAACACCACCCCCACCTCAGCTGCTCCTGTGCTCCCTTGCCGGGACCTCAGTCTCAGGGCCGCCATGGCCACGGTGCCTTCACGTGGCTGCCCGTGGCGATGTGCCTGATGCACCAGCTCCATGTGTTCTGTGCTCCCCACCAGAACCTGCAATATGATCAGCGAGGCTGCCAGCTGATGAAGCCACTTGCCCTTGTGTATACTCGCTCTTCTCTCTGCTCTCTCTCTCTGCTCCCACTCCTCTCCTGGGCTGTGTTGCCCCCGCTGGGCATGCCCACCCCCTCACCCTCCCCTGAGTCGTGCCCCTGGCCACTGCTGCCATGGGAGTGTGCCTTGGGCCCCACTCCCTCCTCCTCTTGACCACCTCCCCCTCTTCCCCTCAGGCCTGGCCCCCACCCCTGGCTGCAAGCCAAGCCCTGACTGGGACCAAAGGCTTCCAGGCCATGGAAATTATAGCCTCACCTCAACTCATCACTCCCTCCCAACCCCAGTACCTGCCCTGGGTATCAAATCTCCCCTCAGCTCCACAGCTGGAGGAGACTCTCTTCCGTGACCCTCCAACATTCAAACCAAAATCCACACACGGTGACCCTTGTGTGTATGTTTGTGTATGTATGTTTGCTTGTGTTTATTTTTGTGTGTGTATGTTTCTGTGTGTTTGTGTGTGTGTGATTGTTGGGGTAAATACCTCTCAAGGACTCAGAACATAGAACCTTTTTAGATGAGTCAGCACACAGCACACTTCAAAAAACAGCACAAAGAACCCTGTGTAAAGGACTCAGCACACAGCTCCCTTTGAAGGACTTAGCATATAGTACTCTGTGTAAAGTACTCAGCAAACAGCACCCTTTGAAGGAGGGAGTCCATAGCCCACAACGTAATGGACTAAGTGCATGGCATGCTTTGAAAAACTCAATGCTACCATTCTTTCCCAGGGACTCAGTACATAGCACCCTGTGTTAAGATCACACAAAGCCCCCTTTGAAGGGCTGAGTACGTAGCACACTGTGTAAAATAGTGCACAGCACCCTTCGAAAAACTCAGCACATAGCATAATTTTGAAGGACTCAGCACATACTACCCTGTGGAAGGACTGAGCACATAGCACCATTTGAAGGACAGTACAGAGCACACTGTGTAAAGGACTCGGCACATATCACTTGAAAAATTCACCTTATCCATCTCTTCTCAAGGGCTCAGAACATAGCAGTACCTGTACCTTTTGGGATGAATTAGTACACCGCATCTTTTGAAGGACTCAGCATACAGTAGCTGTATAATGGACACAGCGCACAGCACCCTTTGAAAAAACCACCAGGGCCCAATCTTCTCAGGGATTCAGAACATAGCACCCTTTGGGATGACTCAGCAAACAGGACTTTTTGAGGACTCAGCACAAAACCCCCATGTCAGAAGGACCCAGCAAACAGGACCCTGTGAAGGACTCAGCACATAGCTGTATGTCACAAGTTCAGCTTTAATTAGAATTAGGATGCTTTCTTCAGTATCACCATTCTTCAGAAACACTTGAAAAATCCTACTAGTTCATATTTAGCTAAACTGGGGGAGGGTCAGCTGAGGGTCTTGAACGCAAAGCTTGGGGGCCCTGTCCCTGCGCTCTTTGATTCAATGCTAAATCTCTAGCATTTGGAGGCACAGCTCCAATTTTTTTGTTTTGTTTTTTGTTTTGGTTTATTCTTTGACAGTTCTTACGGTGATTAGGAAGGCCAACTTGGGTATCCGTGGGCAAAGGCTCTTAGCTCGGCCTGGAGCTGACCTCTCCCTTCCTTGTGCCTCTGGGAGCCGGGCCTCCTGGAGCTCTCTTGGCCTAGGGTGGAACATACCTGCTCTGGAATCAGCACTCAGGGTGAGCAAAAGTCAGCTTGGCCCTGGTCACTTACCCCAATTGAATTCTAGAGGATGATGACACGGGGCTGCATGTCCCGCGTCTGGCCACGAGGAGGCAGGAGTCACCCACCATAGGGATTGTACCTGTGAGTTATGTTTACTCTTACTGCTGTGGGGCCCGCATCAAGCTTTGAAGCCACCCTGGACAGGAAAGTCCTTGAGATTCTTATATAAAATTAACCATCAAAAATCAAGTGGGGTTGTGGCTCAAGTGGCAGAGCACTAGATTGAGCAAGAAAATTCAGGGATAGAGCCTAGGCCCTGAGTTCACACACACACACACACACACACACACACACACACACACACCACATGCAAGCAAAATAAGAGATTTCTACAATGCAATCTTTAGGTATTCTCCACGTTTTCCCAACTAAGGCTCATGGGTGTTGGCCTAGGTGTTGGATGCATACAAAACCACCTGGCATCTTTAATTTTGGGGAACAGTATGGCTAGGTCAGCCTTCCCCCATCCCAGCTCCTTGATTGGGTTGTGGTCTATCCAGGCCCTTTGGGGCTCCTTATACAGACTCGGCAAGATGCCTTCAAAAGGCATCACATGCTGGGCACTGGTGGCTCATACCTGTCATCCGAGATACTCGGAAGCTGAGATCTGGAGGATTATGGTGCCAAGCGAGCCAGGACAGGAAAGTGTGTGAGATTCTTATCCTCAATGAATTATCAGGAAACAAGAAGTGTCCCTGTGGCTCAAGTGGCAGAGTTCCAGCCTTGAGAAAAAGAGCTCAGGGACAGTGCTCACAGCCAACAACAACAAGGAGAGGCATTGCATGTTGGCTTTGGGATTGGTATGGGTTAAATATAATTGGAATTTTCAAGTGCTCCAAGACAAAGCAATACCTCCTTTAGTCCTGTCTTCCTCCATCTCATCTCACACTCTGACCTTGGCCATGCTTTGGTTAGCATGACTCTGGCTTGACAGGAGGGCTCCAAGAAGGAAGATCTCAGAGCAATCACCCCCACCACATCCTTCTGCCCTACTCACTCTGTTGCTTCTGCTCTTTGCTACACACCATCTTCCTGGAATCTATACATGAGGTCATTGCCACCAGCATTATGGTGAGTGGTGAGTCTGGCCTAAATCAGGGCAGTCAGAGATGGAAGTTGGTCTGGGACTAGGAGCTTCTACCCTGTGTGTGGGCTGAGTCCAGGGCCGACATTTATTCATCCTGAGCATTGAAGAGATTAGGAGACAGTGTAGAAACCACATTGAGTCACCTAAGTTTGGAATCTAGAGGACCACTTGTGTGAGGTAGGCTGTGAGGTTTGGGGGCCACTGTTCTTGGTACTCCTCTCTCGAGACTCCCCCATCCCTCTCTCATCCCTCAATGGTAGAAGAGAAACTTCAACTAAGTCCAAGAGGGGGCAGGGGAGTATTTCTGTGTGAACCAGACTGTGCTTCATATTCATCCTAGCCCCTACTTCCTATTTATCTGAGGAATGTCCATATGGGTTTGGGACAGGGGAATCATCCTAGCTGAGAATGTGGCTCAGTGGTAGAGTGGTTGCCTAGCATGCCTGACACCAGTGGTTTCATTCCACACAGAAAAAGCTGGAAGGGGAGGTGGTGCTCCACTGGTAGAGCACCAGCCTTAATCAAAAAGACCTCAGGGACAGTGGCCAGGCCCTGAGCTCAAGCCCCAGGACTGTAAGAACAAATCTTTGTTGGAGGCTTTTCTTCCCTTTGAAAACAATTTATTCTTTGTGATAAGCATAACATGGGCCTCTTCCCTGGCCACCAATGGGCCATTAGATGTCCCTTGAATTTGGGCAGCTTCCCGGCAGCCTCTGCCCTACCTGGCCCATAGTTTATCCCCATCTTGTGGCAGATGGAGGCCTGAGAAAAGGCCACCTGCCACCTACTTCTGGTGGCTGCCGAGGCTTTTGAGAGTCAGTATGTCACATAGAGAGTTATCATCCACATCAGTCTACAGAAGAAAGGGAGGGAGTGCTCCTTGCCTGAGCCCTCAAGCTGTAGGTGGCTCTGGATGTGAGGCATCTGCTGCAGGATGTGCTCCATCAGGGAGTCATCTATGGGGTTGGAACCCCAACCTCTCCTCTGGCAGTTTCCAAGCTGACTTGAAGTTACAATTCTTCAAAACCTTTCTGCTCCTCCCTCATTTCGCCTACCCTAGTGCCTGAGGCGTCTGAAGCAGTGGGGGAGGGGGGCTCAGCCTGTGCTGGCATCTGGAGCCCGCTGTCCGTGCCTTCACCTGCGAGGACCCACAGCAGCTCCTGAAGCTCTCTCTTTTTCTCCATCTTCTCCTGGGAGAGCCAGCACACGTGCTCGGCTTTCTCCTGACACAGCTTATCCAGGACAAAAATCTGCTCTTTACATGCCATGAGGGACTCCACGGTGGTGCAGATGTGTGCCGACAGCTGGCTACATTGATGGTGGAGCTCATCCACTGGACTCTGGAAGTCCACCTCATCAGACAGGTCGTAGATGAAGCAGATTTTCTTCTCGGATGCCCACGTGTCCCACTTGCCATCCCCATGCCAGCTGTGGTGGCAGCTCACAGATCAGGGGGCCTGTAGCTCCAGCTCTGTCTGGTACTGAGCTGCAAGTGGGCTGGATGCCCCCAGCAGGGCCTCTGCTCCTGCAGCAGGAGATTTCCCCTGTGGATCTCAGCTTCTGAGAGGGCTCGCAGATCCTATCCCTCTAGGTCTTGGGCATGTCTCCATCCTCTGGGACGGTCACGTCGGGGGGGAGTAACCTCCTCTCCTTTTCTTCCACAGGACTCACACTTTCCACTTCCCCAGAGAAAGCCAGGAAGCTCAGCTGGACTTGCAGGCGCTCCTCCTATGGTCTGGTCACTTCCAGGCACTTGAGAGTGTCCTGCCACTTTGGGAGCACCACCTGGCCCCCCCAGTTGTTCGGGCCCTGCACTTGTTTCAGCAGCTCCAGCAGCTGGGTCTGCCTCTGCAGGTGATGCTGCAGGGCCTCCTTCTCAGAGTTCAGCCACTCATTGGAGGCAATATGCTGCTCACAGGTGGCTCTGAGCAACTGCAGCTGGGCTAGGGACTGCTCCTGCTGCTCCTGCAGTTCCCATGATGCTTGGCACTCTCTCTCTCTCTCTTTCTCTCTCTTTCTCCCTCCCACTCCCTCCCTCTCTCTCTCTCTTTCTCCCTCTCTCTCTCTCTCTTTCTCTCTCCCTCTCTCAGCTACCTCTTTCCATTCCTCTATCTTCTCCTCTGAATGGTCTAGGTGTTCTCACAGTTCTTTTTTCACCTGTTGCTCTGAGTCCAAGATGTTGGTGAGCTCTTCCTTCTCACCGCTCGCCTTGTGGAGAGTGTTCTACAGCAGGGCCAACTCTTCCTCTGGCTATGGGTCACACACACACACACATGTGCCTTGTGGGGTCTAGTGTATCTCCTGCAGATCCTTGGCCTTATCCTCCAGTCTCTGCAGTTGCTACTGCTGCTCTGTGTTCTGGACACAGAGCTCCTGGTTTTCCTGGACCTGGATGTGAACTTGTTACTCCAGTTTTTTCAACTCCTTCTCTGTGCAGTAGGCCTAGGCCTGCAACACAACTGCAGCTCCACCTGAGATGGTCCTGCGGGGTGCCATGGCTCTGTCATCTTCTTTCTCAGTTCCCCCAGCTCATTCTCCAGCACCTGCCTCGCCCTTCTCTCCTTCTCCTCTGTCAGTTGGTTCACCTGCTCGTTCAGCTACTGAGTCTCCTCTTTACATGCGGACCTCTCAATGCTCAGGTCCTCTGTGAACGTGTCTCTCACCAGACTTGCTGAGGTCACCATCCAGCTCAGGTTGTCCACTAGTCTCTTCAGTAACTCATGCCCCACCAGCACTAGTTGGAACTTGCAGATTATGTTCTTCTGGTGCTGTTCTCTGTCCAGAGCACTTCCAGCTTCTCCTACAACTCTGTGTTCACTTGCTGCAGGTCATCGAATCTTGTGGTCTTTTCCTCAAGGTGAAGGGTCACATCATTCAGTCGTTCAAAGAACATTTCAGTCTCCTTCTGTGCAGCAGTGACCACAGAAGCCACCATATGCAGCTCTGCCACACACACCGCTCTGCAGCCTGCAGGTGGCTGGTAATAGCTTCATGCTCCAGTTATCTGTCATTGGCCACCTGCTTCACTTGGGCTGGTGCAGATTGTAAATCTCTTTCTGCTGAAACCAACCTCTGTATGGGTGACTTGTGGATCTCTAGCTCCGTTTGTGGTGCTTCATGTAACTGGGCCATCTTCTCCCTCTGTTTCTCTAGTCGATCCTGCAGGTCTGTCTTCTCCTGCTTCAGTGGTGGAATCTTGGCACTGAGTGCCTAGTTTCTTCTTTGCTGCAGTCCAGGGTGAGTACCATGTGTCACTACCACATCTGCAGATCCTTGATGTTATCAGGACCCTTGATACTCTAGCCCCTGGTGCCTGTGATTGTGTCCAAAAGCAGGGGAGGCCCACGGTCTGCATCACCTTTGGCCAGACCCACTGTTGAATCACACTCCTCAGTGGTGTTTGTCTTGGGGATCCCTCCCTTTTCTGTGTTCTTTGTGTTCTTGAATGTTGCAGGTATGATGGGAGGATTCCTTTGCTGGTGTTCTAGAAGTAGTTTCTTGCCTGTAGCTCTTTCACGGAGTCCTGTTATTTCAGACATATGAGCACTGGGATGAAAAAGATTGCCTGGCCATGTTACCAGGCTCTGCGAAATCCTCTATTCTCCCACTCACTGATTAGGACGTCAATTTCCTATTCTACTCCAAAGTCTCTTCGAGTCTCCTGCTCACCACTCAGCCACCTCTACCTTCGTCAACTGCTGGTGGTAGTGTCAACCACCAAAGGGAATCCTGGTGCTGGGCATCATGGAATGTGGGTGTGGCCACCATTCTTTTATCCCACTGGTCAGAAAGAAGCATGAAAGAATGGGAGTGTGGTCAGAATCCTGTGATGCAGGAAGCATGGGTGGATTCAAGATGACAGCAGCTCCCCCAGCCCCTTTTCCAGGGAACTTTGTCCAATCCAGTTGGGGACAAGAAGGTGACCTGCTTTAGCTGGATGGCTGCACATATTGTTGTGTATGTCTGTTTGTTGCCAGTCCCGCAACTTGAACTCAGGATCTGGGCACAGTCCGTGAGCTGCTTTTGCTTAAGGCTAGCCCTCTACCACTGTAGCCATATGGCTCTACTTCTGGCTTTGTTGGCACTGAAGGTGGACAGGGATCTCAAGGACTTTCCTGCCTAGGGTGATTTTGACTATGATCCTCCTATCACAGCCTTGTAAGTATCAAGGAGGACTGCTGAGAGCCACTGGTGACTGCCTAATCACTGGTCTTACTGATGTTCTTGGACAGACAGGTGAGTTCCCTATCCTCAGGTTTTGTTGGTGGGATCTGGAGCCTATAGTTCAAATCCTGGTCCTCCATCTCCAAATGGCAGAAGATCCTAAGAACTCATTCCTATCCATATGAATACCAGTGGAATGTGATGTATGTCATGATTGAATGGGCCGTTCTTGAATGAATCTAGGATAAAATTATACATAATTATATTGTAAGACACTGATCAATTTTAATTAATACTTCATGAATCATTTAAACAATTGCATTCATTAAATGGAGGCATAATGAAATACCTAAGAATTGAGCATCACATAGTGAAGAGATGCCATTTTTCTGCCAGGACTTTCTTTAGTAAATTGGTATAAACCATTTTCTGAATGTAGTTTGGTATATGAAACTAGGATATATTATACCTGACCTGATAATCAATTATTCAAACAGTTTTTATCAGAAATGCTTATATCCAAATGTAGAGGGTAATCCAAATTATGTATATTTGAAAACAATATTGGTTAGTCCTCTTCTCATATTACCCATTCCCTTCTTGAGAACAATACACATTATAAGGAAATGCTTAGAATATTTTGGAGAAATTGGTTGACTTCAAACCAGTGAATTACTCTATGCTGAATTTTGTTTACTTTATATTCAGAAAAGCTAAATTCTTACTTTATCATTTTCCTTAGGCTTTATACTCATATTAAATCTTTGATCAATGACAAATAAAGATATAAATATTTTTAACAGTAGCAAAATTCAGGCTGAGGAATCTAGGTACAATGATACTCATGCAGATAGGCCTCATCAGTCATGAGACCATGATATCAAAATGTTAACCAATGCTTACTGGTGTCATGCTTATGAGATTTTGTGTATTATAAACAGTGGTTATTAGAATTTTTGTAATCAACTTCATTTCATTGGATAGGAACTGAAGTGAGACATTATACTCCGAACAAAATTTAATGAGGCATCCAAAATTAGTTACTAATATATACATCATGTAACACAAAGGAAGCTAAAGGAAATAATTAATGAAAAAAAATCAACATTTACAATAAACACAGAATCAGTATGACTGATTTTTCTTTTACCCCAGTTGCAATACGGCTTACATAATGATTTTTCTGGTTATATGTTTAGTTAAGTCTTGATATTTAGTTGGAGAAGTTCTTTCATATATTCATTTGTCAGATCGATGAGGAAATGAATTCCTTGCTAGAGTCAACACCCATAATAATGTTACAGATGTATACTGATACTTTGCCAAAGTTTCAAATCTGCACGAGTAACTTGGGGTCTTTTTTTCGATCTAAATAAATAGATATGCAATTTTGTCAGTACTAGAAAGATTTTGACCACAATTTATTAAACTATTATTTTCCAGAAACCACTTCTCTCTTTTCATGAGATTTTTAATTTCATTCATATCATGCATTGATGTTTTCCTTTAGATAAGCCACATTCAGTCTTCTATAAAGTGTAATTTGGAGTAGTTTAAAATTATGTACATTCATGTACAATGCTCAGATTCGACTATTTCCATATTTTTTCTTGTTAAATCAGTAGGAATTAGTTCTCAATATGGATACAATTGGAGTTATTAATTACATTTCTGAATTTTTTAAGTATGTCATGATTTTATTTGATTCTTTTAAATATTTGCAGATCTCACTCCGCATACAGTCACAATTGTTTTAAACAATTTGATCCGTTCAAGGGTTTTGCTATATTAAGTTCATCTAGATGAATTTAATTACAAATTAACACAACCGTATTTCTGAGACACAGTTATCTTTAAGGCTCTATGCCAAGTTAACATGTATTTGAGGTTTTTGTGCTTAAAAAAAAATAAACTGGGCACAACATGCTTTTGTTCCTGGGCGAGTACTACTTTGTTAGTTTGTTTTCCAATTGTGACTTCAACGTATGTGTGCATTTTATTTCAATGGTTTTGTGTCTATATTTTGTTTCCTATAACAGAAAGTACAAAAAGAATCAATGATTTAGAACTTTTCCAAATAGAATTCTAAGATAGACACTTGGAAGTTTGTGACAATTGGGAATAGGCAGGTCTTCATGCAGAGACATTGTTTGACATGATTTGAATTCTTCCTCCTTGCCGGGCACCGGTGGCTCACACCTGTAATCCTAGCTACTCAGGAAGATCACGGAGATCTGAGGATCACGGTTCAAAGCCAGCCTTGGCAGGAAAATCTGTGAGACTCTTATCTCCAAAAAACCACTAGAAAACCAGAAGTAGAGCTGGGGTTCAAGCGGTAGAGCACTTGGCTTGAGCTGAAGAGCACAGGGACAGGGCTCTAGCCCAGAATTCAAGCCTCACGACTGACAAAAAAAAAATGATTGAATTCTTCCTCTTCTTGCCTCACTATTTCCAATAGTATTACTGCAAAGTCATAAGTGGAAAGAAAATAATTTTGTCTGTATGAATTCAGATTTTTTTGTTTCAATTGGGACACACTACACATTCATACTTCATTTTAACTCGAAAATTTTCTTTCCTTCGTTTAAAATCACAGATGTGAATTTATAATGCTAAAATAGCAGCTACTAATTTATCTGAAATGATCCAAACTATTTTCAATTCACATTATATGTAATATAGAGTGTAATAATAATAGTAAGTAATTTAGTATGTAATAATAGACGTTGGGGAAAGTCAATAACTGGATTTTTGTGAGATACTGAGTAATAGTAAAGATTAAAAAATTCACAGTTTCATCTAAAAATAAATCATAGATATAAACTAATGCTGAAAAAGTAAGATTGTTTATTGGAAAAAGCAAGAAGTTTCAATAAGCTTACTTTTTAAAAATTGTCTTAGGTCTGGACTTTGTTGGCTCATGCCTGTAATCTTAGCTACCAAAAGTCTGAGATCTGAGGATACTGGTTCAAAGTCAGCTTGGGCAGAAAAGTCTGTGAGACTCTTATCTCCAATATATCTCTTGACAACTAGAAACGGCACTGTAGCTGAAGAGATACAGTGGTATGCTTCAGCCTAAGGGAGGAGGGACAGTGCCCAGGCCCAGAGTTAGAGCCTTACGACCGACAAAACAAGATTGACATTAATTTCACTTTATTAGTTTATGATTTTTTATTGTGAAAATACAAACAGAGGGTTTACAATTACATGAACAAGGTAATGAGTACATTTCTTTTCAAGCAATTTTGCCTCCTCCATTGTTTCCCCTTCCCATCCCTTACTATCTCCCCTTTTACCACCACACCACCCCCTCCACACCAAAGTTTTAAGTTCGTTTTCAACATAATGTCTTGTACATGTCATTGTGGTAATTAGTCCACCTGTATAATAATTTGTTTTCCCCTTGCCATCCCCAAATTATGCCAACATCAAATACAGTAAAAACAGGGGTTATACCGTGGGGGAGGGACATAAAAATCAACAAATAAATCATGTCATAAACATGGCAGAAACAATAGCAAGAACGGAAAACAATTTGAGTCCTTATCTTAGGGTTCATTTCTCCTAACATCAACTTGTCTGACAGTTTCTGTTCATCTCAGACATATACTAGTTATTGCAAATAAGGGAAACCATGACACTTATGTTTCTTTGGGCCTAGATTACTTCACTTAATATAATTTTTTCCAAGGCTTTCCATTTCCTAACAAATGGGGCAATGTCAGTCTTTCCCATTGACGCATAGAATTCCATTGTGTATATAAACCACATTTTCTTGATCCATTCATCTACTGAGGGGCATCTGGGTAGGTACCGTATCTTAGCTATGGTAAATAATGCTGCAATAAACATAGTTGTGTTGGTAGCTTTAGTATGGTATTGTTTGTAATCATTTGGTTAAATGCCCAAAAGTGGGAGTGTTGGGTCATCGGGGAGCTCTATGGAAGCTCCATATTGCTTTCCAAAGTGGTTGAAAAAGTATATGGTCCCACCAATATCCCCACCAGCTTCTGTTGTTATTAGAGTTCTTGATTATAGCCATTCTAACTAGGGTGAGGTGGTATCTCAATGCTGTTTTGATCTGCATTTCTTTTATGGCTAGGGAGTTTGAGCATTTCTTCGTGTGTCTATTCACTATCCTTATTTCCTCTTCAGAGAAGTTTCCCTGTAAGTCTTTAGCCCACTTATTTATTGGGCAGTTGTTTCTTTGGCGATTTGTTGTTGGGGGATATAGTTTTTTGAGTTCCAGGTATATTTTAGATATAAGACCCTTGTCTGTTGTATGGCTACTGAAGATCCTCTCCGAATCTGTGGGTTTTCTATTGATCTTGCCAGCTTTGTCCTTTGCCAGGCAGAAGCTATGCAATTTCATGAAATCCCTTTTGTCAAACCTTTCTTTGATTTTTCGTGTTTCTGGGTCTCTATTAAGAAAATTTCGGCCTGTGCCAAGGAGACCTAGGGTTTCTCATATTCCATCCTGTAATGTTTTCAGGGTGTCTGCTTTGACTCGACGTCTTTGATCCATTTGTAGTTGATTCTGGTGCAGAGTGATATATGAGGATCTAGCTTTAGTTTTCTACAAGTGATTAACCAATTTTGCCAGCACCATTTACTGAACAGGCTGTCTTTCTTCCATTCTGTGTTTTTTTTAGTTCCCTTATCGAAGATTAGATGGCTATAGGTCTGTAGGTTCATTTCTGGGTTTTCAATTCTATTTCATTGGTCTTGAGGTCTGTTCTTGTACTAGTACCAAGCTGTTTTGATTACTATGGGTTTGTAGTAGAGTTTGGAATTTGTAGTGATATTCCTCCAGCACTGTTCTTTCTGTTAAGGATCATTTTTGCTATTCGGGGTCTTCTATTGTTCCATATGAATTTTTGGATTGCCTCTTCTGTTTTCTTGAAGAATGAGTTTGGAATATTGATAGGTTTCACATTGAATTGGTAGATAGCCTTGGGAAGTATTGCAATTAGCACAATGTTGTTCCTTCCAATCCAGGAGCATGGGAGGTTTTTCCACTTTTTAAGTTCCGTTTTGACTTTCTTTTTCAGGCTTTTAAAGTTTTCATCATAAAGGTCCTTCACTTCTTTGAATAAGTTAATTCCTAGGTATTTTATTTTTTGTGGGGCTATTATGAATCCAGTTGCTTTCCTGATTTCAGCCACACTTCTCATTGTTGGCATGCAGAAAAGCCATTGATTTTTGAGAGTTAATTTTATACTATGCTTCTTTGCCAAAGTTTTTAATCAGCATGAGTAATTTGGGAGTGGAGTCTCTGGGGTTCTTTAAATACAAAACCATGTCATCTGCAAAGAGGGAGAGGTTTACATCATCTTTCTGTATTTGGATCCCTTTTATGTTTGCATCTTGTCTTATTACTGTAGGTAGACATTCTAATACTAAATTGAGGAGAAGTGGGGAGAGTGGACATCCTTTTCTCGTTCCTGAGTTAAGAGGAATTGGCTTCCATTTTTCACCATTAATTATAATGCTGGATGTAGGTTTGTCATATACAGCCTTTATTGTATTGAGGTATGTTCTCTGGGTTCATAGATTTTCCAGAGTCTTCATCATAAAGGAGTGTTGGATCTTGTGATATTATTTTTCTGCATCTATTGATATATCCATGTGGTTCTCATCATTGCTCTTGTTGACGTGATGAATTATATTTACTGATTTTCATATATTGAACCAGCTTTACATCCTGTTTGATCGTGGTGTATGATTTTTTGGATGAATTGTTGAAGTTGATTGGCCAAAATTTTGTTGAGAAGATTTGCATCAATGTTCATCAAAGAAATGGGTCTATAGTTCTCTTTATTTGATGAGTCCCTGCCTGATTTGGGAATAACCGTTATGTTGGCATCATGGAATGAATTTGGTAGTGAACTTACTCTTTCAATTTTTTTGAATAGTTGGAGGAGGATTGGTGTGAGCCCTGCTTTGAATGCCTTGTAGAATTCCACTGTAAATCCGTCTGGTCCTGGACTTTTCTTAGATGTGAGGTCTCTTATTGCTGTTTCCATTTCTATGCTTGATATGGGCATGTTAATTTGATTTAAATCATCTTGGTTGAGCTTCGGCATGTCCATTTATGTCAGGCCTTTTCTTGGCCTTTATCTTGTTAGTTTTCTATGTGTAAGATATCTTTAAGTACCTTTGTAGCTCTGGTTTTCTATGTGTAAGATATCTTTAAGTACCTTTGTAGCTCTGGTTTTGTGGATATATATTGTTTCAATTTTTCTTTGCTATGGACAATTTTTATTTGATCTTCAGTTATGAAGGAGAGTTTAACTGTGTACACTATTCTTTGTTGTGTTTTTTCTTTAGGGCATGGCATACATCATTCCAGGCTCTTCTTGCTTTAATCATCTCTGCTGAGAAATCTGAGGTGATTCTAATTGTTTTCCCTGTATAGGTGATTGGTCTTTTCTCATTGACTGCTTTAAGGATCCTTTCCTTGGTCTGAATTAATTCTGTGCGGATTATAATGTGAGGGTGACATGTCCTGTTCTGTTCTAGTCTATTTGGGGTTCTGAAAGCTTCTTTAACCTGAATAGGCCATAGGCCGATCTTTTTGCATGTTCTCTGCTAGGATTCTGTTAAATAAATTTCCTAGTCCATTAACTTCTGTCTCTAGGTGCTCCTCTATCCATTATCCTCAGATTAGGCCTTCTGATGGTGTCTTCCAAATATAGAATAGTTCTATCATATATCTTGGATTTATCTTGGATATTTGTATGTTATTTCTCTATAATATCTAGGCTGTCTTCAATCCCCGAGATTTGATCTTCTGCCTGGTCTAACCTACTGTCAAGACTTTCTATTTGTTTTTAATTTCTTTTCCTTCTACTTGGTCGGCTTTGATGGCTTCAAATTCTTTGTTGGAGCTTTGGTTTAGATCTTGTATGAGCTTTACTTCCTTAATTGGGTGTTCAGTGTTTATTCTCAGATCACTTAGCTGATTGGTTATGGTTTCCTTGGACTCCCATTCCTTCTGGCAGGTTCTATTCTACATTCCCTTTATGGTCTCCCTGAATTGTTTCAGCTGTCTCTTTTCTCCTTATGGATTTTTTGAATGCCTCTATTTATTTCTGTCTATTCTGATCACACTCTCGCAATTCCTGTTTTACTCTTTGATTAGTTTCTTCACATTACAGCAATTCCTGTAATTTTCTATGACTGTTCTCAGCCTGCTTATGCAATTATTGTATTAATCTTTAAGTAGCTTCCTTATGCTCACAAGATTCCTGTACTACTATTTGGATTGCCTCCTCTTGGTCCCTATCACGCTCACACTGAGACCTTTGCAAATTTTCAATCATTACATTCACCATGTTTACCAGTAGTGTTTGTAGAGCTTTTGGGGGAACTATTTATTATTATTATTATCATTTTTATTATCATTATTATATTCATATCATATTATTCATATTCATATTATTATCATTATTATCATTACCATTTTTCTTGTGTTTTCCAGCTTGTTCTGCTCATTTGGTAGGAAAGTAACAGCAATTTTGTGCTAGAACACTATTTTAAGGTAAGCATCAACCAAAGTCCTTCAGTTGCACAACCAGAATGGCTGCAGATACAATCTAGTTCAACAGATACAATCTATTCTAAAGCAAACAACCATGGATTAATGGGTTAAGAATAACGAAGAAGGATTTGGCAAACCAGAAATTAATAGCTTCAGGGAGAAATGTGGGGAAAAATAGGACTAGAGGGATGTGGAGAGGTAAAATGAGAGTAAATGTAACCAATTCCTAATCTCTGAGAGGGTAACGGATTGGACAGAATCATAGGAGAGAAATTTTAAAAAAAAAGAAAAAAATGGAAAAACTAAAATTTAAATTTAAGAAATGAAACACTTAAAAATTATGTAAGTTTACATAAATGATATTGAGAGAAGAAAAGGATAGAATGAGAGGAGGGGAGGGATAGAAAGGAAACGTGAAAACTATAAAATAAAATTTTTAAAATTAGTTACTTGAAAATTATGTAGGTATAAAGAGATAATACTTCTATGAAAGAAGTTAAGGCTAAGAGGTTGTGAACTGAGTAATAAATTTCTGGCTTAACTATGTACATAATGGGGGAGAAGGTCTAACAATTGATGACACGTATGTATCTGGAGTTGAACAGAACAGCAATTAAGTCATGCAAAAAATAAAGAAAGAGAAAAAATGAAAACAATAAAAAAGGACCAAAAAGTCAAAGAGATTAAACATGCACACACACACACACACACACACACACACACACACACACACACACACACACACATACACCAAAAATAAAAATTATGAGAAAATAAAGATCAAGAGAAAACACTTAAAAAATAAAAATTAAAAAAAAGAGTTCTTTGTTTTGGTGGTTTTTTTTGGAGGGGGAATGGGAAGAGCCTCTATCTCCCCTGTATCTATAACCAGTGTCTTGGTGGAGTCTCTGGTCTGCTTGTGGTGTTTGGTTTTCCTATGACTTGATTGGTTTCTTAAATCAGTTTGGTCAGGCAGAAAATGCCCTGTGTTAGACAGGATTTTGTGATCCTCCTCCCATGCTAGTTCAGTGCGTGGGAGATCTTTGAGTATCACAAAAGTGGGAGATGGCTGTTTCCCCTAGTTTGGAGATGCTGTGATGAGGCTAGGTTCTGGGTAAGGTTGAAGCCTTTCAGCAAACAGTAGCTTTTCCCTGAAGGGCTACCTCCTGAGACACTCACAGAGCCCAGCTTGGAGCAATTCTCAGGGTTGATGTTTACTTAATTTCAATTTTTGTCTAGGCTTCTGTAGGGTGGGGCAGCCTCTGGCTCTGTTTACCCAGTGAAGAAAGTCTCTTCTCTGAGGGCAAATTTTACTCTGCCTGGGCAGAGTGAGTTTCCCCTGTTGGAACTGAGTCTGGCAGGTCACTTCTAGATTCTGTGACCTGCAAAATGACTCTTGTTTTTTTCCAAGGCCTGAACTGAAGCTATCTGCTCAACTGGGCCTTTGTCAGTATCAAAGATGGAGACCTCCGGTGGTGGTGAGGGGAGGGGCGGCCTTCCCACATCTGCTCCCTGAGAAGGAGTCAGGAAGTCAGGGTTCTACTCACGCTGGATTCTTGGTTCCTGGACCCTCTCTGGTCTGAAATCTGCAGGATCAAGATATCTGTTCCTTCTCAGTTCTTGCTGGTGTTGAGTAGAATCTGCAAGTCTACTGTGTCTGGCCCCTTTGTCCTGGACTCTCTGTTGTAGGTATGGTGTCTATGGCCGCCGCCACTGCCACCCCAGCCCTTTCAGCCGTGGCTACTGGCAAGTGCTCAGATCTATTTACTTGCCTGAATTTTCCCTCTCTGGCCATACTTTTTGTACGGTGATGGCACACTTGGGTGTGATTGTCTAGCCTAGGACTGTTCACAGGAACAATAAAACTGCTTTCTATGCGAGCACTTGTTTTGAATCCAACCTCTCTTCAGCAATCTTCTTCTGAACTCCCTTAACACATTATTATGACATGATATTGTGACATCACATTGACATTGCGATATCACTGTGCCATTCTGTTTTCACAAACCTATTATGACATCACATGTTAGAAAATTCATGGGTTTTAGGACTTCTAGCTTCTTCCTTGAACTCTTGTCCTCATTGTAAACTAGTAGTAATTGAAATCAGACATGTGATTGTAATATTACAAACTAGTAGTGACATCACTATTCCATGGGTGACCTCATTACCAAAGTGATATCACAAACCTATTGCAGCATCACATTGCCATTGTGACATCACAATCACATTGTGGCATTTCAATCAGTTATGAGCTCTTAGCACCTTTGAAAAAGCATTTGGCCTTTGTGACATCAAAGTTCATTTGTTTACCCATATCATCATTGTGGTCTAACAATTAAGATCAGTTATACCATTGTAATATTACAAACCCTTGGAGGCAGGATCACCAGTGTGACATCATTAACCAGTCCTTTCCTCATAACTTTGACACGATGCCCTTTTGATACATAGGCCTTTGTGATCTCATAATGTTTTTGACTTCATATTTCAGGTATGATGTGTGATATTAGAAATGCACTCTATCATGAAAATTGTGTCATCACTGTCAGATATCATGAGCATTGTGTAACATTGTAATATCACATAACTGTTGGGAGTTCATCACATTTGGGCCAATGCATGACTTTGTAGATCTCACAATCTCATTCTGAATTCATATTCTCATTGGGAGTTAATGAAAATTGAAGTCCAGCATGCCATTGTGACATCAACAACCCAATTGTGACATCATAAACCTATTGTGAACTCATCAACATTATGGAATCACCAACTAATTATTACATCAAAATATTATTATGACTTGATATTGTGACATCATATTGCCATCACTGTCCCATTCGGATTTGCAAACCGATTATGACCTCATAACATTTTCCAAATTTCATGACCTTTGAGACTACTAACGTGAACTAGTATACTTATGATGCATAAAACACAAGACAATCCAATGAGGCACATTGAAAATAACTTCATTTACACTCGAAATGGACCTTCATTTACCTTGTCCTGGGTTGTACACTCAGTGACAAGCCAGCCCTAAACATCAAATCTCAGACCTCCAATGGGCAGTCAAACATAGTTAATTGCTCTGCAAAGCACCAACTCCCCAAATTATCATCTCCAAAGCTCCAAACTTCAATAGGTAAGGCTTTGTCCTTTTCGCTTACTCCCTTCTTCTTTATAGACATTCCTTCATTTCCCTTTTTCCCTTGCATCACTTCCTTTTTTTCTTTAGGCCTCTCCACTATCCACAGGCCTACACTTCTCTGGCCTGGTGACCAATTGGCATACTTTCCTTCCTACTCTCCCTCAAATTCCTCTTCTCCCAAGTCTTTCCCCCCTACTGTCTCACCACTTTCTTCCCTTGATTTTCTCCAATTCCATTTCTCTGACCATGCAGCGTATACATAGGTTGAACCCCTCCATCATGCCAGTGGGTCTCCTGCCTAACAGTTTTCAACCATCTCTTCACAAACTGCCCATTCCCCGATCACTTTTTTCACAGCTAATCATGTGAGGATGACATCCTACCCCTTCCAACAACATACCCTTTGGTAGTATGTCCCATGCACTCCAGGGGGCCAGAACATGGGGCCACATTGATTAGTGGGCCCTGCTGATTATTAGGGCCCACTGCTTTATACACCACCCACTGGTTTTCATGTCCAATCAAATCCTTGATTCCTTCTTATCAAATCCTAAAAATTCCCTTCTCTCCACCCAATGAACAGGCTTAAAATGTAAATTTAATAGAAAACAAGTAAATTATAGAAACTAGTTAGCAGTAATTAACACTTAGTAAGTCTTATCCTTAAGGGATCATCTGAGTGTCTCTGAACAGTTCTCCTTGCAGCCTTCTCTGTATATTGGTCCTAGCACCACCAAGTATAGTCCTTGCCACTTTGGTTCTAACTCAGGAGCATGATAAATTTTTACCCACACCACCTGTCCAGGCAAGAAAGAGTGGGTGGTTTTTTTTTTTTTTTTTGTATCTCCATTTCTTACTTTACTTCACTTACTTGAGGTCTAGCTTTTGGATTTATTGCTGAAGGAGACTTGCTATAGAATAACCTATATTACTCTCCCCAATTTGCCTTCCAATTGGATTTAGTTTCTTATTTTATATTTGAACTTATCTGTTGCCATCCTGTTTATTTTTTAAATACTTTGTATTGTTATTATTTTTAAGTAGTTGTAGAAAGAAGTTCCTGTTCTACAAAACAGTACATGAATATAGGTGTCTGACAACATTGTCACCCATCCCTCATAACCCTTCCCTTCTCACAGTTTTTTGTTAACATTGAGATAGGTGATTACATATATTTCACATATTTCACAATATTGTGGAATTGTAATACTTAGTTAAAGTCACAAACACATTTTAACCTTGACAAGGCAAATTATCGTTAACATGGTCTAAAGTTTTTGTTATTATGACTCTATAATAGAGCTTAAAGTCCTGTATCATGATCCCTCCTGCATCCTTTCTTTTGCCTATAATTGTTTTGGCTATGCTAGGTCTTTTGTTGTTTCATATGAACTTTTGGAATATTTTCTCTATTTCAGTAAAGTAAGTCATTGGAATTTTAATGGGAATTGCATTGAATGTGTTTATTAATTTTGGCAGTATGGCCATTTTCTCCATATTAATTCTGCCTATCCAGGAACATGAGTAGTCTTTCCATTTCCTGGTATCCTCTAAGATTCCTTTTTTAAGGTTTTTATAGTTTTCATGATATAGACCCTTTACATCGTTGGTTAGGTTACTTCCTTAATACTTTTTTTTTGAGGTTATTGTGAATGAGGTTGTTTCCTTGATGTCCATTTCTATTTGTACTTTGTTGGTTTACAGAAAGCCGACTGATTTTTGTGGGTTAATTTTGTATTCTGGTATTTGCCAATTGGGTTTATAAGCTCTAAGTGTTTGGGGATGGAGCTTTAGGGATCGTTAATTTATAAAAATAATACAATCTGCAAAAAGAGAGAGTTTATATTCTTCCTCTCCTATGTGCATCCCTTCAATGTATTTTTCTTGAATTATTGCTTTGGCTAAAATTTCCAGAACTATATTGAAGAGGAGTGGAGAGAGTGGGCATCCTTGCCTTGTTCCTGTTTTTAAGGGAATTGATTGTAGTTTTTCCCTATTAAGCATAATATTTGCTTTTGATCTGCCATGTAACGCTTTTATTGTCTTATGAATGTTCCTTTTATTCCTATTTTTTCCAGAGCTTTTAACATAAATGAGTGCTGAATTTTATCAAAATCCTTTTTCAAATCAATGGAGATAATCATGTGGTTCTTGACCTTGAATCTGTTGATGTGATGGATTACATTTATTGACTTACATATGTTAAATCATCCCTGCATCACTGGGATGAAGCCTACTTGGTCATAATGTATGATTTTTTTATATGTTTCTGGATTCTTTTGGCTGCAATTTTATTGAGGAGCTTTGCATCTGTCTTAATCAAAGAGATTGGTGTGTAGTTCTTTTTTTGTTCGGTCTTTGCCTGGTTTGGGGATGAATGTGATATTGGCTTCATAGAATGAGTTTGGAATTTCTTCCTCTGTTTATATTTCTCTGAAGAGGTTGAGGAGTATGGGTATTAGCTCCTCTTTAAAGGCCTTATAGATTTCTGTAGTAATCCATAAGGTCCTGGGCTTTTCCTGTTGGAAGATTTCTTATTACTTCTTCTATCTCATTGTAGGTTATTGACATTTGTAATTGATTTATTTCTTCTTGGTTCCGTTTGGGCCATTTGTATTTCTTTTTATTTTTTCAGGCAGGAAAAGAAGTTCATTTACAAAAAGGCTGCCCCCACCATGCATGGTGGAGAACATAACTATAAAGGAAGGGCTGTCGACCCACCCCTGATCCAGGACTTATCTAGGCCAGGGACAGGAAGAGGTGTGGCCAGGTGCTGGAAAATTGTGGCCACACTGGATCCGGATGTGACCTCAGGGTCTGGAACCCTCCGAAGGTCAGATGGGAGGCATGTGACCAGAGGTGGCCTAGGATGTGACCTAGCAGGAGAAGGTGATTGCTTCCAGGTCTGCCAGTTACCTATGTAATAGATATTGGGTGGGAACTTAGCCAAGAGGGAGGGAGGTGTCCCTGTTCAGAACTTACATTCCAGCCATTTGATAATTATGGAAAAAGGTGAAGATTCTCTCTGGCTACTTCCTGTTTGCAAGCATTGACAGTAAGGGTAAAAGGCTGATATGTGGTCCCATCTGGGAGAAGGCAGAAGGCAACAGCTGTCACTTGGGCATTGAGTACTTAGATAAAGTCTGGAAGAGGCAGGTCTCTTGGACAAAGTCTGGAGAAGTCTCATGACTCATTGTGGGACTGAAAAAAATACTAGAGAGCAAATAGATGGCAAGAGGAAGGACTTGGGGCTGAAAATGTTAGTAGAAATGTCCCTACCTCCTTCTGACACATGGAGACTAGATAGAAAAGAAGTCAATTAACAAGGGCAAGAATATGAATTCCTGTCCAGTTGAAAGGTAGACAGGTATGGACATTAGATGGGCAGTCTTCTTACTTCTATTGACCTCCCAGCTCTGGTTAATTTTGATAGGGCAGGCACAAAGAAGATGATGTGATATCATCTCCTCTTACTCTTCCTCATGCTCCTTTGTTCCCCAGACTGGTTGAGTCTAGGTGCTCGTTGCTGGGATGGTTAGTCCCAGTTTGTATTCAAGGAGGCTTGAACTCAAGGCCTGAGCATTGTCCCTGACCACTTCTGCTCAAGGCTAGCACTCTACCACTTTGAATGATGGTACCACGTGTACTGTTTGCTGGTTAGAGATAAGAGGATCGAGCCATGTTTCCAGCCTGGCTCTTTGCAGGTTAGTTGGGAGATGGAGTTTGAGGGATTTTTCAGCCCAGGCTGGTTTGCACTGCAATCTTTTCCACAAAAGCTCTTTGTTATTTCCAATTAAAGCAACAAGGAGATCAAATAGAATAAGTAGAGCTTACCTGGTGCTTATCAAGAATTGACCAAATATTCTGCAATGACAAAACTCGTTAGATGTGAGAATCTTAGCACAGATATGCCCAATATGTTAGAATCACATAGTACTAGACTACACAACACAAAACAAAAAAGGCAAAACTCAAAACTTAAAATTTTTGACAACAATATTTAGACATCTTTGCTAACAAAGCACATCAGATGATTGGGCCTCAGTTACCAAGGTCTGTGAAAAGAGCAACTTGTTAGCAATGCATATTAGAATAGATGGATGGAGGAGTTACAAGCTTCGTGGAAGTGTACGGGTTGGATGGGGCCAAACCCTTAACCCACCATGTCGCCAAGGTGGTGAACTCAAGATGGCGAATTTCTGAAAAAATGCAAAGAAAGCCTGAACAAAAAATCAAGCCTAGTTTGGCTAGCCTTTTTGAGGGAACCTATAGGGATTCCCCGGGAACCAGTCCATGTTTCACTCTTCCGGGCACAATCCAAAAAGTTGTAGAGATATAGAAAGTTGGACATGAATAGCAGAGAGCAAAGACAGCCTGATAGTAAAGAGACTTCTGACCATGTACCATTGCAGAGGCATAAGTTGTCTAAATCTGAGAACAGCAAAAAATATTAGGTCATCTGGAAATCCAGGGAGCACAGGAGGCATGTCAATGGGGTTTCACGGCTCAGACATGACTCACAGGACCCCATTAAATGCATTAGAGAGTCAGTTTGGTGAGTGAAGGAGAGCTGACCAGGAAGAAGTGGTGTTCCGGCTTGCCCCAGACCCCTATAGAGAGAAATGGTTAAGCCCCCCAAACCAGGCATTCTCCACTTCAGAGATGACCATCCTTTCTGCTAAAGGTTGTAGGAGCTCTCTGGAATGGTGCCACATCTGAGCAGAGATTGAGCAACAGAGAGCCATGGAGAGTATTTTCATTCACCAGAGTAGAGAAGTGGTGTGGACGTGGATGTGAAGGCCAGCAATGGTATTGGTGAAAAGTCTCACGTGGTGTCTCAAGGCAGTTTGATTTGCAGAAAAGGGGTGTTTAGGAAATTCTAGCATTTCCAATTCAAAAACCTCATACCAGTCATGGAACAATTTGTAAGGTATATTAAATAGGTAGGTTTTATTAAGTAGCCCATGAAGAGAACACTACACACTATTCAGGCATGAAAAGAAGTTTATTTACCGAACTGCTCCCCCCACCATACATGTTAGAGAAGAATGGCTGAAAAGGAAAGGGGGGATAGCAGTTTGTATTTCTGTAGAAATTCATTCCTCTCTGCTAGGTTTTCCTTCCTTTGTGAGTAGAGTCTGGAATTATTTCTTTATGATTGTTTTGATGTCTTGGACGTTTGTTGTAATTTTTCCTGTGGTATCTCTGATATTATTGATTTGGGTCTCCTCTCTTATTTTGTTAGTTACTCTTGCCAGTGGTCCCTCAGTTTTAGTGACTTTTTAAAACAGCTTTTAAAAATTAATTTTATTTATAATTTTCATAGTCTCTGTCTCTTTAATTTCAGCTCTTATTTCGGTTCACTATCTAGCAACTTTTGTTTCAATTTTTTCTTTTTTCTCTAGCAGTTTTAGTTGCATCAAAAGATCATTTACTTGTTCCATGTTTTCTTGATGTGTGCACTGAGAGCAATGAATCTGCCTCTCAGGACTGCTTTTGCTGTATCCCATTGGTTTCTTTGTGATGTATCTTCATTTTCACTAAATTGCAGGAACTTTTTAATTTCTTCTTTAATTTCTTCTGTGATCCATGTATTGTTCAACAGAGTGCTGTTTAATTTCCATGTTTTTTTTTTCTACTTCATGCATTGTTATTGAGAACTAGTTAGATTCCACTATGCTCAGATAGAATCCAGAGTATTGTTGATCCTCTTGTATTTGCTTAAATACCATGTATGAACTAAGAAATTATCTATTTTAGAAAACGTTATGGGGGTTGCAAGAGGAAGACTCTACTGGTATGATACCTTTAATCCTAGCTACTCAGGAGGCTCAGATCTGTGTATTCAGGTTCAAAGCCAGCCCATGGAGTCTTTCTGGGGTTGCTCAGCACCACACCCTGCCTCAAGTCTAGGGTTGTTCACGACCTTTGCCACCATTGGCTGCTTATGCAAACCAGTGCGGAGAGGCGACACAACCACTACGGGTCCATAGTTGTTTGCTTCCGCTGTTGATGCCACTGCTGCTGCCACAGCTACTGCCACTGCCCCACCTGCTGCCACTGCCCCAGGATCAGCTGGACCCCTTATGCAAGCCAGGCACCCCACCACAAGTCAGATGTTAACCACTGCTGCTGTCTCAAGTTAGGCTGGGCCACTTATGCAGGCCAGTATGGAGAGGAACAAACCACCACGGGTCTGGACGTGTTCACTGCAGCTGTCCGCACCTCAGCCACCACTGCTGCCCCAGGATGGTCTGGGCAAGTGCCAAGAGGCATTGTGCCCCAATTCTGGATGGTTTGCCACCACTGCCAGCTGCTGCTGCTGTTCCAGGTTAGGCTAGGCTATTTACACCAGCAGGACAGAGGTGCCACCCTGATAGACTAGGGTCATTTGCCACTGTTGACAGCTGCTACTGCTGCTGACTGGGCTGGGCTACTTATATCAGCCAGGCAAAGGTGCTGTTCCAGGGAGGGTTAGGGGAGTCTTTGTTCCAGCTCTGCCTTCTGAGATTTCTGTTTGTATATTCTGGGTTGGCCCAGGTCTTGGGAGTCTCCTTGGAGACTTGGGATGCTTGTGGGTGTGTGGGCTTCAGAGGGTCCAGACCCTGGGCACTTAAGCAGCTTGGCACAAAACCCCTTCACCTAAGCTGTGCAACGTGGAACCCCATCACCAACAAAGAGTTGGGGGAGGGTCTTCCCACTTACTGTCTCTGTAGGTTTTTCCCTTTTCTTTTTGCACTTCCTTTATCTCTCTGAGTAATTGCCTTTTTTTGTGGGTCACTTGGAGAAACAGAGCATTGAAATCCAAACTCTGTATTTGGTGGAGAGAGCTGTGGTGTTTCCCTGCTGTTCCATCACCTTCTTGGTCCCACCCCTTCAGGTGGAGTTTTTCTTATCCGGCCATTGGGCCTTGGTTACCAAAGGATAGGTACATAAAAGAATATGTTGTACAGCCTGCAGATTGTAGTTAGACATTTCTGTTAATAAAGCCTTCCTAATTTTAGGAACCCAAGGGGGTGTTCTACACTAAATTATTTCAAGGGATTGAAACTTTTAACATAAGGCCTACATCTTGCTCAAAGGAGAGTGAAGTGGAGGAGGCTTACCTAGCCATGGCCAGTCTCTGTATTTAATTTAGTTAAAGTTTCCTTTAAGGTCATGTTCATTCTTTCTAGTGCTTGAACTCTGAGGCTTATAAATGGACTGTAACTTCCAATTTATTCCTAGGGCATTAGTTAATAATTGAGAAGTTGGGCCATGAATCAGGGCAATCTTTGGACCCCACAGGTAAGGGTAAGCCAAATCAAGGTATTATTACATGCCTCAGCTCAGCCTGAAAAAATGTCCACTATTACTAACAGATACCAATAGCCATACTTTCGAGGCTTTACCCCTGTGGAGTCCACTTTCCTAAATTCACCATCTGAGGTTCCTCACATATGAATTCTTTCCATGTGTTCCAGAATTTCAGCATTTACCTGTTGGAAATTAACTACACACATTACAAAGTATTGTCAGGCTGAGGCCCCACCGGTTTCCAGAACAGTTTTAGGCAGTGTCCTTGGGCAATTTACCAGGCTGCAAATATCTACATGTAAACTGACAGAAAGCTTGAGCCTGTATGCATTTTTCACAAGTTCAATGTCAACAATTGCACACTTATTACCACTGTTTTTGCTTCTTCTTTAATATTGATGACTAGTAGCTCTAGAGAAACAACTTCTTTTAGACTGGTCTCCCAAGCTACCTGATCAGCTCAGATGTTTCCCTATATCTTAGGGTCTCTAGTTTCTTTAACTCCTGTAAAGTACTCGGAACCTTGGAGATTTCTTCCATTTTATTCTTCTCCTTTTATCTCAAACTTGTTTTCATGATCCCACTCTCTTTCTCAATGTGCTCCTTAACCTGCAAATGATTTGACAGGGTCACAGGAGATTTCCCTTGACTGGCCAACTGCTGCTCCTTCTCACAACACCTTTGCTTGCTCTTCAGCTCCTCCCTTAAGTTCACAAAGGTGCTATTGAGAGGTATTTTTTCCCACCTCCACCTGTTCCACAGGGATACAATGCTTCTGCATTACATTTATGGTGAAGATCTCAGCCGTCTTTTGGGGTTTTTACTCTAGTTGTTTCTCTTTCTGGTTTTCCACTTCTGTGTATTTTTGTGACAGCTCTTTCAACTGTTTGTTTAGTTCTTCTGTTTTTATTCCTAATGCTCTTTCCCTATCCATGGCATTCTCTATCAAAGCAAGTGATCCTTTAACTCTTTCTGGAGAGAAACAATCTCTTTCTTGAGCCTGATATTTTCCTGTTGTCTTTTCTTGGCCTCATCTTCTATGACACAGCACTTTCCCGTCTTCTCTGCTAACTACTCTTTCCTTCTTTCTCTGTTGCTTTGAATTTCTGGTGACACTTTTCAAAGCTTATAATTGACATGTTCTTCAACCTAATATATTCTTATATCAGGTCCAGCTCCTTTTTCTTTTTTTTTTTCCTTTTTATTTTGGGTCCGGTCGTGGGGCCTGAACTCTGGCTGGACACTGTCCCTCAGCTCTTCAGGTGAAGGCTAGCGCTCTACCACTTGAGCCACAGGGCCACTTCTGGCTTTTTTCTTTTTGCTTATGTGGTGCTGAGGAATCGAACCCAGGGACTCATGCATGCAAGGCAAGCACCCAGGACCCCAGCTCCTTTTTCATAGCCATAATTTCTTAATGGAATTCAGAGGTCCTTTGCATGATTCTCCATAGCTACGAACACATTTTCCATGTGGTTAATGTGATTACTTAACCTGTCATTTAAATTTTCCAGGTGGTTAATGTGCTTACTTAAGCTTTCATTTTTCTATCATTCTCCTGCTTGGACATTCCTTTTCCTAATGTCCATTTTGCTTGCATTAATCTCACTGAGCTAGTAATAGAGGGTCCTACTGCCATTTTCTAATGAATTGTACTGTCTTTGCCAAAGGTTTCTTGATCCCTGTTCTGGTGCTCCTACCAAAACTCAAACTCCCTTCTTAGACTCGTTTTTTTTTTTTTTTTCAGGGTGTCTCTGTTATCCAACATCAACTGGGCAACCACTTTATCTCAAAACCTTCTAACTTTTCAAGCTTTCTTCTAATATCTGTGGCTGACTGCGTAACAAAGGCCATATTTAGGGCTCTTTGATTCTCCAGGACTTAAAGATCTATAGCCTATAGGTCCTACAGCCTTCTGGGAGAAGTTCAGATAAAGCATTAGGGTATTCACTGGGGAACAGTACCATCTCACTCACCTTAGATTGAAGACGTGGCTTTCTAGACACTGCGGCATCCCTGCTAGCTGAACCTGGAAATAAATGGTAAGCACCTCCATACCTCAACTGCTGTTAGTCTCAGCTTGGGTAAGTCTGAGGAAAGACTTGTTCCAAATAGTCTGGTTCAATTGTGGGGCTACTGTCTGGTCCAAGGACCACCGTCAATCACCGACAGTATTCACTCCTTTTTCTACCAGGTGAAAAGCACCTGTAAAATTTGCTGACATTCATCCCAGGTGTGCTTGTGTGTGAAAATTACTGTCTCTAATGAGGTAATGAGTCCCTATTTGTTTGTTTTTTTCTGAAAAGGATGGATTTTTCTGTTTCCAGTTATACAGGTCACTACTTGTAAAAGGGAACATATATTAGAAAGGGGTCCTGCCCACCATCTCCATGTTCCTCTCTCAAGGGTAATAAGGGTAACATACCACATTGTACCACGTCAGTCTGGTACAAGTAACCACTTTTGGTATGGGAGGACTTATTAGAGTTGCTGATGCAAAGAATAGGAAAGAGAGTACATCAGTGAATCTTCCTCTGAGGGATTCTGTAAACCTGGGGGAGAATATTTTTTGGATATGACAACCTAAGGCCTTGTTCTCCCATCCTGAGAAAAGGAGTAAACAGGTGCATACAGGACACAGATAGAACTATCAGCATACATACAAAGACCAAGAGCCACAGACACTTAACCCACATGTCCCATACCTCTCAATGTTGACCTCTACAGGAGGTCCCAGATGACAGAGAGAACGTCCCAGATTGCCTCTTGAGACGGCCACAGATGACCTCTGGAGGATGTCACATATGTCCTCCCTAGGAGGCCCTAGATGACCTCTCATGGAGGTTCCAAATGGATTCCCAAAGAAGTGTCAGATGATCTCCAAAGGAGTTTCCAGATGTCTTTTCAATGAGGCTGAGATTACCTCTCAAGAACCTCCAAGATCGCCACTCAAGGAGGCCACATATGAACTCCAGAGGACGTTACAGATAACCCTATTGAGAAAGCAACAGATGACCTCCAGAGAAGGTCCTATATAGCTTCTCAAGGATGTCCCAGATGATGTTCAAAGACGGTCATAGATTTCTCATTATGGTAGTCTGAGATGACCTCCCAAAGAAGCTCCAGATGACCTTAGGAGGTGGTCCTAGATTGCCTCTTAAGAAAGCCGCAATGACTACTTTTGAAGAGGTCTCAGGTGGCCTCCTGAGGAAGCCCCAGATGACCTCTGGAAAAAGTCCAAGATGGCCCCTGGAGAAGGCCCCAGCTGACCTCCAGTGTAGGTCTCAGGTGGCTTCTCAAGAAAGTTGCAGATGTACTCTTGATGAGGTTCCAGATGGCTTCCCATGGAAGCCCTACATTATCTCTCAAGTAGGTTCCAGATGGCGTCCCAAGGAAGCCACAAATAGCTTCCAGAGTGGTCCAAAATAAGCTGGCAAGCCTGCCAAGATGCACCTCTAGAGGTACATAAATGACTTTTGTCCTTGTTGGACCTCCAGAGACAAACACTCGAGGTAGACTCTCAACCCTGAAGGCTGACACTCTCATCTATGAGGATTTTTTCCTGGGGCCAAGGCCTGATGCAATCCATATGGATTATCTCGATGGAGTCTTCAAAAATAATGATCTCTATAGTTCAAGAAAATCCATCGAGACACGTTTTCTATAATAAATGTTCTCCCAACCACCAACCCCCAAAATTATGATATCCAAAGTTCCCAACATCAAAGGGAAAGCCTCTTTTCCTTTTGTCTTTATCTCTCCTTCGCTACAGACCTATACTTCTTTTGAGGTCTTTTCCTTTTTCCCTTCTTCCAGTTCCTTGTTCTCTTTAGGACTCTCCACTCTCCACAGACTTGAACTGCTTTGCAAGGCTCGTCAGTTGCCATCCTTCACCTTCTGCCCTCCCTCAACTTCCTCTCCACCCAGGTTTTCCCCTTATGCTATCACACCACTTCTTTCCTTCCAGGACTTTTCCCTTTATCTCTCACCTTCTATTGCTCTGAACAAGCAGCCTATATAAGTCTGTACCCCTTCTCCACTCCAACTGCCTGTTTTCAACTATCACATCCCAAAATGCCCACAGCCCAATCATTTCTTTACATCTCAACACGTGGTGATTAATGCACCAGTCCCTCCCACAGGATGCCTCACCTTCTCTGGTGGCATTCTTTGTCCTCTCCAGCTGGCCAGGAGATGGGCCCATACTGGTTATCAGACCCTGAAGATAATCGGGCCCTGCTGATTATTACAGTATCCTCCTTGTGAACTAGTAGCAATTGAAATTGGAAATTTGATTGTGGTATTACAAACTCGTTGTGACATCACAATCCCATTTGAAATCATCACCGCCACGACATCACAAAGCCATTGTGACAACATTGTCATTGTTACATCATGATTCGATTGTGACATCTCAAATCTATTATGACCTCTTAGCTCCTTTGAAAATCACATACCCTTTTCAACATCACAGTCCCTTTGTGTATCCATATCCTTGTTGTTATGCAATGACAATTGAGATCAGACATGCCATTATAACATCAAAAAGTGTTTGTGACATCCTCAACAGTGTGACATCACATTTTCATTATGAGAGCATCAGCTCATTTTGACATCACCAAACTCAATGACAGAATCGCATTTTGACAATTCTCGTTGTGACAACTTAGACACATTGTGAATGCCTATTCTGTGATTTCATTGTATTTCAAATGTGGCATGAGAGTTGATACCAGAAATGCAATTTTGTGCCTACAAACCACTTTGACATCATAATCACTTTGTGACATCATAGTTCCATTGTGATATCACTAACACAATGTGACATCACAAAGCTCTCCTGTCCTCATAACTTTTGTGACATGCTGACATTGTGATATCTTAGAGCTTTTTGCCCTCATAATTTGTTTTCAACCTCAAATTTCATGTATGACTTGAGATAACAGAAATCAACTGTGACATCATGACCACTGTGACATCACACTGACAGATGTCATGATCATCGTGTCACATTATGACATCACAAAATGTTTTGATGTCACCATTAATTGGTGATGCAATACGGTAAGGGGTCTATGATGTCACAATTGGTTAGTGATATCCAAATGGCATAATAGATCTCATTTGTCATGAAATCACAGAGAATATGAGTTTACAACAGACTGTGGTATCTCCAAAGTCATGTGTTTTCCCAAATGTTATGAAGTCCTAGGAGGATTGTGATGTCACAGCGTGACACAATGTTTATGATGTCTGTCAGTGTGATGTCACAATGGTCATGATGTCACAGTGGATTTCTGATATCATATATCATAACTGCAATATTATAAGGTTGAAAACAGATTACGATCTCATAAAGGGCCTAAGACATCACAATTGCTCCACATCAAAGACATGAGGACAGGGCAGGTTTGTGATATCACAGTGTGTTAGTGATATCACCATAGCACTGTGATGTCACAAAGTGATTGTGATGCCATATATTTATGAGATCACAATATATTTCTGACATCAACCCACATGCCACATTTGAAATAGAATGAAATAAGAGAATAGGCATTTACAATGTGTCTATGACATCACAATAACAATAAATGCCATAATGCTATGAGGTCATTGTAAATTGGTGATGTTGCAAGGAGGTAATTGTGTAATAATGAATATGTGTTGTCCCACTGGTGATGGGATCACAAAGGGTTTGTTATGTTACGATGGCATATTTGAATTCAATTGTCATGTATTCACAATGAGGATATGGGTACACAAAGGGACTATGATGTCACATATGAAATGTGTGTTTTCAAAGGTACTTAGGGGTCATTATAGCTTTATGATACACAGATGTGATGAGGTCACAATGGGATTTTGATGTCATAATGATTTTTTAATATCTCAAACACAAGTCCATTTTCATTTGTTACTATTTCACAATGTGCATACAAATTCACAGAATGAGCTGGAAGTACTAATGGACATGAATTATTAAAAATGTTAGGAGGTCATTTTAGGTTTGTGAATGAACAATGGGACAGTGATATCACCATGACAATGTCAACTCATTACATCATGTCAAAATATTGTTTTGGTGTCACAATTAGTTGATGATTCCACATTGGTGGTGAGGTCACAAAATATTGGTGATGTGTTGTGCATGTCACAATGACATGATGATTCTCAATTGTCCTAACTTACAATGAGTATATGAGTTCCCAAAGGGACTGTGGTTTTTCCAAAAGTATGTGTTGTCACACATATATTGAAATCCTAAAAGGTTTGTGATGTCAGAATTTGACACAATGGATATGACATCTGGCAGTATGATGCCACCATGGTCATGATGTCACTGGGAATTTGTGATATCAAATGTCATATGTTAAATCTAATGAGGTCAACAACAGATTATGAGGACAATAAGGGCTAAGGTATCAGAATTGCAGCATGTCACAAATGAGAGGATAGGTTAGTAATATCACAATGGCAACATGATATAAAAAGGAATTGTGATGTCACAATGATTATGAGTTCCTGATTTGTTTATGATATTAACCTACATGCTACATTTGAAATAGAATCAAATCACAGAAAAGGCATTCATAATGTGTCTATGATGTCACCATGACAATGTAAAGTTATAAATCTATCATATCATTTTAGTTTTGTGATTTCACAATGAGTAGATGGTATAAAATGATAATGTGATGTCACAATTATGATGATCTCACAAACTGTTTTGGATGTCAAAATGTCATGTCTGATTCTCAATTGTCAATATTTCACAGTGGGGCTTTGGGTACACAAAGGGACTCTGATATCATAAAGCTATGTATTTTTCAAATGTTATAAGAGGTTATAATAGATTTGAAATGTCACAATGTGATCTTGGTATCAAAAACAACAATGTGAAGTCACAATGGGTTTGTGATTTCACAGTGGTGATGAGGTCACAGTGGGTTTGTTATGTCACGAGTTTGCAATATCACAATTATTTGTCCAATTTCAGTTGCTACCAGTGTCCATGAGGACACTGTAATAACGAGCAGTGCCCTATAATCCACGAGAACAGATAGTCATCATGGCCTCCTAGTCTGGACCAATTGAAAGGGCAGGTTGCGTGACACTGGAGGGGGCAGGACATTCTGCTGAAGGAGATAGGATGTCAAGCCCCACATAGTGAGCTGCCAAGAATTGATTTGAGCATAATTGAATACTGGAAGGCAAGAAATTATTGCAGTTGGGGAAGGGTACAGCCTATATATAAGCTGCATTTTCAGAGCAAGAGAAGGGGAGAGAAAAAGGTTACAGGCCTGGATGGAAAGAAGTGATGGGACTGTTGGAGGGCAAAGACCAAGGAGGAGAGGAAATTGAGAGAGAGCAGGAGGTGAAGGACAGCAACTGGCCATCTGGACAAGGCAGGGCAGGCCTGTCAAGAGCAGAGAAGCCTGAAGAGAAGAATTGAATGGTGGAAGGAAAAAATGAAAAGACCTGAAAGTTAGGACAGATCTGTAGAGAAGGAGAATGAAGCGAAAGGAAAAAGCCTTGTCCTTTGAAGTGTGGAGCTTTGGAGATCATTATTTTGGTGGTTGGTTGTTTGCAGACCAGTTGACAAATGGCTGAACTGCTCTTTAGAGGTCTGAGGGTTCATGGTTGAGACTGAATTTACCTCTCCGCATCCAGCCCGGCCAAGGTAGTCACTTGTTACAAAATTTATGAGGACAAGTCAGGTTTGTGATGTTACATTGCATTAATGATATCACAATGTCAATATGAAGTCACAAAGGGAATGTAATGTCAAAATGATGGTGTGGTCACAATGGGTTTCTGAAATCAACCTATATGCCACATTTTTGATAGAATGAAATCACAGAATAGGCAATCGCATTGTCTCTAGGACCTCACAATGAAAATGTGATGTCATAATGCCATGATGTCATTGTCATTTTGGGATGTAATAATGGGCTGATGGTATTATAACAACAATGTGATCTCACTCTGGAGATGATGTCAAAACACATTTGTAATGGTACACTGGCATGTCTGATGTCAGTTATCTTTGTTCATAATGACAACATGGTTACCCAGAGGGATCATGATATCACAACACCATGTGCTTTTTCAAAGGTGCTAAGCGGTCACAACAGTTTTGGGATGTCACACGGTGATCATGATATCACTGTAGCAATATGATGTCACAATGGGTTTGTGATGTCAAGTGGTGATAAGGTCACTCTTGGATAGTGATGTTGCAATGAATGTGTAATATCACCATTACATGTCCAATTTCATTCTACTAGATCACAATGAAGATACGAGTTCACGTAAGGAGCTAGAAGTCAGAAAGGCCATGAATTTTGTAAAATATTATGAGGACATAATAGGCTGGTGAAAATGCAATGAGACAGAGATATCCCACTGGCAATGTGATGCTACATTACATGAGATAGTATTGTTTTGAAGTTACAAATGGTGATGCCATACAGGTGATGAGGTCACATAGGTTTTTGATTTCACAATGGGATGGTGATGTCACAATCTCCTGCCAGATCTCTAATTGACAATGAATATATAAGTTCACAAGTGTTAATGATGTATCCAAAGGCATATGTTGGCACAAGTGTAATGAGTCTTAACATGTTTGTGTTGTCCTCATGTGACTCAGTGGTCAAGAAATCTGGCAGTGTGATATCACAGTGGTCATGATATCACAATGGATTTTAGATATCACATGTCATGCCTGAAGTATTATGAGTTAAACAATTTATGAACTCAGGGAGGCCAAAGAGATCACAGTGGCAGCATGTCAAAAAATGTATGAGGATAAGACTGTTTTGTGATGTCACAGTGGGTTACTGATATCATAATGGCAATGTGGTGTCATCAAGGTATTGTGATATTATAATGCTTATGTGGTCACAATGTATTTCTGATATCAACCCACCAGCAATATTTGCAATAGAATGAGATCACAGAATAGCATTCCAATGTATCTGTGACATCACAATTACATGTGATTTGATATCATTGTTGTTTTATGATGTCATAATGGGCTGATGTTATCATAATGACAATGTGATATTACACTGGTGATGATGTTACAAAGGTTTTGCGATGTTAAATTGGCATGCCTGATCTCAGTTGTCATTAGCTCAACATGAGGATATGAGTACACAAAAGGCCTGTCATGTCACAAAAGCCATGATTTCTTTCAAAGCTTCTGAGGTGATAATAGTTTGGGGATTTCACAATGTGATCATGTTGGTACAATGGCAATGTAATAACACAATGAATTTGTGATGTCTCCGAGGTGATGAGGTCACAAAGAGTTAATGATGTCTCATCAAGTTTGTAATATAACAATGATATATACAATTTCAATTTCTTCTAATTCACTATGAGGATAGTATAATAACCAGTGGGGCCAGAATTATCTGTGGGAGCTGATATTCATTGTAAATTCTTGGCTTGGCCCCCTGGAGAGTGTGGGGAATGCCGCCAAAGGTGGAGGTGTCAAGCCTCACACGGTGAGCTGTCAAGAAGTGATTGAGCATTGGACAGTTTTGGAAGTGATGGTTGAAAACTGCTAGGCAGGAAATCCGTTGGAGGGAGGAGGGGTACAACCTATATTTAAGTTGCATTTTCAGAGCATTGTAAGGGGAGATAAAAATGGGAGTTATCCGGAAGGAAGAAAGTGGTGAGACAGCAGGAAAGGAAAAACCTGAGAAGAGAGGAAGCTGAGGGAGAGCAGAAGGTCGGCAAGTGGTCACTGGGACAGAGTAAGGCAGGCCTGTGGGGAGTGGAGAGGCCTGAAGAGAAGAAAGAAATGGTGGAAGTGAAAAAGGAAAAGACCAGGAAGGAATGACAGGTCTGTAGAGAAGGAGGGAAGAATGGAAAAGGAAAAAACCTTGCCCATTGAGGTTTGGAGCTTTGGAGATCATAATTTTGTGGTTGGTGGTTTCCAGACCAATTAAGAAAGGGTGGGGCTGCCCATTGGAGGTCTGAGGTTAGGTGGTCATGGCTGCTCTTGAACCTGGGTATCCAGTCCAGGATAAGGTAATCACAGTCCCCTTTCTAGTGAAAAAATGGTTTATTATATTAAATGTGACTGGATGGTTTGTCTCCTCGCCTTAGAGGTCATATGTGCATGAGTTCACAGAAAGAGCTTGAAGTCTCGAAGTCCATGAATTTTCTAAGATCTGATGAGGCCATAACAGGTTTGTAAAAACATAATGAGAGAGTGATATCACAAGAGCAATCCACAATATCATGTCAAAATAATGATTTGATACAACAATTAGTTGTTGATGCCATTCTCGTGATGAGGTCACAATAAGTTTGTGATGTCACAATGGGTTCACAGTGTCAGAGTGGCATGGGAGATCTCAACTGTCATTAATTGGCAATGAATATATGAGTTCAAAAAGGGACTGTAATGTCTCCAAAAGCATGTTTTGTTAGAAATGTGAGGTCACAATGTGACAAAATAGTCAGGACAACTGGCAGTTTGATGTCACTGGGGATTTCTGATATCACCTGTCATACCAGAAATATCAGATTGAAAACAGATTATGAGCTCACAAAGGGCCTAATATATGGCAATGGCAGTATGTCACAAAACTTATAAGAACAGGACTGTTTTGTGATGGCACAGCAGGTTAATTTATCACATTGGCAATGGGATGTTACAAAGGATTGTGATATCACAATGGTTATATGGTCAAAATGGGTTTCTGATATAGAATGAATTCACAGAATAGGCTTTCATAGTGTTAAGTCTATGATGTAACAATGTCACTGTGATTTATATTGCTATGATGCCATTGTCATTTGGTAATGTCACAATGAGGTGATGGTGTCATAATGACAATTTGATGTCATTGCTGATGTATGATGTTACAATGGTTATGAGGTCACATTATGTCTCTGATATTAACACACATGTCAAATTTGAAATAGAATGGAAAAGCTGGGCGCCGGTCCCTCATGCCTGTAATCCTTGCTTCTCCAGACACTGAGACCTGAGAATCGCAGTTCAAAGCCAGCTCAGGCTGGAAAGTCTATGCGAATCTTATTACCAATAAAAACCATTTGAAAACCGGAAGTGGCTCTGACTCAAGCGATAGAGCGCTCGCCTAGAGCTGAAGAGCAGGGACAGTACCCAAGCCCAGAGTTCAAGCCCCGCGACCAACAAAAAAAAATATTAAAAACAGGCATTCACGATCTTTATAACATCACAATGACAATGTGATCTCATAATGCTATCTTGTCATTGTAGTTTTGTCATGTCAAAAGTAGTTGATGCTGTCATAATGACAATGTTATGTCACTCTGGTGATGTCACAAAGGGTTCATGATGTTAAATTGGCATGTCTGATATCAATTGTCAATTCATAATGAGGGTATAGTTCCACAAAGGAACTGTGTTTTCACAAAGGGCATGTGGCTTTTCAAAGGTGATAAGAGGTCCTAATAGGTTTGGGATGTCACAATGTGATAGTGATGTCAAATGGCAATGAAAGCTCACAATGGTTTTGTGATGACACATTGGTGATGATATCAAATAGTTTTGTGAAGTCACATCTCATAATCACATGTCCAATTTCACATGTCCAATGAGGATATGAGTTCACAGAAGAAGACAAGTATAAATGGCCATGAATTTTCTAAAATGCTATGAAGACATACTAGGTTTTTGAAAACACAATGGGACAGTGATATCATGAAGGCAATGTGATGTTGCAATAGGATGACTTAATATTTTGATATCATAATTTATGATGCCACACTGATGAGTTCACAAGAAGTGTGTGATGTCACAATGGGTTGGTGATATCAAAATGACACATGTGATTTCAATTTTCATTAACTCACAATGAGTACATGAGTTCACAAAGGGACTCTGATGTCTCCAAAGGCATGTATTTTCACAAAAGTGATGAAGTCCTAACAGGTGTGTGTTGTCAGAATGTGACAAAATGCTCATAACATCTATCAGTGTGATGTCACCATAATCTGGATGTCACACTGGATTCAAGTATCACATTTCATACATGGATTGGATTTGAGAGGATTGGAATTTCACAGTGGCTTAGTGTTATCACTATGGAAATGTCGGGTCACAAAGGGATTGTGCTATCACAATGGCTATTAGATCACAATGTGTTTCTACTATAATAGGTTTGTGCTGTCAAAATTGGTTGGAAATGTCACAATGGCATGCCAGATCTCAAATGTCATTAATTCACAATGAAGATATGAGTTCACAAAGGGACTGTGTTGTCTCTAAAATCATGTGTTTCACAAATATGATGAAGTCCTAACAGATTTGTGAGTACATAATGTGCCACCATGGTCTTGATATATATCAATGTGATGTTACAATGTTCATGATGTCACAATGTTCATGATGTCAGAGTCAATTTCTGATATCATGTCATACCTGAATTATTATGAGTTTCAAAAAATTATAAGCTTACTAAAAGCCTAAAAGATCCTAATGGCAGCATATCACACAAGTTATGACTTAGTTATGACCTCCTCATCAGTATGGCATCACCAATTGTGACATCAGAACATTATTACAACATGATGTTTGGACATCACATTGTCATTGTGAAATCACTGTCCCGTTGGGTTGGCACAAAGTATAACCTCACACTATGAAGCTTCTTCTATCAAATGGTATCCCCATATTGAAATATGAGTAATTGAAATTGGATATATCATTCTGATATTACAAACTGTGACATCACAAAGCCATTGTGAACTCATCACCACTGTGACATCAAAAACCCAAAGGGACATCTCATTCTATTGTGACATTATGGATCACATTGTGCCATTCCAAAACTATTATGACTTATAACCACCTTTGAAAACACACATGGCTTCTGTGACATCACAGAACCTTTTTTGTATCCATAACCTCATGGGGAACTAATGACAACTGACGTCAGACATAACAAGGAAACATAACAAATCCTTTCTGACATCATAATTGTGATATCATGTTGCCATTATGACACCATCAGCTCATTTTGACATGTAAAACTACAATGACATCTTAGCATTGCAACATCACATTGTTATTGTGATGTCATAGACACGTTGTGTTTGCCTATTATGTTATTGATTCTATTTCTAATGTGGCATGTCAGTTGATATCAGAAACCCATTGTGTGTTCATGACCATTTTGATATCATGATGGCTTAGTTCCATCACATTGCCATTGTGATGTCACGTTGCCAAAATGATGTCACAAAGGGATTTTGATGTGACAATGGTTGTGAAATCAAAATGAGTTTCTGATATCAACTCACATGCCACATTTCAAATACAATCTAATCACAGATTAGGCATTCATAATGTGACTATGATATCACAATGATATAATTGCAAATGTTATAATGTCATTGCCATTTTGTGATGTCACCATAAGCTAAAGATGTCATAACAACAATGTGATGTTACTCCAGTTATGATGTCACACAGGGTTTATAATGTTACAATGGTTATGAGGTCACAAGGTGTTTCTGATATCAACTGACTTGCCACATTTTAAATAGAATGAAATCACAGGATATACATTAACAATGTGTCTAAGACAGCAAAATGGCAATGCGATGTCATAATGCTATGTGGTCACTGTAGCTTGTTGATGTCACAATGTGCTGATGGTGTCATAATGATTGATATCACACTGGTGATGATGGCACAAATGGTTTATGATGTCACAATGGTATGTCAGATCTTAATTGCTATTAGTTTACAGTGAGGACATGAGAATGAAGTTACCATGACATATACAAATGAACTGTGATGAAACAAACGCCATGTTTTTTTTGTCAAAAGTGCTAAAGTTCCTAACAAGTTTTGGTTGTCAAAATGTTAATGATATAAAAATGGGTTAATGATGTCAAAACTAGTTTGTAATATTACATATTATTTCAAATTTCAATTGCTACAATTTCACAATTATACAAGTTCACAGAAGGAGCTTGATGTCCCAAAGGCCATGCATTTTCTAAGATGTGATTCGGTCCTAATAGGTTTGTGAAAGCATGATGGTACAGTAATATCACAATTGCAATATGATGTCAAATTCTAATTAATTGGTGATGCCATAATAGTGATGAGTTCAGAATTGTTTTGTGATGTCGCAGTAGATTGATGATGTGACAATGGCATTCCAGACCTCAATTGTCATTAACTCACAATGAGTATGTAAATTTAGAAGGGGCTTGTGAGGATTCCAAAGCATTTGTTGGCACAAATATGATGACGTCAGATTTGTGGTGACACTATGACACAATGGTCATTACATCTATCAGTGTGATGTAACTATGCTTATGATGTCAAAGTATATTTCTAATATTTCATGTCATTCTTGAAATAATATGAGGTCGAAAATAGATTGAGCTATCAATGGGCCTAACATAACACAGTGGCAACATGTCACAAAACTTTTGAGGACAGGATATGCTTGAGTTGTCACAGTTGTTTAGAGATATCACAACTTCAATGTCACATCACAAAGGGATTGTGATGTCACAATGGCTATGAAGTCAAAATGTGTTTTTGATATGAACCCACATGCCACATTTGAAATGTAATGAAATCACATAATAGGCATTCATAATGTATATATGATGTCACAATGACAATGTGATGTCATAGTGGTATGATGTCATTACAGATTTGTGATGTCACAATGAACTGATATTGTCACAATGACAATGTGATGTCACACCGATGATTATATTGTAAATACTTTGTGATATTTCTTTGGCATATCTGATGTCAATTGACATTTCACAATGAGGATATGGATACACAAAAGGACTGTCATGTCACAAAGGCCATGTGTTCTTTTTCAAAGCTGCTAAAGATGATAATTGGTTTGGGAGGTCTCAAGGTGATTGTAATGTCAAAACAGCGATGTGATATCACAATGGCTTTGTGATGTCACCTTAGTGATGAGGTCACAATGGACAGGACCAGTTTGTGATGTCACAACAGGTTACTATCACAATGGCACTGTTATGTCACAAAGGGATTTTCATGTCACAATGGCTATGAGGTCACAATGGATTTCTGATATCCACCAATATTGCTCACTTGAAATAGAATGAAATCACAGAATAGGCATTCACAATATGTCTATAATGTCACTTGACATATGATGTCATAATACTATGATATGTAAGTTTAGTGATGTTAAAATGGCATGTCTTATCTTAGTCATTAGATTACCATGAGGATCCCAAAGATTGCTATGTGCTGAGTCCTTCAAAAGGCTCATTGTGCTAAGTCCATTACACAGGGTTCTTTGTGCTATTTTTTAAAATTGTTCTGAGTCCTTGCGAGTAGGTATCCCCAACAATCTCTCTCTCTCTCTCTCTCTCTCTCTCTCTCTCTCACACACACACACACACACACACACACACACACACACACATACATTGAGGGACACCGTGCACCCGCTTGGTGTGTGGGGTGGATGGAGAAGAGTCCCCCAGCGATTGGGCTGAGGGGAGATTCGATCCCCCCCCCGGGGCAGCTGCTGGGGTTGGGGGGAAGCCCTGACCTGAGGTGAGGCTGCTTCTGCTTTGGTCTGGTAGCCTTAGGGCAGAGTCAGGACAGCACAAAACCAGGGATGGGGCATGGCTGAGGGAGGGAGGAGGCATGACCCAGGGGAGGACAGGGTGTGGCTGAGGGGGCACATATCTGCTGCAGCCAGGGGCACACAGGGGCTGGAGCACTTGTGCAGCGGGGGTGGGGCAGCCCCAAAGAGAAGTGGGGGCAGAGAGAGAGCAGAGAGAAGAGCAGGCTCATGCACCAGGGATGGCTGCCTCAAAGACTCTGCTGCTGTAAGAGCATTGGTCTGGGCCAGGAGCACAGGGCACAGAAAACCAGCACATCAGGCACATCCCTCGCACAATCGCTGCATGCTGCACACAGAACCACAGCCTACAGATTCTCCCAGCAGCACAAGTGAGTGGCCGCCCGCAGGTCAACACCTTGCGACCTCCCCCTATCACTACCACTCCCTCCCCTGCAAATCCTGCCTTCCCTCTTGTGTCCCAACCATGCCTCCCCAGCACAGGCAGGACAGCCCTGACTCTGCCACAAATGCGACCCAGAATTGGGGGGTTGAGGAGTGGATGTTGACTCTGGGAACTCACCCCCACCCTAGTGGCCAGTATCCCTGGAAATGGGGAGATGTAGGAATGGGTGAGAAGGGGTCACCACTGAGCCCCTGGCTGGAGCAGTGGGAGCCACACAGTCCCACATCTGTACCCTTCCTCTCCCTGGTGGGAACCTGGTGGCTTTAGTTAGAGGTGGGGAATATCACCAATGCACCTGCCTTATTGGGTCTTTTCCTTTTTTTCTGGGAGTGGGGGATGTTGGATGCAGAAGATAGGCCTCTCTTGCTGTGTGAGCACTTGTCTTCTCTGCTCAGTCACCCTTTCATCTGAGGAGGGTCCCAGAAAAGCCCACTAGGGAGATGAGTGCACTGGGGGTCAGATAGTAGGTGAATGTATGGAAGGAACACACATCCTCAGACACACATAGACCCTGCCTATCCCCACACCCCAACTGTCAAAAGTACTCACAGGGAGATCACATTTCCCAGCTCTGCCAGCATCTGCTGGTGCTCCCTATCCATCTCATCTCCTTGTCCTCCCGAAGAATCTGCCCAGTTGCCCAGAGGCATCTAGGCTGGAAGTAGGAGACTGTCCATGTATGTAGCCTTTAGGACCCCATCCGTTTCCTCAACACCGCCCCCACCCTGGGTCAGACACCCCCCTTGGGACCCCATGACCCACTGCTTGTTTCAGTCCTGCTCTGGGGAGCCACCTGTCTGGGGATTCCTTCACCCAGCGTCCTGGCCTAGGGCTTTGGTGAATGGGGAGTTAAGGCTGGTTGTTCGCAAGGGGAAGGGTCTGGCCCTGGAGAAGGGGAGAGCCGTGGTCCTGCTGTGTCATTAGAGTGGTGCTCCCCTTGTGTGGAAGCCCTTGGTTCTGACAAGGGAACGGAGAATGGGAACCCACGTGATCCAATGAGGAGCCAACAAACTTAGGAGAGGTACTACTCTGAGTCTGCATGTGTGTGTGTGTGTGTGAGAGAGAGAGAGAAAGAAAGAGAGAGAGAGAGCAGTGAGAGAGAGAGAGAGAGAGAGAGAGAGAGAGAGAGAGAGAATCTTTCTCCTTGTACAGCCTGACTGTCCTCAGGTGAGTGATCAGTTGGCAAATTGCAGGTGCTGCATGGAAGAGTCATCTGTCACCATTCTGGAGTTGTGTGTGTGTGTGTGTGTGTGTGTGTGTGTGTGTGTGTGTGTGTGTGTGTGTGTGTTTGTGTGTGTGTGTTGGGAAAGCAGGGAGATGAGAACAATGAAAATATATTTAAATCACCATGTCTAAAAACAGCAAAAGCATTTTATTTCTCTCTCTCTCTCTCTCTGTGTATTTGTTGTTGTTTTGCTTCATCAATACCAAGTACAAGCCCAGCCACAATTTTTGTTTTCTCCTTCACAGTTTCATGGCTCCTTTATGGAAGATTTCAGTAGACATTACTTTCATCCCCTTTCCACCTCTCTCTTCCCCATTTCATGTAGCCCACAGTAACTGCTGGGCCTGAGTGGGCCTCCCCCAGAAGAACTGTGTGAACCCTGGACTGGAGTGGACTCCTGTCCTTCTATCCCCAGCCAGAATTTTTGTGAGGCGAATGAGATCACAGCCACATTCTTCCAGCCAGACACTTTGCTCTTGTGTGTTTAGTGGGAGGTAATTCAAAGGTTTGGAATGTATTGGCCCAACATAATTAGGGAACGAGATGAGAGAAATGATAAGGCATGGGCTGTGAAGCTATGAGGTTTTTGGGGACTGGCATATGGTGTTACATGGCAGATGGGTCACCAAGACAGTGGATGACAGGGGAACCATATCTAGGGCATTAACGGTCTCTGTGGGAATCCTGGCACAGGGCTGCGAGTCCCCACTGGTGGAGAGGATACGCTCCTGGGGCAGTGCCCAGGGTCAATCCTCCTTGGAGTCCTGCAGAATCCAATCTGTGTCCCGCCTGGGCTGTTTCCAGCTGGGCAGTGGTAGGCAAGTCCATTCCCACTGCTGGAGCCCACTCGGTATCAGGAGGTGGCAGTTATCTAGGGCTCGCTGAATGCCAGTTTCTGTAACCTGATATAGGCTGTCTGGAATGAAAAGGGGACCACTGACTTTGGAAACCTTTAAGTTTGATTGGGACAAATTAAATACCACATTTTCCAGTTTTTTTTTTTATTTAAGCTGGCAATTTCCACTAATGCCTGGGATTATGGATCAAATTAGATGTATGATTTCAGCCATCAAACAATGATGTTCAAAGCAGCACAGGCAGAGTTCCCAAGCCAGATTGTCTCCTGCTTTGAATGTTGTGCCTTGACTGTCTTTCTCTGGCAGCTGTTGTATCTCTCTAGGGTGATGACCCCACTTGAGGACATTGTGGGAAGCAGAGATTGTGATCTCGCCATCCACAGCTTGCCAGCAATGAGCAGAGATGATTCCCAGCACCTGTACTGGACTCTAGATTCAGAGAACCCAGGCTGCCTCAAGAATCCTTCATCTGCAACATGAAATTTAGGGGCCAGACTATCTTGGCTGGCCCCAGAGGGAGGACAGGAGTCCCCTTGAGCCAGGCATTCAGCTCACAGCAAACTAATTCACACCTCCATGTGGAATTGAGTGCCACAGAGCTTGTCAGCTGCTGGACAGAGATCTTAGAGAAGATAGACATCCCAGAGGCCCTGGAATGTAGCGAGTACATAGTGGCTCACACCTTCAAAGCCAAAACAGTTAAGTGTTGTGGCACGAGGAGTGTGTAAGAGGGAGGAGGGACAACTGTGGGAGAGCTACATCAGGCTTTGTCCCCACCCTCCCACAGAGGATTCTTACCTGAATCAGATGGGAATTTTCTGGAGTATTGTCATAGACAGATGTTCATTTATTTAACCAACAAACCATTACAGTGTGCACCAGACTCTGGGGGGTCATAGACAATGAAAAGTTCCAGAAATGGTTCCACAGCCCATGAAGAAACCTTGGATTGATCTGGATGCCAGTGCTTCTAGCCTGTCATCCTAGTTACTTAGGAGGCTGAGATCAGAGGATTGAGGCTTTTGGCCCGGGCAGGAAAGCCTGTAAGACTCTTGTCTTGAATTAACTACCAAAAACAAAATGCCAGAAGTGAATGTGTGGCTCAAGCCATAGACTGCTAGCCTTGAATACAAAGGCTTAGGGACAGCACCTAAGATCCGAGTACAAGGCACAGAACTGACACAAAATAAGTAAAGAGATTCAGGAGGAAAGGACAGAGGGAGAAAAAGAGGAAAGTAAGGAAGAAGGGAGAACATGAAAGCCTTGGTTTGGAGTCCCTGGATAAAGGGAGCCAAGTATTCACAATCTATGTGGGGACAGTTTCAGAGCCTAAAGCCAGTATGTAGGTCCAAGCCACTGACCCCTCAAAAACTTCATGGCATCCAGGAGCTGTGTGTTCACCGACCACACAGAACCTAGGGCTCAGAGTGGGTAACCAGTTTTCAATTATGCCCAGCCTCATCGAGTTTATTTTCTGGTCAGATAAGAAGAATGTTTCCAAGGGCTAGGGAGGTATTGGGGTGAGAGAGTTTAAAGTGGGGTCAAAATATAAGTAGGAATTTGAAGAGGGAGAATGATCCTAGGTCACGTGTGTCAGGCCATTGGAGCCATGACCTCACCTGACAACTTAGACTACCAGCCTTTGATCCAGCTACACTGCTATTAAAAGTCCTGGCACCTTGGGTTCATCATTGACAACCCTGGTTCCGTTCACTGCAGGATGCCTGTGCAGTACATCCTTAGGGACTAGGACTTTCCAGGGCTCAATCTGATGATATCAGTCCCGGTGTTCATTCCTTCACCAAAGACTGAGGTAAGCATGCCACTGCCACAGGACAGCCTGGGAATGAGGGCAGGAAATGGGTCTCTTGGCTGGCTCACTCTTTAGTATAGATGGCAGATCTGGGATTCAGAGAGGGCAGGATGAAGATGGGGCAGAGCTGGGTAGAGGCTGGTGGGAAAAACAGAGGCACTGGGCTCTGAGCAGGGTGGTTTCTTCAATAATACTCACAACATAGGAACATTTCTGGGATAGAGCAGCCCTTTTCACCTCCCCAAGAGGGACCTAGATTCCCCCAGTCTCCGTCCCTTGACCAGGAATCCCTTTGGTTCCCATATCATGTGGTGGATAACTAGACCTTACCTCACTGCCCAGTGTTCAGGCAGGACAGCAAGAGATCCTGAGTCTTTGAAAAGGTCAGGGGATCTTCAGTATGAGATTGTACTTGAATGTCCCAACTTGGTGCATGGTCAGTCCCATCTAAGACTGCCATGATGTAGGACATAGAATCTAGAGAATCAGGTCTGTTCTGGGAGTCCTGAGTATTATGTGTTAGCTTTGAGCTCCCATGTGCCCACTTGCTTCCCTTTCTTAGGTGGGTCTATGCTAGAGAAACCTTGAAACTAGGGTGTGGATCTTGTCTTTTATGCTCCAAGATAGCACTCTACCATTTGAATCCCAGCTCCACTTCCATCTTTTTGGGGTGTTTAATATGAGATAAAGAGTTCTCACGGGCTTTGCTGCTAAGTGACACCCAATGCAGACCTCAGATTTCAGTCTCCTGGGGGTAGAGGATGACAGGAATGGGAAAGTTTGTTTGGCTGGGTGCCAGTAGCTCATAGCTGTTATCCTAGGTACTCAGGAGGTTAGATTTGAGGATCACGGGTCAAAGTTAGCCTGGTCAGGAAAGACCCTGGGACTCTTACCTAAAAGGAATTGCCAGAAAACCAGAAGCTGTGCTGTGGCTCAAGCAATTGAGTGCTTGCCTTAAGCTGAAGAGATCAGGGACAGCACCCAGGCCCAGAGTTCAAGCCCCACAACATAAAAAAGAAAGAAAGAAAGTAAGACATCGTTGCCTGCAAATGATGGTGGAGGTGTGGGGGTGTGGAGAGGGTGCTATGTTTGAGAAACCAAGTGCTTGCCTCACTGTACAGATATTTGTAAGAACTCCCCATGTTTGCCCCAGTTTGAAGCCACATCTTCAAGAAGACGTGTCTTGTGACAGGCAGTGAGTGGGCGGAGGGGTGCAGGTGTGAGATAGTTTTGTCTTTATTTTCTACATTGAAGGATAGATTTGGATGCTGGGTATCAAAATCTGAAATGAAGAGTTGCAAACAGTTTGTGGCCTGACGAAATGGGTTTCCTCTTTGTATATGAAGGTGGCTGAAGCCGGAAGCCACCGGTGGCTCACAACTCTCATCCTGGCTACTCAGAAGGCTGAGATGTGAGGACCGTGATTACAAGTCAGCTTGAGCAAAATAGACTGGGAGACTTGATGATAGACCACTACAGAACAGGAAGTGTTGGTTTGGCTCAAGCGGGAGAGTGCTCACCTTCAGCTGAATTGCTGAGGGACAGCACCTTGGCCCAGAGTTCAAACCCCTTGACCAACAACAAAAAAAGAGGTGACTAAGTTTTCCACATAGCAGTGTGTATGATAGGAAATGCCTTGCTGGTCTATGAGACATTCCAGATATGTGTGAGGCTCAATGTTTTGTCTACAGTGGGTCTGATGTCAGTACTGCCACCTTCTAGGGGGTGGGATCTGATCCTAATTGAAGGAGTTCATGTTTCTGTTCTCAGGGACTGCTGAATCCTTGAGCTATCCTGTGTGTGTGTGTGTGTGTGTGTGTGTGTGTGTGTGTGTCTGTCTGTCTGTCTGTCTGTCTGTCTGTCTGTCTGACTGTCTGTGTCTGTGTCTGTGTCTGTGTCTGTGTGTGTTTGGAGGTAGAAGAACTGGGCCTTGAACTCAAGGCCTAGGTGCTGTCCCTGAGATATCTTGCTCAAAGCTAGAGCTCTGGCACTTGAGCCACAGCACCACTTGTGTCTATTTGGTGGTTCAGTGTAGATAGGAGCCTCACAAACTTTCCTGAGTGGCTGGCTTTGAACAGTGATCCTCAGATCTCAGCCTCCTGAATAACTAGGATGACAGACAGGAGCCACCCGTGATTGCTCTGTGTTTGTTTGTTTGTTTGTGTGTGTGTGTGTGTGTGTGTGTGTGTGTGTGTGTGTTTGTAGAAGTTGGTTGTTACAAGGAGTTGTTACAAGGAGTGCTGGACCCTTTGGTAACTTCTAACCGCTATATTTTGGAGGCGCATGGACTTTGTGGCTGAGGTCTGGGGGCATAGAAGGGTGAGACATTTGAAGGGGACTTAGCACCTTCAAATTATAAGAGAAAGGGATATTTGTGACACGGAACTATCTACTCCCTTGGGCCTGGTTGGTGGCAGAGGGAGCACGGGAGGACCTGTGGGTGGGGCCCATAGGTATTGGCTCCCCAGGGGGTCAAAGAGCGTGGTCAGCACTTAGTAAGGCTGTGAGCCCTGTTGGTATGGATCGTATTGGCATGCGTCAGACTCTGGGTCATCTCATCATGAAGTCTGATGGGCAAGGCCAACCCTACTTTAAATCTTGACCTGTAATCTTCAGATCTCAGCCTCCTGAGTAGGTAGGGTTATAGGCATGAGCCTCTGGCACCGGGCCTCAGATTCTTTTTGGTGTATTAGGGTTTGAACTCAAGAGCTTAGGCTTTCCAATCAGGTCTTCTTCCATGGGAGCCAAGCCTTTCTGTCTTGGGCATTTCTGAGATAGAGACTCCATATATGCTCAGGCTTGGCTGGATCATGGTCCTCCTGTGACAGGCAGGTGTCACCATGCCTGGTCCTCTGTAGTTGGGATGGTAGATATGTAGCGCCATGCTCAGTCATCGGTTTAGATGACTGTCCCAAAATCTTAGTGCACAGCAACCGATTTTTGACCACATTTGAAGCTCTGGGTTCGGCCTGGAACCATTGGTCCTCAGTCTCCTCACAGGACAGTTGTGAGGAAACAAGGGATCAATACGGGGAACCCTGGGGCAGGGCCAGCAAAGAGGCAACGGTCATCAGATAAGTTTCTTGGCAATTCTGTTAGCATATAACAAGAAGATACCTGGAGAGGACTCGGAAGGGGCCTGTTATTTATCATGCCACAGGTATGGGATTATGAAACAAAACATGGCTCTTTTTCATCCTTACTCTATCCCCATGAGGAAGGGGATCCTTCACTGTTCAGCTTTGCAACTGGGGAAAACGAGGCACGGAAAAGCTGGGTGACCTACTCATGACCCCCAGGTTACAGGAAGCTTGGCCTGACTTCTCTGCCATGCTCCCTAGGACAATGGGTGCTATTCAGTCCATTTCTTGTGGTGGGAAGTCCATTTATCGTCAGTCGTGGGGCTTGAACTCTGGGACTGGGCACTGTCCACAAGCTGCTCAGATCAAGTGTAGGGCTCAATCATTTGAGCCATAACACCACTTCTGGTTTTCTGGTGATTCTTTGGAGATAGGCGTCTCACAGACATTCCTGCCTGGGCTGGCTAGGAACCATGATCCTCATATCTCAATGTGTAGTTACCATTGTAGGCTTGTGCCACTGGCAGCCTGCTTAAGTGTAATTCTCTCCCTCCCTCCCTCTCTCTCTCTCTCTCTCTCTCTGTCTCTCTGTCTCTGTCTCAGTCTCTGTCTCTCTCCCAGTAACTTGTTGAATTTGTCTTGGAGGAGTTGGCTCAGCATCCCCATGTGGCTGGGACCCAAGGTGACCCTCTCGTTCTGGAGGTAGGCTGTGTGTCAGGATCATTCTCGCTTGGACTGTGGAACTAGCTCCCTTAGGTAAGCTCCTCTGTGCCCGTGGTAGACCGTGATGGTTACTCATTGTCAGTCTGTCTGGTGAGTCCTTCCCCACTACCCTCTGCTAAGACGGTTAAAGGAAATTGGATGAGGAGGCATCGCATTGTTCAACTGCACAGCACTATCCCGAGCCTCTGATCCTCACTGCCACCTATCTGGCCAGACCCTGATTATAAGAAACTGAATTCACTCTATGTCTACTTCACGTTGTTGCAGTGTGTCATTTCGGGGAGTAGAGTCAGTGTGCAGAGGAAAGACCCCAGGTCCGACACCTCCTGGGGGACAGTTGTTCTGTGACAGCGCAAAGTCATTGCTGTTGATAAGGAGGAAGCTGGCATCAGACTGAGCCAGAACAATGCTCAAAGGTAGGTAGGCTGTTGAAGTATCAAACCCTCACAGGTCTGCTTCCCAGTCACAAAAAGGAGGATGCAGTGCAGGTAACCCAGCACTGGCCCTAGGGGACTATAAATGGATGGTGACGGTCAGGTGCCAGTGGCTCTCGCCTGTCATCCTGGCTATTCGGGAGGTTGAGTTCTGATGGTCATGACTCAGAGCCAGCCCCGGCAGGTAGGTCTGTGAGATTCTTATCTCCCATAAACTACCTCCTCCCTCCTCCCCGAAAAAGCTAGTTTTGGTGCTATGGCTCAAGTTATAGAGCCTCAGCCTTGAGTAAAAGAAGCTCAGGGATGAAACCGAGTCCCTGAATCTGAGACCTGGGACTCAGAAAAAATAGAAGAAATGAAAAGTGGGCACTTGTTATCTTACTACCAAAAAGGATGGATACATTCTTCTCTCTGGTACTTGTAGCCAAAGTAAGTGGCTTCCCTTGATGCTCCTCTAAACATCTCCTTCTCTCTATTATCTCTCCTGGCTTCAGTTGCAGGACAGAATTCGGATCATCCCACTTGATGTGACCTTAAGTACCCTCCCCTACCCGCCTTTCTTGGGGTGGGCATCCTGGATGTACTCACCACTGGGTGAAAGGAAAACCAGAGAGATGGGGGTAGGTATCCCTGAAACTCATACTAACATGCAAACACACAGACACACAAACACACACACACACACATGCACACACACACACACACACACACACACACACACACACACACACACACACACATACACACACTCACTTAGGCCAATTCTGACTAGCCTTTTCCAAAGATACTTTATCTCCTTGGGTTAACTGACCTAGGAGAGGAACATGATCCCCTATAAATGACTATTTTAAGTAGGGCTTGCTAGTTGACACAAGATAAACAGAAGCTCAAGGGAAAGGTTCTGGAGCCTGGCTCACACTTGACATCCTGGCTCCTCGGTAGGCAGATATCTGAGGATCAAAGATCGAAGCCAGCCAGAAGCTGGAAATCTGATAAGACACTTCTATGCGTGGAACCACCAAAAATCCAGATGTGGAGCTGTGGCTCAAGTGGTAGAGTAGCAGCCTTGAGCATGAAAACTCAGAAAGACAGCTCCCAGATCCTCAGTTCTAGCCCACAAAATAAATGGCCCCATTTGTTGCCCCCAGACTGCTTGGGTCTCAAGTGCCCTCTCACAGAGTGTGATACTGCACTGGTTCCTGGGTAGTGTATCAGAGCCTTCAGAAATTGGGTGGTGAAAGCCAGGCCTTCGCCTTTGTGGACTCTCAACCACACCAGATTGAGGCAGAGCATGACAATGTCAGCAGCCTGGAGAAGATCCCCCTCTGCCAGGGTGATTAGAGCAGGCTTCATAGAGGCAGCACTTGAAAGGGGGTCTTGCTTAACAAGGAGGATAGGACAGGAAGCACAGAGACAAAAGATGCCATAGATAAAGGACAACATAGCAGACCATGTTTTTTTCCAGCCAAGGCTGCTGGTTAGATACTCAGTAAAGATGTGCAAGACTGTCCTGAGTCAGGCCTAAGGGGTCACAGAAGAACAGCTATCCAATGTTGGGATTTTGTCTCAACAGTAGTGGGCTCACCTAGCACACAGGAAAACCTGGGTTCGATTGCTAGGTCCCACATACACAGAAAAAGCCAGAAGTGGTACTGTGGCTCAGGTGGAAGAGTGCTCTCATCAAGCAAAAGAAGCTCAGGGACAGCACCTTTACCCTGAGTTCAAGCCCCAGTTCTGTCAAGGTAAAACTTTACTCCAAGGGACTTGGGTGACAGGTGGATGGTGTGCCCTGTAGCACTTAAGAGATCCATCCATGCTTTGTGTCTCCTTCTTTGACAGAGGGGATCTGGTCAGTCTTTCTGCCCTGGGCACCCCTACAACCGGTTATCAGCAACCTTCCAATGTCTTCCTCTGGGACATGGAGCAGCTGGCCCCATAAATTTTCAGGTACAAGTTGGATGTGCCGGGGGGATACAAGGGAGGCCTAAGAAGTCCAAGTGGGTTTGATATACCCCAGAAAACCAGGTCATCCAGAGGAAGCAGATGGGAGCTTAGAAAGGGGTAGTGATGTGAAGGGGGCACTTTAATGCCTATGGCCTTCCCCAGATTCTGAGCCTCCCTTTGCTGTCCCTGAGGGAGGTAGAGGAGGGTCTAGGTGGTAGTGTCTAGAGGAAGACTAGTTGGAAATTCTAAAGAATGAGACACCATTGGCCATGTGCTGATGGCTCACGCCTGTCATCCTGGTTACTGGGAGGCTGAGATCCAGAGGGACATGTTTCCCAGCACAAGGAGGAAATTCCGATGAAATTCTCATCTCCAATCTCCAACCGGAAGTGGTGCCATGCCTCAAATGGTAGAGCACTGGCCTTGAGCAAATTCATCATCAGGGACAGAACCCAAGCCCTGAGTTCAAGCCCCTCATCCAAAAAAACAAGAGAGAAAGACACCCCTTGCTTGCCAGAGATGGTGAAGGAGGGTGGTTGCTGTGGTTGGGACACCAGGTTCTGGCCTCAGTGTACAGCCATTTCTAAGAGCTCCCCAAGTTTTCCCGAGTGTAAAGTTACAGCAGGCTGGACGTTGTCTTACCAAGAACTCCAGAGGTTGTGGCCTATTTTAGGCAGGGAGTGAGCGGATGGGAGTAGGGTTGGAGGGTAGTGTCGATTATATTCTCTGCAACCAAGGAAGAATGGCTTTGGATACTGGTGTCAAAGTCTGAAAGTGAAGGGTTGCATGTGCTTTATAGCCTGACAATTTGGATTTCCCCTGATTGTAAGAAGGTGGCTTAAAACGGGCACTGCCAGTGCCTCATAACTGTCATCCTAGCTACTCAGGAGGCTGAGATCTGAGGATCACGGTTCAAAGCCATCTTGGGTAGGAAAGTCTGTGAGACTGCATCTCAAGGGAAACACCAGGAAACTGGAAGTGGTGCTGTGGCTCTATTGGTAGAGTGCACACCTTCAGCTGAAGAGCTGAGGGATAGCACGCAGGCCCAAAGTTCAAACCCCATGACTGACAACCAAAATGCTGTGGCTGAGTTTTCATCATAGCGGTGTGTACAGTAGGAAATGCCATGCTGTTTTATGAGCCATTTCAGATGTGTGAGAGGCTCTGAGTTTTGTCAAGATTTTGTCTGAGGATGGTAGTGCCATCTTCTTTGAGTTTGGGATGTTCAGTTGCTCAGGGACTACTGAGGCCTTGGGCTACCCGTGTGTGTGTGTGTGTGTGTGTGTGTGTATGTGTGTGTATGTGTGTGTGTGTGTGTGTGTGTATTTTTCCCTCATCATTCTCTGCCCACTGCCTGGGTGCTTGTCTGCCTCTTCCTGACCTTGGATGGTGCCCTTCCTCAATAGCAATGTTGTCTTTAGTCCCCTATCATGGTCTACAATGAATCCTAAATTGCAAGAGACCTGCATATTCCAGCTTTTCCTTGGGACCCAAGTCTGGCTGTCCATATCTTTGGCATCATCCAGGGGATTCTGGGTCCTCAGGGCGGGTTGGCATATGTTCTCTCTTGCCTCTGGTAACCAGGGTGACTCATGCTGTGTCCTGTCTTTTTCACAGCTGGGCCCCTGGCTGCATTTCCCACTCCCAGTAGGCTGGTAGTGGTATGGGGGAATATACACAATTCTATACTCATGGGAATAGGTTGTCATCCAGTTCACCACAGTTATATCTGTCATCGTATACTCAAGGAAATACATAATACATCAATGAATAAAACACAAAACAAAGAGAATGACTACAACAAGCGCAAGATGCCGCCCACCCATGTTTGGAAATATAGATCCTCTATTTAATTACGAATTTATCACTATATTGGCCCCCACCAGGGCTCCATCCCAGGTCCCAGGAATGGCCTAGTTCTTTAGTGGCTCATAGCCTGCTGTGCTCACCATGACCCATTCACCAATTGGGCCTGCTAGGCTTTGAGTTCAAATTCCTGCACTACCAAAAGATTCATTCTGATGTGAGAAGCCTATGGTGGCACAGGTTTTCCTGTCCTGTGAATGTCCTAGGTCTCATTGAGGATGGAGAATGCTATATAGGCAACTCTTGGCCATGGGAATAGGCTGTCATCCATGTCAGCACAGTTATATCTGTCACCTCATATGCAATAATATACACAATACATCCTTGAAAAAGACACAAAATAGAAAGAATAACTACACTGAATGCAAGATACATATCACACCTGCAGGTAAAGAGAAATCCTATGTTTAAAAAAGGTGGCCTTGCTATTTTGTCCATTGCTGGGGCTTCAAATCAGGCTCTGCATCAGGCCTGACATTCTACTCTTCAAAATGGTGAGCTTCCCCTTCTCCCACAGTGCAACAGAGTTACCCAGACCTGTGCTAAAATCCCAGCACTGAGAAAGGTTCATCCTTATGTCAGAAGCCAGTCGTTGTGCCTTTTATCCTCTCCTGTGAGAGAATACATAGGCAACCCTGTAGCCATGAGAACAGGTTGTCATCCATGTCAGCACAGTTATACCTGTGACCATGCTTATTAAAATACAAAATACCTCCATTAATTAGAGACAAAATAACGAAAATTATTGCACTGAACACAAGATGCTGTTTACACATGCATGTCAATTTAGATCCTATGTTTAAATTATGAATTTCTGACTATAGAGGACCACCCTGGGGATCAATGTCAGATTCTGGGGATGGCCAAACTCCTTATTTGCTCACAGATTTGTATGATCACCTTGACTGATTGGCCAATTGGTTTTGCTCTGCCCTAAGTTCAGATCCCAGCACTACCAACAAGTGGATCGTGGAGTAAGAAGGAGAGTGTGAAACTTTTTTCCTTTTCTCTGAGAATCCTGGGGGTCAGGCATGATGGAGAACATTTCTACAAATCTAGATGTTCTGTGATAGGTTGTCATCAATGTAATAAACACAATGGGTTTCATCATAGTAAAATCAATGTTAAATAAATGAATAAAACAAAAGATACAAGGAACAACGACACCAAACATGTATGGACTGAACATCTATAGGTAAGGATAAATCCTATCTTTACAATATATATAAATAGCAGGTTTTCCAGGGCTGGGTCTTGAATTCAGGACTAGTGAACAGGCGTGACTTTTTTATCTTCATGGAAGGCGATCTTCTTGTGATCCTAGAACCCCAGGTCTTTCAGGGAAAACAATGCACAGAAAAAATGTGGCCTTTTATGTTTTCTTCCTTTGCAGTGACCCTTCTGGGTCTGAATGACACTGTTGCAAAGGGTACTTCACCTTGCATTGCTGAAGGCTGACAGACTATCAGGGAAGCCATAGGCCTACGTGGCAACCTAGGCTCTCATTTCGAATCCCCGTCCTGACACCAGCCAATGGCAGGAGATACTAAGATACTAAGATGGGATGTTATTCCCATCCAAGGGAATAACACTGGAATTTACTCAATGTCACAGTTGAATGAGTTCATGGTGCATGATGATCTTACAAAATTAAACAGCATCATTTCAGAAGGCTGGTTGATTTTATTTAATATTTATGAAGCATTAAAAGAATATTATTACTTACAGGAACACAATAATTTCAGACACTGTGCTTTCATTAATACTTTAAGGATTTAAACAGTAACATTAATTACATGGATGCATAATGAATACTCAAGAATTGGTAGGAATATAGTCTAAATAACTGAATAATGTTTAGACATCTCTGGTACTCTATAAAGATATGTATTTATTAGCATACTGCCATGTGCATGTCCATCTGTTTTTATTTTGTTAACCCCTGGGGCTCGTTCTCATGTCCTGGGAACATCCTGGCAGCTCAAATTGCCCTAGGATGGCCTGTTGACACTCACCCATTCTGCTTGCTTCACAGGATTCTGGCCACACCTCCATTCTTTCATGCTTCTTTCTGACCAATGGGATACAAGAATGCTGGCCACGCACACATTCCATGCTGCCAGGTAGCACTGGGATTCCCTCTATTAGTTTACACCACTACCAGTAGTTGAGGAAGGTAGAGGTGGCTGAGTGGTGAGGAAGAGACTCAAGGTGACGTTGATGTATAGTAGCCAATTGATGCTCACACCCCCACATGGCCCTTTCCCTCCTTCATGCGGTGCCAGGTTTCAAACCTCAGGCAATGGCGTGCTGCCAGCAGGCCTAAATCCCCAACCTGTTCTCTGCCCCTAGTCATCTGCTCTGGGCCCATGTGTCCCCAATGCTGCTGCCATCGCTGCTGCCCCACTTGGAGCAGCTGCCAATAGATTCTCTCAGCAGCACAGGTGAGTGGCCGCCCCAACACCAACCCAGGTCAAACACCCCTCTGGGGGCACCATGGCTCCCCTGATTGTTTCCTCTCCCGGCTCTGATGAGCTGCCTTTCTGTCTTGAGCATTTCTGAGATAGAAAATCAATATATGCTCAGGCTGGGCTGGATCGCAGTCCTCCTATGAAAGATATGCTCCACCAGACCTGGTCCTCTCTAGCTGGGATGGTAGACATGTGGCACCATGCTCAGTCATTGGTTTTGATGGATTATCCCAAACTCAGTGAACAGCAGCCGATTCTTGACCACATGTGAAGCTCTTGGTATGGCCTCAACCATTGAACCTGATTCTCCTCACAGGACAGTTGTGAGGAAACAAGGGATTTATACAGACAGAACTCTGGAGAATGGCTAGGCAGAGAGGGAGCGACCTTCAGATATGTTTTTGGCAATTCTGTGAGCATATGACAGGAAGATACCAGAAAGGGCTCAAGTGGGGCCTGTTATTAATCATACCACAGGTGTGGGATTATGAACTGAAACATGGCTCTCTTTCATTATTACCCTATCCCAATGAGGAAGGGGATCCTTCACTTTGTTCAGTTTTGCAGCTGGGGAAATCGAGGCACAGAGAAGCCAGGTGACCTACTTATGACTTCAAGTTCAAAGGCAGCTCGGCCTGACTTCTCTACCATGCTCCCTAGGACAATGGGCGCTATTCAGTCCACTTCTTCTGGTGGGAAGTCCACTTTCTTTCAGTCGTGGGTGTGGAACTCTAGGATTGGGCACTGTTCCTGAGCTCCTCAGCTCAAGGCTAGCGCTTTATCACTTGAGCCCACATTGTCACTTCCAGTTTTCTGGTGGTTCTTTGGAGATAAGATTCTCACAGATGTTCCTGCCTGGGCTGTCTATGAACCATGATTCTCATATCTCAGCCTCCTGTTTAATTAGGATTAGAGTTCTAAGCCACTGGCACCGGATTTAACTATAATGCTGGTTCACTTTCTCTCTCTCTCTCTCTCTCTCTCTCTCTCTCTCTTTCTGTCTCTCTGTCTCTCTGTCTCTCTGTCTCTGGAACTGATTGAATGGGTGCTGTAGGAGGTGGTCCAACATCCCCAGGTTGCTGGAACCCAAGATAGCCTACTCATTCTGGTTCTGGAAGTGGGCTGTGGGTCAGGAATGGTCTCACTCAGCGTGTTGATACATCGCCATGAGGTAAGCCCTCTGTGCCCTTGTTAGACTGTGAGGGTTATTCATTGTCCAAGTAGCCTTACTGGATTTATTTTATTGTATTCTTTTCTACATCATTTTCTAGCACCTGGCCAATATTATGGTACATATTTATGGAATGAAAATATAATATCAAATTAAGAAAGTCATTTAGGGTTCTGGGAATGTGGCTTCATGATACGGTGATTGCCTAGCATGCATGAAACCCTGAGTTCAATTCCTCTGTACCACATAAACAGAAAAACACTGGAAGTGGTGTTGTGCCTCAAGTGGTAGAGTGATAGACTTGAGCCAAAAAAATAAATAAATTCAGGAATTATTCCCTAGCCCTGAGTTTAAGCCCCTTGACTAGGAAAAACAAAAAACTAAACAAAACTAAAAAAACATTTAGATAGTAAATACAAAATAAGGAACCCATACTCGGAATATATAATTGCTCCTGCCATACTGACTCCTGACAATAGTCCCTAATTCATGTACTTTACTTATATTAGGATATTGCGTTGAAAAAAAAAAGTTTTGTTCATTAGGTCACAGCAATTAATGGCTTGAATGTGCTTAGATGTCAGGTGAAAATTCATTCTGGAAATTCAAAGACTCCTGGTTTTTTTGGGGGGAGGGTCAGATTGTGGGGCTTGAACTCTGGGCCTGGGCGCTGTCCCTCAGCTCTTCAGCTCAAGGTTAGCGCTCTACCACCTGAGCCACAGCGCCACTTCTGGCTTTTTCTTTTCGCTTATGTAGTTCTGAGGAATCGAACCCAGGGCCTCATGCATGCAAAGCAAACACTTTAGGACCGAGCCACATTCCCAGCCCAAAGACTCCAGGTTTTTGAATGGTCACTGCTAATCACAATGAGAAGGGTAGTATAAGTGAGATTTGGAAATAGTTTTGGTCATTTATGGCATCAAAACGGCAGAGGCAAATTAACAGTTGTGACAGAAGAGAAGGCATAATTCCAGAGTTAATGAATAAAGGACAGTAACTAAGGTATACCAGAAATCATTTTAGAGAACCATTTTTGGTTATTGAACAAATAGTTATCAACTAGTCTTATTCCTCAATGCCTTTAGCATTCTAAATTTCTTAGGCTACTTCTTAATTTCTGTGTAATAAATGTATCTCCTTCTGTGCTGTTCTTTCATATCTTATCTTCTTTGCTTTCTAAAAATCTGTCTTTCTGTATTTCTCTATGAACATTTCCTGATACTAAATACACCTACACAGATGGCAGAGGATGCAAATGTAAGGGTCCCATAGCTCATGAGTCATTAATGAAACAACATGGAAAGGAGGACATATTTATTGCTACCTCAAATTTTCTGAAAAGATGCAATGCCATCATTTGATTCAAATTTCCATTATTTGTCTACATAGTGTCATTCAGTGCACATAAGGGCAAATATGAGGTGGGTGCTGGTGGTTCATGCCTGTAATCCTAGCTAATCAGGAGGTTGAGACCAGAGGATTGTGGTTCAAGGCCAGCCTGGTCAGGAATGTTCATGAGACCCTTATCTTCAATTAACCACCAGAAACCCGGAAGTGGTGCTGTAGCTTAAGAGGTAGAGCGCTCAACTTGAGCTGAAGAGCTGAGGGAATGCGCCTAGGATCAAGCCTGACAACCAACAAAAAGTGCAAATATTACCTTAAGTTTCCCCAAAAGGAAGGACAAGATCAATAATCTTCTCAAGCAGAAAAAATAATTTCAAAATGATTCAGTGCACCTACTTTTGCTGAGTTATTTAAGTTATGGCTTCTTTGCTAGACATATTTTCTTCCTTTGAAAATTGTCAAATATTAGCTTTACAATAAACTTCATCTAATATTTCTTGTTTCAAAAGAGAAGTCTAGGCAATTGATATCACTTAGCTTTCTTACTATCTTAATTCAAAGCCAAACCAGGCAGTTGAGTCTGTCAAACTTTTATTAAAAATTGAACACCAAAAAAACAGAAGTGGAGTTTTGGCTCAAGCAGTAGAGTACTAGCTTTGGGGACAAGTGGGCAGGAAATACAACTGTTCAGGGACAGGATTCAGCCTCTGGATTAAATCCCCAGAACCAGCACAAACTAAACAAACAAGCAAACAAAAATCCCAGATATTTCTTTGGGAAATATCTTAAAGGTGTACTGTTCAGAGAAGAGGGTCCTTTTGTTGATCATATTCACTGGATCCTGCTTTTTTGGAATCCTCATTGCTCTGGAGAACTCAGGACCAGACCAAAGGAATTGATAACTGACTTCTGCATCAAGAGAATCATCTCAGGGGTGAAATATCCATCCATAAGACACTTTAAAACCTCCATGTCTTTGTTCCTTTGCAGGAGAACACTTTTAAAACAACATTATTTCCTTTTGTTCTATGCTGGCCTTCAAATGGTTCATTATTTCCTTTTGTAATACTCTCAACTAGAAGTTTACAGAAAACTTTTATATGAGTAAAGAACACACTCTGAAAAGCCAGGGATAGAGTTTCCTTCAAGCCTTGGGATACTTTTCCTGTACAGTAAAAAGGAAAGCACAAGATAATTTGAACTTTGTTATTCCTCTATGTTCCATTCCTCTCTTGGGGTCATTTTCCACGTCCAGTAACAGTTACTTCCAGTAACAATCGATTGTGCTGCTTGAGGTATAATGAATGTTTTTTGGCTTCACTGAAATAACACTAGGACACTTTGGACCTGAGGTAACACATGTTTCAGAGACAATTTAATAAAGAGAAAATGTGAAATTTATATTGCTTATAAATACATTATACATGAGTACATTGAGCTCAAATTTTGTAAGTTCTCTGTGAATTAAGGGAATTTTAAATGGGAAGAAGAAGGCTTTCAGAACATTCTTTTTGTGAGTGTACGTGCTGTTCATAATTTCCCAAGTGTACATGAGCTAACAGTAAGGGAAACAATAGCAATAATAGGAGAAAGAGAAGTTCTGAGTTTAAGTATAAGGGTTCAATACAGTATAGAAGACTACAAATAAGACAACATTGAAACAATAAAGCCAAGTCCAGTATGTAGATTTATGGGAGTGATATACAGAAAGGAAGACTCCTACGTGGAACATGAAGTATGAGGCCATTCTCATTCTAAATCATGTTTGCTAATCATGCAACTTTGTAGAAAGTAGAATGGAAGAATAATACTGTTTCCAAAGCAAGTCAGATATAAGCAAGGCAAGCGCCCTACCACTGAGCCACCTTTCCAGCCCTAGCTTTTTTCTTTAAATAGTTAATTGCTTTTTAAAGTTTATCTGCTTATTTAATCTAGGAAATCAAAAGTTAATATTTGTGTTTTTTGGTGAAATTTGAAACTAGGCAATTAAAAGCACTCATTGTCCTCAAATTGAACATTTAAAATTATTAAAACTTTGTTCATATGTTTTAGTGGTCAGAAATTTGAGCCACGCATGAGAGCTCATAGTTGTAATGTTAGCTATTAGGTCTTGACTGATAGAGAGAATTATGATTTGAAGCTAGCCCAGGGAAACATTCACAATATTGGATCTCAATCAATATCTGAACCCAATGCATTGTGCTTTATATTTTATCTACTCAGAAAAGGTAAAAAGAAGGATAGTGGACCATGCTGGCCAGGTCATAAACAGAAAACCCTGCCATAAAAATGGATAAAGCAGGGTTGGGAAGGTGGCTCAGTGGTAGAGCGCTTGCCTTGCATGCATGAAGCCCTGTGTTCCATTCCTCAGCATCACATAAGCAGAATAAAAAAATACTGGAAGTGGAAATTTGGCTCAAGTGGTAGAGTGCTATACTTGAGCTGAAGAGCTGAGGGACAGTGTCCAGGCCCAGAGTTGAGCCCCCCCCCCCCAAAAAAATAAGGCTAAAGCAGAGCTGGGTGCAGGTGGCTCATGCCTGTAATCTTAGCTACTCAGGAGGTTGAGATCTGAAGATGACAGTTCAATGCCAGTCTAGGCAGAAAAGTCTGTGAGACTCTTATTTCCATTAAACCACCAGAAAATCAGAAGTGGCACTGTGGCTCAAACAGTAGATCACTTGCCATGAGCTGAAGAGTGCAATGACAGTCTCCAGGCCCAGACCACATGACCAACAAATCAAAAGTGACTAAAGCAAAAAGAGCAGGCGTGTGGCTCATTTTTAGAGGACCTACCTTAAGTGCATGAATCCCTTAATTTAACTGCTAGTATAGAAAGGAGGAAAGGCTATGAAGAAAAGAAGTAAGGGAGGAATTATGATATAATCAAATACTAGAATGTAAGTATTAAGTAAAGGCATTACAAGTATTTTATATGAAAATATACTGATTGTTTACTAAAAGGAAAATTATAAAATGTGGAATTCAGGCTGAAATACATGTACAATTTTTGTTTTTTTGTAAAATGATACTTATGTGCCCCTTTAGTTTAAAAGTAGAAATAAGTTTAAAACAATATGAGTGGTTAGAACTGAATCATTATTTCTTATCACTTTTTCTGCTATATTCACCACTTACAAAATCGAAACAATATTGATCACTTTAATTATTAATTCATTAATGTAATCTTTCACCTTTAGTATATAGTCTATTGTGCACATCATTTAAATGTTTGAACTATTTTTTTGTTTGTTTTTATCCATCATGGATCTTAAACTCTGGCCTGGGCATTGTCCCTTAGCTCTTCACCTCAAGGCTAGCAGCTACCACTTGAGGAACAATGCCACTTCTGGCTTTTTCTGCTTATGTGGTACTGAGTAATTGAACCCAAAGGTTCAAAATGCAAGGCAAGCACTCTAGCACTGAGCCAACATCCCAGCCCTGATTTCTATTTTTCCTTCAGACATGGGACTTGAACACAGGGCATGGGTATTGTCCCAGAACTCCTTTGCTCAATGCTAGTACTCTACCCTACCAGTTTAAACCACAGTGTCATTTCTTGTTTTTTAGTGGTTAATTGGAAATAGCAGTCTCATGGGAACTTTTCTGCCCAGGTTGTCTTTAAACCACCATATTCATTTCTCAGCCTCCTGAAAAGGTAGGATTACAGGCATGAGCCACCTGAACCCAACTGCTCATTTTTTTAAAAAAATGTTATATGTTTAGTTCCCCCTCAAATACATACGAAGTGAGATGCAAATTAACTTTAGATACACCACCAATTGAGGATGTTGAGATTACAAGTGATTGCAATTTTTTTACATTTTTTTATATGTGGGGCTTGAACTCAGGGCCTGGGGGCAGTCCCTGTTCTTTTGTGCTCAAGGCTATCACTCTACCAGTTTGAGCCAGTGCCCCTTCTAGTTTCTTGCTAACCAGATTATGAGATAATGGTCTCACAGACTTTCTTACCCAGGTTGTCTTTAAAACTCAATTATCATATCTCAGCCTCCTGTGGTGCTACGATTACAGGCATGAACCACTGGCACCAGCTTTTTTAAAAAGGGACAACAATTCATAAGTCAGAAGCCTTAACTCATGCCTATAATACTACCTACTCCAGAGGCTGAGATCTGAAGATGATGATTTGAATCTAGCGGTGCAAAAACGTCTCTGTGAATCTTTTATCTCCCATAAACTGTTCAAGAAGATCTTGAAGTGAAGCTTTGGCTCAAGTGGTAGAGTGTATTCTTGAATAAAAAAGAAGCTCAGGGATAGCACCTAGATCCTGCGATCAAACTCCATTTCTTACACACACACACACACACAAACCAAAAAGTAAATAGAAAATATGAAGAAATCAATGAAAAATTTGAATATTGTAAGGACTTTTGGGTTTAGAGGTATGACTCAGTTGGTAGGACAATAGATATTGATTGAAACTATCAGATAACAAGGACATAAAAAAAGAATTATCCGCTCTGTATTTTCCTATTCTCATATGTTCTCATTTGGGAACCCTCTTCTTTTAAAATAATTGTTTTAGCGGTGATATAGAGCAGGGTTACCTTTCTGTTCCCACAATCTCTTCCATACCCTCCCTCCCATCTTGACCCTCGACTTGCATCGTTCACTTTCATCAATGTCCAGTACAGCCAGAGGGCTCTGGTGCTGCATTTTTTGCACCCACTTCCCACTAATTCTGTGTCCTTCCCCCATCTTCCCTGTATATTAGGTGAAGAATACAGATTCATCAGAAAATGAAAAGACAAATTAAGAAAAGTTCCTTTGTTTCCTTATCATTGCAATTCAATTCTCTCTCTCTCTCTCTCTCTCTCTCTCTCTCTCTCTCTCTCTCTCTCTCTCTCTCTCTCTCTCTCTCTCTATATATATATATATATATATATAGTATTATATAGAAAAGGCGCTTGGGTATTACAACTTTGTGATTTTCTCCAAATGCTTCCTCTTCTGTTCTTACTGTAAATGATGCCTAGAGTTCTGTACAGTATGTCATATCCCATTGTGTTTTAAACCTTTCTTCCACATATCAGGGGAACAGGTACCATTTGTCAATTTGATGTTCTCTTAACTTTCTTAACATGATTTATTCTAGTGTCTCCATTTCCCTGCAAATGACATTATTTTATCCTTTCTAATGGCTCTGTAAAATTTCATTGTATATAGATGGCATAATTATTGGTTCCATTCATTTATTGTGGGGCATCTGGGTTGTATACATTTCTTGTCACTGTGAATTGAGCAGCAAGGAACATGGTTGTACAAATGTCCTTGCCATTTTCTAATTTCTCCACTTCCCCACCAACATTTGTTGTCTAATTCAAGATATTTGGATAAGATGGTATCTCAGGATTACTTTGATTTATATTTTCTTTATGGCCAGGGATGATGAACCTTTTCCTGATATGTTTCTTTGCTATTCTTACCTCTTCTTATGAGAAGTCTCTCCTTAGCTCCTCTGCCCATTTGGTGATTGGTTTATTAGTTTGCGGAGGAGTTGTTCCTTGAGATCCATGTATACATTGAAAATTAGCCCTTTGTCTGATGCATTGCAGGTAAATATCTTTTCCCAATTTGTTGGCTGTCTTTTTAATTTAGTGGCTATGTCTCTAGCCTGTGTAGGTTTTTTCTTAGGTGTAGTCCCATTTGTTGGGTCTCTTTCCTATCTATTATGCCCCTGGGATTCTATTCAGGAAGTTCCTGCCAGTATCTATAAGTTCTTTTTTTAATTATTATTTTAATGGTAAAAACTTTATTTACTTTTATAAATACATCGCAAGACAAAACTTTTCAAAAAATACTTTCCCCCCCAAAAAATTAAAAAAATAAAGGAAAGCTCGTAATAAGTAGGCAGACTGTCTTGAGGCCTCTTTTTGTTCTTAAGGAGAGCTCTCTGCAGTGTAGGACAGGACAATCGCCACACACCCAACGCTGCCATGGGTTTGGCCTTGGGGAGAGAAAAGCCCAGCCTGGACTGAGTGTCCTCTCCTGGTCACGGCCATAGTGACACCTTCCAGTATCTAACACTGTCTAGGATTATCTAGTATGGATCCTATTATAGTTGGGCTATGCTGTATACAATGTTAACTATTGAGAACATATAACTCTCTCTGCATATATGTGTGAATTGTAAAGTATAAGTTGGACTCCAAGTTCAACAAACACAAGTTATTCTCTATGTGCTCCCAGTGTCCCTATGAGGCTTCTCAACAAGCTGTTCATCTTTCCTGTTTAGATAACATTAAACACCATTGTTTTGTTAGGTCAAGAATAAAGATGAGGGGTGAAAATAAACCTTTGCCTTTAAATAGTTTATTATCCTCAACCCCAAACTAGGAGTTAAATTAGAAAACATTTTGTTGTTGTTGTCTCCAGAGCGATTACTCCATTACTGGTGAAGTGTGGGGTATACTCCCAGCCTCCTCCATGCCCTGCTGGACCACAGCCAAGGCCACCCTGGGCCTTCCACTCGGCTCCATTCTTGAAAAGCTGCCTAATGGAGGGAAGTCAGAAAGATCTGCATTTACAAGTTTCCCAAAATGTGCTAGAACTTTTTTGGTCAGTTTTATAGAACTTTCTTGGTCAGTTATATTCCACCTCAATGTCTCCAGTATTTTCCAAGCAGATCAAGTCACTTGCAGATAATGAAGAAGCTTTGTGGCCCAGGGGTCCATGCCTTGGAATCAGATAGTTCCCGGAGGGCCAGGGGTCTCATGTATGGTAGAGATGTCCTGTCCAGGTGACTGGAGTTTCTGACTTTCCTGTTCTCCATGAGGCCTGAGCAGGGCGGAGGGCAAAGAGGTGTCTTCTACAATAGCCACTGAAGTGAGGGAGGCAGAAGGTCAGCTGTTCCAATGGGCAGATGTGGAGAGGATTCTAGAAGGGGATCAACTCCGATGCTTTGGGCAGGAGTATCAGTTATTTTTACAGAAAGCAACAGAGAAATTAATTTTCTTTTCTGACTACTGAAAAGTGGAAAGATGCTCAAGTTTACCATTTAAAGGAACAATAGACATTTCAAAAATCTCTGTCTAAACTTTGGTTTTCTTAAAAAAATAACACACACACAAAACCAAGTCATCACAAAAAGAAATATAAGTTGAGGCTGTAGGCAGGTGCTGTTCTGTCCGTGGCAGTCTTTTGTGCAAAGTAAGGCGTATTGGAGCTCCAATTTAACTGATGCAGTGGGGTTTACTGCCTCTGCATGCCGAGGCAGTGCACGCCATCGGTGCCCTTGCTCTTGAAGCCTGAGAGGGGCTGACCATACTTGTCCACGCACCAGCAGAAGTCCCGCTTTCTGCCTTTGGAGTGGCTACACTGCTTCTTATAAAATCCTTTCTTGTCCCAGTTGGGGATGTGCACACCCCTGGGACTCAGCACATTGAGGAACTTCAGGTGATTCAGGGTGTCTTCCATCTCTCTAAGGCAGGGACCATATTCTGTCTCCCGTTTGGACTCCGAGGAGAAGGTCTGGGTGTCCATGCTCTGGGACTCATAGTCAACTTTATAGCGCTGGTTGTCCTTCGCGTGACCTTTCTTGATGGTGTCCAGCTTTGAGTGAATGGAATGGAACTTGGAGTCAGGCGCCCTATGTGTGCTGGGCAGGGCATGGCTCTCCACGCTCCCTGTGCCTCGGTCCTTCTCCAACTCACTAGTATTTCCTGAGGCGGAGGGCACCAGCAGCAGGTAAGCCTCAGCTGGCCAGGATGCTGGCATTGGGGGAGAACCTGCAGCCGTCCAGTAGCGCCTGCAGTGGGCACGGCTTGTCCAGTGGCAGCTGGCAGCTGAGCCCCTAGATGCAGCTGCAGCGTTCGGTGTAGACACCGCATGGCTGGCCCTTGCGCAGAGCACATGTCAGGCAGCAGGCATAGCCTGGCTCAGGCACCAGATCGGCACACCCCTGCACTGAGCCAGCGCGTTGGCATCACAGGGCTCTCAGCGTAAGATGGGACCGTCGTCACCGGCGGCCTGAGGAACAGAGCCAGGGCGGTGAGCAGAGCTGCCCAGAGTGCGGGGCGCCGCTCGATCCATGGCGCCTGTCGCAGGGGCCAACTGGAGTAAGCGGTTACTGGGTCTAGGCAGGCGGTGTGAGATTGCAGGATCTGGAGCAACTACTGGTGCTCGGCGTGCAGCTGCCCAGCTCGCACCTCAATACCTATAAGTTCTAATATCACCCTTTTTCTGTGTTATAGTAGTTTGGCTGATTTTAATATAGTTAATCTATTTTGATTTGATGTTAGTGCAAGCAGAGATCCACTTCTAGTTTTCTGCCTGTGGATGTCCAGTTTTCCCAACACCAATAGTTGAAGAGGCTATGATGTGTGTGTATGTGTGTGTGTGTGTGTGTGTGTGTGTGTGTGTGTCTGTGTGTGTGTGTCTGTGTATCTGTGTGTGTTGGTCGTGGGGCTTGAACTCTGGGCCTCGGAGCTACCCCTTTGCATTTCATCTCCAGGCTAGTACTTGAACCACAGTTCCACTTCCCATTTTCTTCAGGTTTATTGGAGCTAAGAGTCTCATGGACTTCCCTGGCCCTGCTGGCTTTCAACAACCATCCTCAGATCTCAGCCTTCTGAGTAGCTAGATTAAAGGCATGAGCCACAGGCACCCAGCAAGGCTATGTTTTTTCCACATTACATCTTTCTCTCTTTTGTCGAATATCAGATGATTGTAAGTATGTAGTTTTATTTCTGGGTCTTTTCATCTTTTCTAATACGTTTTTTATTGTAAAAATAATGTACAAAGAATTACAGTTACATAAAGTAGGTAATGAGTTCATTTCCTCTTAAGCATTGTTACTTCCTCCTTTGTTTTTCCCCTACCATCCCTACCCTTCCACCTCGACAACTACTCCTTTCCATCCCACCTCCCCACTCCCTGCATAAATTGTAAAGTATGTTTTTGAACATAGTGTCTTGATCTCATTGTTAAAATGGGTCAAACTGCATCCCTAGTTAAGCATTTGTTTTTTCCCTTCTCCCCCCATAGCTAGAGAAATGTATATACAAGATACAGGGCATCGACATCAAAAAAAAAAAAGAAAAAACACACACACATAACATAGGTTACAAGATTGGGTCGAAGAATGATGATTGTTGACTTAATTTGATAAGTATTCTATAGCTTTTAATGGTAAGCCTTATTAACTCAAAGGGGGAGCAAAATCATTCAGAATAGTGGAATGTGGCTACCACTCATTTGATGTGTGTGGATAGATCATGATTAATCAAAATATATCTATTAATTCCCAGTGGTAGACTGCTATGCTAACTGGGAGGAGACTTTGTTAATGCCAGGCATTTGAATACTGGTAATGAAGCAGAATATGAGGGGAGAGCATATGCTAAGGATGTAACTTCCTAGGCTCATACTAAATACATTGAAGTAGAATGCTAAGTGCTGATCGACTGAGCACCAAATTTTATTTGTTGACTTCTTTGTTTTGTGAAGTCCAGGGATTTGAACCTAGAGCCTGGGTGCTGTCCCTTAATTTTTTATCAAGGCTAGTGCTCTACCAGTTGAATACAGCTTCATGTCCATAATTTCGGTGTTTAATTGGAGATCAGTCTTTCCAAATTTCCTCTTTGGGCTTGCTTCAAACCTGATGCTCAGGTATCAGCCTCCCGAGTAGCTAGCATTCCAGTTGTGAGCCACCAGAGCCTGGCTAGAATCACATTTTAAAAGTATATAGGTGAATCAGATGTGTCTAGGTACTATTTGAGCACTTTGGTTCCAGTGGGTCATGTCAGATTTAGAATAACATCAGAATTTTTCTCCTCGTAACTCGCAGCATCCAATATCTATATAATTTATTCTGATCTTCATGTCTGATCTTTTTTTCTTCGTTGTACCTTTTTTTTCTTACTTCACAAGCAAGCACGTCAGTGATGTTTTCCTTTTCTGAAGCAAGTTACGTCCTTTCCCATCACTGAGGGATATAGTTGCTGCTCTTACTGCCTGGAGTATCTGCTTCTAGTTAATTGCATGGATGATGGCTCTCAGGTTAACTATCTCCTCCTCAGGGATATCTCCTCACATACCCGCTGTGAAATTGTTGCCACAAAACTACCAATGTCATGTCTCTGATTTACAAAAATTATCATTATGATTTCTGGTTTTCTTTTCAGCATGAAATTGATGAGGAGAGAGCCACATTCACTTGTTTCTCCAACACCTATAATAGTGCCTGGTCCTTAGTGCTCAGGAGCCTTGCATGGGGATCAGCCTTCTCCAGCTCAATTTATCCTAGATTCTGGTCAGGACAGCTCTTGAAGCTGATATCTGGTGGCTAGCAGTCATTCCCTCTCATTCTTTGTGCCTTTCTGTGTTGCTGAGTCCACTTCAGAGAAAGATCAGTGCCTGACACCTATTTGCTGTTATGGAAAGATGGCTATGACACCATACAAGTTATGGGCATTGTTTTGTGAAGCTGTGTGCGGAGACGCATCCCCACACAAGTTCTCAAAGGCAAGTGTCTCCCATACCCAGGAGTGCATTCCACAACTCAGCATCCAAACTATCACCTACTCCCTAATGCACTCAGTGTATATTCCCATTTCCATTGAAAAAAGAAAAATCAAGATATGCCTTTCATGATTTGTCATTGAATTACTGAAACAAAGTATATAATTTGGGGGCTGGAAAGGTGGCTCAGTGGTAGAGTGCTTGCCTTGCATGCATGAGGCTCTGGGTTCGATTCCTCAGAACCACATAAGCAAAAAGAAAATAAGCTAGAAGTGGCCCTGTAGCTCAAGTGGTAGAGCACTAGCCTTGAGCTGAAGAGTTGAGGGATAGCACTCAGGCCCAGAGTTCAAGCTGACAACTGGGCACCCCCCAAAATTATATAATTTTATGTATTTGTAAGTCTTTGTCCATCTCTCTTGAGCCCTTGACATATTTCTATGTGTTTGCAGCTTGGGAAGGGAAATAAGGTTTAATTCAGGATAGTCAAAAACATTTTGGGAGGGAATGCCAACTTTCCATCTGATGTTCTACAGATGTCCATCTTGGCACAGGAACTGAGTAGACTGTCATAGCATAAGAGGCTTGTCGTGACTTCTACTGACTTTCCTCTGGGGTCACAGAGTGTGATCCAACTGCATACGTGTCGCTTGGCTACACTCGAGGGACCAGGTCTCCTCTGAAAATCTAATGGCATGGGAGTAAGAGAAACTAAAACTCAGAACTCAGAAACTAAAACTCCCACATCACTAGGATTACAGGCCTGAGTCTCATATACTAACTCATAACCGCCTTTTTATACATCGTGTAGCCTGTTTCATTATATTCACCTCATAGACAGATATAGAAATATATGTTTATATTTATTCATCTATTTATAATCAGTGTTATATCTAGAAACACAAAAATATGTATTCATATAATTATAATCAAAGTTATATTACCGCTTTCCCCAATAATGTTTTACACTAATATTATGTGAAAAAAATACTTAAGATTGAAAAAGTTAAAAGCCCTTGTAGTATGAAAAATCATATTCGATCTTATACATCATATAATATACTATATAAAATGTAATGAATATAACATGTATTTCCATATAACTGATTTAATTGCTTCCTGATTTTGTTTGTCCATCTATGTAAACCTTCTTTCTTCTATTGATGATGGCTTATACTTTCCAGTGTCGATATTTCTTATGTATTTTGTCAAATATATTCAGCCCTAAGTAGAATTTTTATGTTAATGGAGCCAATTTTTTGTTCAATATTTCCTAAAGCACAATGAATATGTACACAGACTTGAGCTCACTGTTGGAAGAAAGTCCCACATACCAGTATAAGTATTGTAGCATATGTCCCAATTGACAGAACAGCTTTCTAGGTCATCTGATCTGGTATGTCCTAGATCTGTTGTAGCCACCTTATCACCACATGCAGGCATGGCCTGGCTTCCTTGCAACTCCCTGTGCATTTAACCATTCCCTTTATATCCAGTAGGCTCTCTTGTTCATCCCCCTGTCACTCTGTTTTCCCACACACAAACACATGTGCATGGTGCTTTACATTGTAGGTTGAAAAAGAAAAACACATTTAAGGCTCATGAATTGTATAACATAACATAAACATTGACATTTTAATAACGTTAGAAAAATAACTAGAATGATCATTTTACAACAGTCAGGACCAAAAAGAAATATAAAGATTTTCTAAATAAGGACGGAAGCAATCTCTAAATCTGGATTGTCTTCTAAGTTGCCTTCAGACACAAATTCTGCCTCATAGTCCTCAAAATGATCTACTTCCTCATTAAAGGCAGTATTTTCTTCCTGAGTCTAGGGAGGGACAGATCTTATTTCTCAACTGGAAATTGGATCCCCAGCAGAAGGACAGATTGGTCTGGATATTCTGTCAGAACAGATTCCCTTTCCTCAACTGAATCTAGACTTTGGACCTAACTTATTGGTTTTCCTGAACATAGACTGGGGTCATTTTCCATTAGCACATATTTACCCTGCACTCTAAGACCAAAACATTTTTTACTGGTTTGGATGTGATCTAGGTGAATTGTGAACATCAATGGAAGACATTCTGGATCATCTTCTTCCTTGGTGGTATGTGCAGGCACACCTACATAACATGTGGAGTTCAGAACCAGTGGGATGTCCACAGGACTCAAAACCTAGTTGGGTCTTTCTACACATTGAAAAAAGCCTCTATGTTCACATGCTTTCTGGAGTCCAGTGTTGGCTTCCAATCTCCATCAGTCACCATAGGCGACATCACTGATGGGTTCTTTATCTGGAGTTCAGCAGAAAGTTCTCTACAGTGACACAAACATAAGAATGGAAACAGGTACAGGAGTCTTAGAGTACACTCTAGAAGTTAAAGTGTGACTAAACTTCTATGAGGATTTAGTAGGAGAAGCTGTAGAACTTGAGTTTGGACTGAACACTGATGAGAAGGTAGGGTGTTTCTAATGAGTGGTTATGTCCAAGTTCTTTTAAAAAGGGAACAGACATTACCCGGCATAGAACATCCATAAAAGGACATTTTGCCAAGCTGGGTAGTACAAAGGGCTCTTGGCCAAGCAGGCCCATCCCTTGAGACCTAGGATCTATCCCTACTCACAAGATCTAAGGCATCTAAACAAGGATTATTTACTCTTTTTCTTGGTCTCACAGGCCATGCGTTGCTCCAGCTGGTCCAGAAGAATATGTAAGCAGAACAGCAAGTCGAAAGAGGGCATGTTGAGCTTGTCATACTGTGTAAGTTTTTTCAGGATGTCAAGTTTCTTGTGCTCATAAAAATCATCAGGGTAGATGTCCATCCAAATAGTTAAGATGGAACAATCGATGCTGTGGGCATATTGGTGACAAGGAAAATGAGAGTCTGCTATCTCCATCCTGAGCCTTCTACTATAGACCCTTTCTGGCAGGACTAGAATGTTGGGAAGTGGGAAGAGACTCCTGGAAGCACAATGCTCCTCACAACCCACTTCTAGAAATTTCTAATACAATACTCCAAAATTCTCCCTGTGATGGGCAGAGAAAGTTGTTTCCCCACTGTATCTGACTTGCTACACACAACCCTCCCTGTCATCAAGGGATTGTGATCCATGCTGGGCTGGTCATAAACAAAAAACCCTGTCATAAAAATGGCTAAAGCAGCACTGAGCGCAGGTGGCTCATGCTTTTAATCTTAGCTATTCAGGAGGCTGAGATTTGAAGATCCCAGTTCAAAGCAAATCTAGGCAGGAAAGTGTGTGAGACTCCTATCTCAATAATCCACAAGAAAACTAGAAGCGGCACTGTGGCTGAAACAGTAGAGCACTCGCCTTGAGCTGAAGAGTGCAGGGACAGTGTCCAGGTGCAAAGTTCAAACCACATGACCAACAAAAACAAAAGTGACTAAAGCGAAAAGAGCAGGTGTATGGCTCACTTTGTAGAGCACCTACCTAAAATGCATGAAGCCCTGAGTTTAATTGCTAGGATTGAAAGGAGGAAAGGATATGAAGGAATGGAAAGAAGAAAAGACGGAAAGGAGGAATTTTGATATAACCAAATACTGGAAAGATGTGAAGTATTAAATAAAGGTATCACAGCTATTTTATATGAAAAGATACTGATTGTTTACTAAAAGGCAAATTATAGAATGTGGAATTCAGGCTAAAATACATGTACAATTTTGTTTTTCTGTAAAGTGATACATGCCTCTTTAGTTTAAAAGTAGTAAATGAGGTTAAAAAATGGAAGAGTTGTTAGAAATGAATCATTTCTTATCACTTTTTCTGCTACATTCATCACCTACAAAATTGAAACAATGTTCATCATTTTAATTATTAATTTATTAATTTAATCTTTCATCTTTAGTGTATAGTTCTATTGTGCACATCGTTTGTTTAAACTCTTTTTTTGTTTGTTTTTTGTCCATCATGGGTCCTGAACTCTGGGCCTGGGCACTGTCCATTAGCTCTTCACCTCAAAGATATCACTCTACCACTTGAACCACAGTGCCACTTCTGGCTTTTCTGCTTATGTGGTACTTAGAAATCGAACCTAAAGGCTCATACATGCAAGGCAAGCACTCTACCACTTAGCCAACTTCCCAGCCCTGAAATCTTTATTTTTTCCTTCAGACATGGGGCTTGAATACAGGGCATGGGTGCTGTCCCAGAGCTTCTTTGCTCAAGGTTAGTACTCTACCATACAAGTTTAAACCATAGTGCCATTCTTGTTTTTTAGTGGTTAATTGGAAATAGCAGTCTCATGGGAACATTTCTGCCCAGGGCTGGCTTTGAACCACCATCCTCATTTCTCAGCCTCCTGAGAAGATAGGATTACAGGCGTGAGCCACCTGTACACTTGTGCTCATTTTTTTTTCCTTTTAACTGTTACATAAGTTTAGTTCCCCCACCGATATACGTGCAAACTGAGATGCAAATTGGCTTTAAATTACAAATTGGCTGAAATTACAAATGATGGCAAATTGTTTTTAACGTTTTTTTTAACATGAGAAGCTTGAACTTAGGGCCTGGTTGAAATCGCTGTTCTCTTGTGCTCAAGGCTATCACTCTACTAGTTTGGCCCACAGTGCTCCTTTTAGTCTCTTGGTAACCAGTTAATGAGATAATAGTCTCACAGACATTCTTACCCAGACTGTTATTAATCCTTGATTATCAGATCTCAGCCACCTGAGTTGTTATGATTATAGGCATGAGACACTGGCACCAGTTTTTTAAAAAGCAACAACAGATTACTTTAGGGGAGGATGGAGGAGGAGAAGCTAGAGGCTAAAGAAGCTCTCACATAGAAAATAGTTGTAGTGTTCCAGTGAAGAGTCCTAGCCAGAGAATTACGAAGTGTGCCATCACAGTACAGAGAGTTTGGCCAGAGAGGGAAAATCCAGTCAAGGAAACAGATCTGAGCACTTGCCATTAGCTGCAGCTGCGGTGGTGGTGGCAACCGCAGCAGCCGAGCCACCAAAAGAACTACACAGAGTCTGGGACAATGGTGCCAGACACAGCAGGTGAAGGGATTCTACTTCAAACCAGAAAGAACTGACAAGTAGCAGATACCTTCATCCTGCAGATCACAGACCAGAGACAACCCAGGAACCAAGACTCCAGCATAAGTAGAATCCTGACATACTCACTCCTTCTCAGGGAGCAGAGGAGGGAAGGCCACCCTTCCCGCCCTCACCCCCGGAGATCTCCATATTTGATATTGAAAAGGCCCAGCTGAGCAGCTAGTTCCAACTCAGGCCTTGCCTTGGGAAAAAAACAAAAGAGTCATTTATGAGGTCACAGGCACCTGACTTGAACTGCCAGGCTCAGCTCCTCCTTAGGAAAAGTCACCCAGCCCAGGCAGACAAAGCTCTGCCCCGAGGGGAGTGACTTTCTTCACTGGGTAAACAGAGCCAGAGGCTGCCCCTCCCTACAGCAGCCTAAACAATCAAGTGAAATTCAGTGAACATAAACCCTGAGAATGGCTCCAGGCTGGGCTCCCTGAGTGTCTCAGAAGCTACCCCTCAGGGAAAAGCTACAATTTGCTGAAAGGCCTCAACTCTACCCAGAACCTAGCCTCATCACAGCATCTTCAAATTAGAGGAAACAGCCATCTCCCTCTTTTGTGAAACTCAAAGCAGATCTCCCTCTCATTGAACTAGCCTGGGAGGAGGATCACAAAATCCTGAGCATATTTCTGCCTGCTAAAACAAATTGACTTAAGAAACCAATCATGCCACAGGGAAACCAAACACCACAAGCAGACTAGAGACTCCACCAAGAGACTGGTTACAGACACAGGGAGATACAGGATCTTCCCATCTACTTCTCCCCACCCACCAAAAAAAAAAAAAAGAACTCTTTTTTGTACCTTTTCTAATTTTTAGTTTAAAAAAATTGTTTTCTATTAATCTTTTTTTCTTCTCTCCTAATTTTTATTTTAGGTGTATGTGTGTGTGAGTGTGCTTTGTTTAAATCTCTAATGACCTTTTGGTCTTTTTTTCTTTTTTTTTTCATTCTTTTCATTTTTTCTTCTGTTTCCTTGTTTTTTGTGTGACTTATTTGCTATTCTGCTCATCCTCAGATATATGCCCGTCGTCAAATATTAGACCTTACCCCCATTGTATACTCACTTAATCAAGAATTTTATTACTCAACTCAAAACTTCTTAGCCTTAAATAATGTAATAGCAGTATTATCTCTTTAGGCTATATAATTTTTGAGAATTTTTAGTTTTTAGTTTTTCATGTCTCCTTTCTATCCTTCCCCTCCTCTCATCGTATCTTTTTCTTCTATCAATACCACCTTAAACTTAGATAATTTTAAAGATTCATTTCATAAATTTAATATTTGTTTTTCCCATTTTTTCTTGTCTGTTTTTTTCTCTCTCCTACTATTCTGTCCAATCCATTTCCCTCTTTGAGATTAGAACTCGGTTAAATTCACTCTCCTTTTACCTCTCCACATTCTTCTAATCCTATTTTTCCTCATATTTGTCCCTAAATATAGTAATTTCTGGTTTGCCAAATTCATCCTTGCTGTTGTTAGCCCATTAATCCATAGTTGTTTGATGTTGAATAGATTGTATCTGTTGAACTAGATTATATCTGAGTCCTTTTGCCTGTGCAACTACAGGACTTTGGTTGATGCATGCCTTTGAAAAAATATTCTACCAGAAAATTGGTGTTACTTTCATATCAAATGGACAGAACAAGCCAGAGAAATACAAGAAAAATCCAAGTCCTGGTATCTCAACTCCCACTCATGATAACCAGTATTCCAGAAGAGAGTTCTCCAATAGCTCAATAAATATTACTGGGAAACATGGTGAATGAACAGATAGAAAACCTGCAAAGGACTCAGTGTGATCATGATAGGGAGAGAGCAGAAGCAAACCAAAGATCAATACAATAATCTCATGAGCATGAGGAAGCTACTCAAAGGTTGATACAGAAATGTGTGAACAGGTTGAGAACACTCAAAGAGAAATAAAGGAATTGTGTGAACAGGCTGAGAACTGTCAGAGAAATACAGGAATTGCATGAGCAGGCTGAAAAGAGACAAAGAGAATGTCAGGAATTGCGTGAACAGGCTGAGAACAGTCAAAGAGAACTACAGGAATTGCATGAACATGAGGAAGCTAATTAAAGAGTAATACAGGAATTGCAAGGGAGGGAAGAGAATAAACAAAGATCAATAGAGGCATTCATGGAATCCATAAACAGACAGCTGAAAGAATTCAGGGAGACCACAAAGGGAATGCTGATTGGAACCCGAGAGAAGGAATGGGAGTATAAGGAAACCATAACCAAACAACTAAGTGATTTGAGAATAAGAACTGAACACCAAATTAAGGAAGTAAAGAAGTCCATACAAGATCTGAAACAAAGCTCCCAAAAAGAATTTGAAGTCATCAAAACTAAACAATTAGAAGGAAAATGAATGAAAAACAAAGAATAAAGCCTTGACAGTAGGTTAGACCATGCAGAAGATCGAATTTCGGTGAATGATGACAGCCTAGATATTATAGAGAAAGAATGTACAACTATCCAAGACAAATCCAGAAATATGATAGATATATTCAGCAATTGGAAGACACCATCAGAAAGCCTAATCTGAGAATAATGGGTGTAGAGGAGCACCTAGAGAGAGAAGATAATGGTCTAGGAAATTTGTTTAACAGGATCCTAGCAGAGAAATTCCCAAACATGCAAAAGGATAGGCCTATTCAGATACAAGAAACGTTTAGAACCCCAAATAGACCAGACAAGAGCAGGACATCCCACCATCACATTATAATATGCACAAGATCAATTCAGACCAAGGAAAAGATCCTTAAAGCTTTCAAGGAAAAAAGATCAATCATCTATGAAGGGGAAACAATTAGAATAACTTCATTTTTTTCAGCAGAGAAAATTAAAGCAAGAAGAGCCTGGGATGATGCATGCCATGACCTAAAGACGAAGGATGAACCACGAATAGTGTAAACAGCTAAATTCTCCTTCATAACCAAAGGTGAAATAAAAACCTTCCATAGCAAAGAAAAACTGAAAAAAAAATATCTCCACCAAACTGGTCCTACAAAAGATACTTAAAGATGTCCTACACAGACAGAACTGACAATACCACAATAAAGGCAAAGAAACGGCATCCAAACTGAGAATCCAAAAACCATAGGAAGAACCAAGTTGCCACAGCACCCAAGAAGGTGGATAAAATGGCAGAAACTACCAAACACTTCTCAGTCCTTTCTCTCAACATTAACGGACTTAACTCTCCAATTAAGCGACATACACTGTCTAGATGGATTAAAAAGCAACATCCTTTTATCTCCTGCCTTCAGGAATCACACCTTTCTCATAAAAACAAACACACTTTGAACGTGAAAGTCTGGAACAAAATCTACCAAGCAAATGGCCCCCATAAACAGACAGGAATTGCAGTCATAATATCAGATAAAATAGACTTCAAATTAAAATTAGTGAGAAGAGATAAAGAAGGTCACTACATACGAATTAAGGGATCTTTCTTTCAGGAGGATATTACAATAATAAATACTATTCACCAAACAATGGATCACCGAAATTTATCCAACAAATACTACTTTCCCCAAAATCTCAAATTGATCCAAAGATAAGAATTGTTGGGGGCTTTAACAGACCACTATCCACACTAGATAGATCAACTCGAAAAAACTCAATAAAGAAAATGCAGATCTAAAGAACTGCCTAGATCAGCTACATTTAACAGACAACTACTGAATATTTCACCCAGCAGCATCAGAATACACTTTTTTCTCATCACTACATGGAACATTTTCCATGTAGTTGCAATTACATGGGCAAGACAATGAGTATATTTCTCATAAAGCATTGTAGCCTCCTCCTTTGTTTCCCCTTCCCATCCCATTCTCCCCCCGTCCCACCACCCAACCCTCAATCCCCCACCAAAGTTGTAAAGTTCGTTTTTGACATAATGACTTGTACATCTCGTTGCAATGGGTCCACCTGTATGCCTATTTAAATGATTTGTTTTTTCCCTTCCCCTCCACAAATGATAACAACATCAAATACAGTGAAAACAGGGGTTCTAAAGTTGTGCAGGCACATACAAAGCAACAAAGAAATGATCTTATAATTGTTTTAGAAACAATTGCATGAAAGAAAAAAAAAACATTTGAATAAATATCTTAGGGTTCATTTCCCTAAAATCGACTTATCTGACCTTTTCTGCTTGATTCAGACTGATACTAGTTATTACAAATAGGGGAAGCTATGGGACCTATGTTTCTTTGGGCCTGTCTTACTTCACTTAATACAATTTTTCCCAAATCTTTCCATTTCCTAACAAATGGGGCAATGTCATTTTTTCTGATGGAGGCATAGAATTCCATTGTGTATATATACCACATTTTCTTGATCCATTCATCTACTGAGGGGCATCTGGGTGGGTTCCAGATCTTAGCTATGGTAAATAAGTCTGCAATAAACATAGTTGTGCTGGTAACTTTCTTATAGTTTTGCTTGTGAACATTTGGTTAAATGCCCCAAAGTGGAATTGCTGGATCATAGGGGAGCCCTATGTGGAGTCTTTTGAGGAAACTCCATACTACTTTCCAAAGTGGTTGTAAAAGTTTATACTCCCACCAAGAATGTATTAAGGTTCCCTTCTGTCCACATGCCCTCCAGCATCTGTTGTTATTATAGTTCTTGATTCTAGCCATTCTGACGGGTGAAGTGGTATCTAAATGCTGTTTTGATTTGCATTTCTTTTATTGCTAGGGAGGTTGAGCATTTCTTCATGTGTCTATTGGCCATCCTTCTTTCCTCTTCAAAGAAGTTTCTCTTTAAGTCTTTAGCCCACTTATTTATTGGGCAGTTTTTTCTTTGAAGGTTTGCTGTTGGGGGGTTTAATTTTTTGAGTTACAGATATATTTTAGATATGAAACCCTTGTCTGTTGTATGGCTAGTGAAGAGCATCTCCCAATCTGTGGTCTTTCTATTGATCTTGCTAGCTATGTCCTTTGCCATGCAGAAGCTATGCAATTTCATGCAATCCCATTTGTTCAACCCTTCTTAGATTTGTTGTGCTTCTGGGTCTCTATTAAGAAAATTTCAGCCTGTGTCTTTGGATCTATGTGGGATTTGAGCGAAAGTAGTGTTTCTTGGATAAATTTGGGAGCTCCATTTTTTGGCGAGTAGATATTTAGAATTGTAATATCCTCCTGAAGGTGAGATCTCTTAATGAGTATGTGGAGACCTTCTTAATCTTTTCTCTCTTATTTTAATTTGAAGTCTATTTTATCTGGTATTAGGATTGCAACTCCTGCTTGGTTATGGGGGCCATTTGCTTGGTAGATTTTGTTTCAACCTTTCACATTGAAAATGTGTGTTTTTACAGGCAAGATGTGACTCCTGAAAGAAGCAGATAGAAGGATGTTGCTTTTTAATCCAAGTAGACAGTCTATGTCGTTTAATTGAAGAGTTAAGTCCGTTAATGTTGAGAGATACGACTGAGGTATTTGGGAGCTGCTGCCATTTTATCCACCTTCTTGTGGCTGCAGCAACTTGGTTCTTCCTATGGCTCTTGGATTCTCAGTTTGGGTACTGTTGCTTGGCCTTTATTGTAATCTAGTTGGATATGAAGGAGAGTTTATCTGGGTACAGTATTCTTGGTTGATATTTGTTTGTCTTTAGGGCATGGCATACATCATTCTAGGCTCTTCTGGCATTAATTGTTTCTTCTGAGGAATCTGAGGTGACTCTAATTGGTTTCCCTTTACCGATGATTGAGCTTTTCTCCTTGACAGCTTTAAGGGACTTTTCTTTGGTCTGAATTGAATGTGTGTAGTTTATAATGTGATGGTGGTATGCCCTATCCTGGTCTCATCTATTTGGTGATCTAAAAGCTTCTTGTGTCTGAATAGACCTATCTTTTTGCATGTTTGGAAAGTTCTCTGCTAGAATCCGGTTAAACAAATTTCCTAGACCATTAACTTCTATCTCTACACCCATTAGCCTCAAATTAGGCCTTCTGATGGTGTCTTTCAATTGTTGAATAGCTTTATTATATTTCTTGGATTTGTCTTGGATGGTTGTATGTTCTTTCTCTATAATAACTAGGCTGACTTCAATCCCTGAAATTCGATCTTCAGGATGGTCTAACCTACTATCAAGTCTTTCTACTTTGTTTTTCATTTCTTTTCCTTCTAGTTGGTCGCCTTTGATGGCTTCAGATTCCTTGTTGGAGTTTTGTTTTAGATCTTGTATGGACTTCATTACTTCATTAATTTGGTGTGAGTATTTATTCACAAATCACTTAGTTGATTAGTTATGGTTCTTAGGACTCCCATTCCTTCTGTTGGGTTACGTTCAGCATTTCTTTTTGTGGTCTCCCTGATTTGTTTGAGCTCTCTGTTTATGGATTCCTTGAATGCCTTTAGTGATCATTCTGTATTCTCATCCCCCCACTCTCAATTCCTCTATTACTCTTTGATTAGCTTATTCATATTCACGCAGTTCCTGTAGTTCTCTTTGAGTGTTTTCAGCCTGCTCACGCCATTCATGACTTTCTCTTTGACTGATCCCAGCCTGCTCATGCAATTCCTTTAATTCTCTTTAAGTGTTCTCAAGCTACACTCGCAATTCCTGTATCAAACTTTGAGCAGCTTCCTCACACTCATGATATTCTTTGTTTTGCCTCCTCTCTCTCCCTATCACGCTAATACAGAGTCCTTCGCAGGTTTTCAATCTTTTCATTTACCATGTTTACCAGTAGTATTTGTAGACCTTTTTGGGAACACTTCTATGGATTATTCGTTATCTTTTTTGTCCCCTGATTATTATGAGTGGAAGTTGAGATAACTGAACTTGCCATTTTTCTTGTGTTTTCCAGATTGCTCTACCCATTTGGGATGAAAATAAACCAGCTTTGTGCTAGCACACTATTTTAAGGCAAGCATCAACCAAAGTCTGTAGTTGCACAGTCAAAAGTCTGCAGATACAATATAATTCAATAGATATATCTATTCAACTTCAAACAACTAAGTATAATTGAGCTATGAACTGCAAAGAATAAGTTGGCAAACAGAAATTATTAGGTTTAGGGAGAGATGTGGTAAAAAATAGGCATAGAGTGATGTGGAAAGGCAGTGGGAGAGTTAACACAACAAATCCTAAACTCAAAACGGGAAATAGCTTGGATAGAATGATAGTAGAGAGAGAAAAAAAGAAGAAAGAGAAAGAAAAAAGACAAGAAAAAACAGGAAAACAAACATTAAAAATTAAGATGTACAACACTTAAAAATTATGCAAATTGAAGACATAATATTCAGAGAAGAATGTGGATAGAATAAGAGAACAGGAGGGATGGAACGGAGATGTGGAAAACTTAAAAATAAAAATGCTAAAAATATTATATAGTTATTAAGAGTTAGTACTGCTATTAAGGAAGTTAAGTCTAAGCATCTTTAAACTGAGTAATAAATTTCTGGATTAAGTGTGTGCACAATGTGGCTAAAGTCAAATAATCAACTACGGGTATATATGAGGATGAGAACAGCAATTAAGTCATGCAAAGCATGAAAGAGAAGAAAACGTGAAAAGAACAAGAAGGAAAAAGAAAAGGATCAAATGGTCACTAGAGCTAAATAAAAAAAATTATTTTAAAAGATAAAAAGAGAGAGTTCTGGGAAGATGGCTGAGGAGAATCTGGAGGTAAAACAATCATTCACATAGAAAGCAGTTTTAGAGTTCCAGTGAACAGTCCTCAGCCAGAGAATCACACCAAGTGTGCCATCACAAGACAGAGAGTTAGGACAGAGAGGGAAAATCCAGACAAGGACACAGATCTGAGCTCTTCCCAGCTGCTGCCGCTGCTGCAGTAGCAACGGTGGCGGCGGTGGCCGAACTCGCCATACCTGAATCACATAGAGTCTGGGACGAAGGATCCAGACACAGTGGGCGAGCGGATTCTACTCAACACCAGCAAGAACCAACAAGGAGTGGAATTCTTCACCCTGCAGTTCGCAGACCAGAGACAACCCAGGAAGCAAGACTTGGCGTGAGTAGAAGTCTGATGTCCTCACTCCTTCTCAGGGTGCAGAGCAGGGAAGGCCACCCTTCCCCCCCAGTACTGGAGATCTCCATCTTGGATATCGACAAAGCTCAGCGGAGCTGCTAGCTCCAACTCAGGCCTTGGAAGAAAACTAGAGTCATTTAGCAGGTCACAAGAACCTAAGCTGAACTGCCAGACTCAGCTCCACCCAGGGAAAAGTCAGCATGCTTGGGAGCCAGCCCTAGGAGTGGCTTTCTTCGCTGGGTAATCAGAGCCAGAGATTGCTCCTCCCTTTAGCAGCCCTGACAATTGAAATTCAGTAAACATATACCCTTAGAATGGCTCCAGGCTGGGCTCTGTGAGTTTCTCACAAATTAGCCCCCCGGAAAAGCTACTGATTGCTGAAAGGCCTCAACTCTACCCAGAACCTAGCCTCATCACAGCTTCTCCAAATTTGAGGAAAAAGCCATCTCCATCTTTTGTGATACTCAAAGCAGATCTCCCTCCCATTGAACTAAACTGGAAGGAAGATCGCAAAATCCTGGGTAAAGCAGAACATTTCTCTGCCTGTTCAAACAAACTGACTTAAGAAACCAACCAAGCCACAGAACCACAAGCAGACCAGAGACTCCAACAAGAGGCTGGTTACGGACACAAGGGATATGCAGGATTTTTCCCAACCCTCCCAGAAAAAAGAAAGAACTATTTTTTCTCTTCTTCATTTTTTTGTACCTTTTATAAAAAACTTTTTTTCTTTTCTAAACATTTTTAATTTTTAAATTTTTTGAAAAAAATTGTTTTCTAGTCACTTTTTTTCCTCTTATAATTTTTATTATAGGAGTACATGTGTGTGTGCGTTTTTCTTTCTTTTTTTTCTTTGTTTTTTTTAAAAAAATTCTTTTTGTTTACCTCTACTGAACTTCTGATCTTTTTTTTCTTTCTCTCTTACCCTTTTCACCTTTTCTTCTCTTTCATTCTTCTTTATGTGACTTAATTGTTGTTCTGCACATCCTCAGATAAACCCGTAGTTGACTATTAGATCCTATCCCCAATTGTGAACACACTTAATCCACAAATTTTTACTCAATTCAAAACCTCTGAGACTTAAATTCCTTAATAGCAGTACTACCTCTTTATACCTATATAATATTTTAAGTATTATAATTTCTAAGATTTTCACATCTCATTTATATCCCTCTGTTTCTCTCATTATATTCACGTTCTTCTCTGGATAGTTTGTTTTCGATTCTGCATAATATTTTAAATTTTCCTTTTCTATTTTTTCTGGTCTCTTTTTTCCCTTTCTCTTTCTTCTTTTTTTCTCTTTCTCTACTTTCATACTACCCAACCTATTTCCTGCTTTGTGATTAGGACTTAGTTAGCTCTCCTTGTCTCTTCCCACATCTCTCTATTCCTATGTTTTACCCACATCTCTCCCTACCCCTAATAATTTCTGATTTTCCAAATTCTTCTTTGCGGTTCGTAGCCCATTAATATATAGTTGTTTGATGTTTAATAGATGTATCTGTTGAACTAGATTTTATCTGCAGACTATGGACTGTGCAAATGCAGACTTTGGTTGATGCTTGACTTAAGTTAGTGTTCTAGCAGAAAACTGGTGTTATTTTCATCCCAAATGGGCAGAGTAAGCTGGAAAAACACAAGAAAAATGGCAAGTCTGGGAATCTCAACTCCCACTCATGATAATCAGGGGACATAATGGATAATGAATAATCCAGAGGAGAATTCCCAAAAAGCTCTAATAAACACTGCAGGAAAACATGATAAATGAAAGATTGAAAACCGACAAAGGACTCTGTATGATCGTGATAGGGAGAGAGAGGAGGCAAACAATAGGTCAAGGCAGGAAAAGATTGAAAACCTACAAAGGACTCTGCATGAGAGTGAGAGGGAGAGAGAGGAGGCAATCCAAAGGTTTATACAGGAATATCATGAGCGTGAGGAAGCTACTCAAAAACTGATACAGGATTTGCGTGAGCAGCTTGAGAATACTAAAAGAGAAAGGCAGGAATGGCTTGAACAGGCTGAGAACACTCAAAGAGAACTACAGGAATGGCATGAACAGAAGGAAGCTAAGCAAAAAGTAATACAGGAATTGAGAGAGCAGGATGAGACTACACAAAGATCACTAAAGGCATTCATGGGATCCATTAACAAAGAGCTGAAGGAGGTTACAGAGACCACAAAGGGAATGCTGAATGGAACCCAACAGAAGGAATGGGAGTCCAAGGAAATCATAAGCAATCAACTAAGTGATTTGAGAATAAACGCTGAACACCAAATTAAGGAAGTAAAGAAGTCCATTCAAGGTCTAAAACAAAGCTTCCACAAAGAATTTGAAGCTATCAAAACTGACCAATTAGAAGGAAAAGAAATAAAAACCAAAGTAGAAAGTCTTGACAGCAGGTTAGACCATGTAGAAGATCGAATCTTGGGAATTGAAGACAGCCTAGATATTATAGATAAAGTACATACAACTATCCAAGTCCAAGAAATATGATAGATCTATCCAACACTTGGAAGACACCATCAGAAGGCCTAATCTAAGGATAATGGGTGTACAGGAGCAAATAGAAACAGAAGTTAATGGCCTAGGAAATTTGTTTAACAGGATCCTAGCAGAGAACTTCCCAAACACGTAAAAAGATAGTCCTATTCAGATACAAGAAGCTTTTAGAACTCCAAATAGACCAGACCAGAATAGGACATCCCACAGTCACATTATAATCCACACAGGATCAACACAGACCAAGGAAAAGATCCTTAAAGCTGTCAAGGTGAAAAGATCAATCACCTATATATGGAAACCAATTAGAATCTCCTCAGATTTCTCAGCAGATTCAATCAAAGCAAGAAGAGCCTGGAATGATGTATGCCATGCCCTAAAAACAAACAACTATCCTCCAAGAATACTGTACCCATCTAAACTCTCCTTCATAACTAAAAGCCAAATAAAAACCTTCCATAGCAAAGAAATATTGAAACAACACATCTCCACAAAACCAGCCCTACAAAAGATTCTTAAAGATGTCCTACACAAAGAAAACCAACAAGACCAGAATAGAGGCCAAGAAACTGCACCCAAACTGAGAATCCAAGAACCATAGGAAGAACACAGTTGCCACAGCCCCCAAAAATGTGGATAAAATGGCAGGAACTCCCAAATACCTCTCTCTCCTATTTCTGAACATTAACGGACTTAACTCTCCAATTAAGCTACATAGACTGTCTAGCTGGATTAAAGAGCACGATCATACTTTCTGTTGCCTTCAGGAATTTAGCCCATAAAAACAAACACATTTTCAATGTGAAAGATTAGAACAAAATATACCTAGCAAATGGCCTCCATATACAAGCTGGAGTTGCAATCCTAATATTAGATAAAGTAGACTTCAAATTAAAATTAGTTAGAAGAGATAAAGAAGGTCGCTACATACTTATTAACAGATCTCTCCTTCAGGAGGATATTACAATTCTAAATATCTATTCACCAAACAACGTAGCTCCCAAATTTATCCAAGAAACACTACTTTCCCTCAAATTCCACATAGATCCAAAGACATTAATTGTTGGGGATTTTAACACACAACTCTCCCCACTAGATAGATCAACTCGGCAAAAACTCAACAGAGAAACTACAGATCTAAACAGCTGTATAGATCAACTAGATTTAACAGACATCTACCGAACATTTCACCCAGCAGCATCAGAATACACGATTTTCTCAGCAGCACATGGAACATTTTCTAAAATAGACCACATTTTAGGCCACAAAGCAAACTTGTCCAAATTCAGAAACATTGAAGTTATTTCTTGCATTCTTTCAGACCACAAGGGAATAAAATTAGAACCCAACACCAAAAACCACCAAAGAAAGTCTGGTAACACAGGGAAGTTGAACAACACTCTGCTGAATCACGAGTGGGTCATGGAAGAGATTAGAAAGGAAATTCAAATATTCATGCTATTCAACAAAAAAGAGCACACAAATTACCAGCAACTCTAGGACACAGCAAAGGCAGTGAGCAGAGGCAAGTTTATAGCTCTTAGTTCCTACATCAACATATTGGAGAGATCTGAAACCAACAATTTAATGAGACATCTGAACCTCCTTGAAAAAGAGCAGCAAATAAACCCCAATCCAGTAGACAAAAAGAAATAATTAAAATTAAATCAGAATTAAATGAATTAGAATCCAAAATCTCTATAGAAAGAATCAACAAAACAAAGAGTTGGTTCTTTGAAAAAATTAACAAAATTGACAGACCCTTAGCAAATCTTATCAGAAAAAGAAGAGAACACACCCAAATAAATAAACTCAGAGATGAGAATGGAAACATCACCACAGAAACAACCATGATTCAGAACATTATAAGTGAATACTTCTCAAAACTTTATGGTAGTAAGTTTGAGAACTTGGCAGAAATGGACCTTTTCCTAGCAAATATTGACATGTCAAAACTAAACCAATATGAGTTAAACCATCTTAACAGGCCTATATCAAGCATTGAAATAGAAACAGCAATAAGAGACCTCTCAGCTAAGAAAAGTCAAGGACCAGACGGTTTTAAAGCAGACAAAGTTCACTACCAAACACATTCTATGAAGCCATCATAACTCTCATAACTCTCATCCCAAAACCAGGAAGGGACTCATCAAAGAAAGAGAACTATAGACCCATGTTTTGATGAACATTGATACAAAACTTCTCAACAAAATTTTGGCCTATCCAAGTCAACAATTCATCCAAAAAATCACACAACACGATCAAACAGGATTCATTTCAGGGATGCAAATCTGGTTCAATATACGCATATCAATTAATTTTATTCATCACATCATCAGGAGCAAGGATAAGAACCACATGGTTATCTCAATAGACGCAGAAAAAGCATTAGACAAGATCCAACACCCCTTTATGATGAAGGTTTTGGAAAAATTAAGAATCCATGGGATATTCCTCAATAAAATAAAGGCTTTATATGACAAACCTACAGCCAGCATTATACTTAATAGTGAAAATTAAACCCATTTCCTCTTAACTCAGGAACAAGACAAGGATGTCCACTCTCTCCACTTCTCTTCAATCTAGTATTAGAAAGCCTAGCTACAGCAACAAGAAAAGATGCAAACATAAGGGTGGTCCATATAGGGAAAGAAGAAATGAAACTCTCCCTCTTTGCAGATGACATGATCTTGCATTTAAAGAATCCCATAGAATCTGCTCCCAAATTACTCAAGCTGATTCAAAACTTTGGCAAAGTAGCAGGGTATAAAATTAACCCCCCAAAATTAATGGCTTTTCTGTATGCCAACAATGTGAAAAGTGTGGCTGAAATTCAGAATGCCACTCCATTTGCAATAGCCCCACAAAAAGTAAAATAATAGGAATTAACTTAACAAAGAAGTGAAGGACCTCTATGATGAAAACTTTAAAAACTTGAAAAAGTAAATCAAAACAGAACTTAGAAAATGGCAAAACCTCCCATGCTCCTGAATTGGAAAGATTAATCTTGTGAAAATGGCAATACTTCCCAAGGCTATCTACAAATTCAATGTGATACTTATCAAAATTCCAACCTCATTCTTCAAGGAAATAGAAGAGGCAATCCAAAAATTCATATGGAACAATAAAAGACCCCGAATAGCAAAAACGCTCCTCAATGGAAAGAACACTGCTGGAGGAATATCAATACCAAATTTCAAACTCTACTATAAATCCATAGTAATCAAAACAGCTTGGCACTGGCACAAGAACAGACCTCAGGACCAATGGAATAGAATTGAAAACCCAGAAATGAATCTACAGACTTATAGCCGACTAATCTTCGATAAGGGAGCTCAAACAATAGAATGGAAGAAAGAAAGCCTCTTCAGTAAATGGTGCTGGCAAAATTGTTTAAATACTTGTAGAAAACTAAAACTAGACGCTTATCTATCACCTTGCACCAGAATCAACTCCAAATGGATCAAAGACCTCGTAGTCAAAGCAGACACTCTGAAAGCATTGCAGGATGGAATAGGAGAAACCCTAGGTCTCCTTGGCGCAGGTCGAAATTTTCTGAATAGAGACCCTGAAACCCAACAAATCAAAGAAAGGTTGGACAAATGGGATTGCATGAAGTTGCAGAGCTTCTGCATGGCAAAGGACATAGCTAGCAAGCTCAATAGAAAGCCTACAGATTGGGAGAAGATCTTCACTAGCCATACACCGGACAAAGGACTCATATCTAAAATATACATGGAAGTCAAAAATTAAATCCCCCAAAAACAAATCCTCAAAGAAACAACTGCCCAATAAATAAGCGGGCTAAAGACTTAAAGAGAAACTTCTCTGAAGAAGAAGGAAGGATGGCCAATAGACACATGAAAAAATGCTCAACCTCCTTAGCCATAAAAGAAATGCAAAACAAAACAACATTGAGATACCCCATTTAGAATGTCGAAAATCAAGAACTCTAACAACTACACATGCTGGAGGGGATGTGGACAGAAGAGAACCTTACTTCATTGTTGGTGGGAGTGTAAACTTGTTCAACCCCATTGGAAAGTAGTATGGAGGTTCCTCAAAAGACTCCACATAGAGCTCCTCTATGACCCAGCAGTCCCACTTTTGGGCATTTACAAAAATTTTTACAAACAAAACCACACTAAAGCTACCAGCACAACTATGTTTATTGCAGCATTATTTGCCTTAGCTAAGATCTGGAACCAATCCAGATGCCCCTCAGTAGATGAATGGATCAAGAAAATGTGGTATATATACACAATCGAATTCTATGCCTCCATCAGAAAGAATGACATTGCCCCATTTGTTAGGAAATTCAAACTCTTGGAAAAAATTATATTAAGTTTAGTAAGCCAAGCCCAAAGAAACATAGGTCCCATGGTTTCCCTTATTTTCAATATCTAGTACATGTATGAGTCCAGCAGAAAAGGTCAGATAAGGTGAAGTTAGGAAAATGAACCCTAAGATATGTATTTAAATGTTTTTTTTTCTTTTAAGCATTTGTTTCTAACACATTTATAAGATTATTTCTTTGTTGCTTTGTATGTCCCTCCCCCACAGTATAACCCCTGCTTTCACTCTATTTGATGTCAGTATAATTTGTGGAGGGGAAGGGGCAAAATAAGTCGTTCAAATAAGGGCACAGGTGGACCTGTTGCAGCAATGAGAAGTGCAAGTTGTCATGTCGAAAACGAACTTTACAACTTTGGTGGGGTGGGGGGAGAATTGGGTGGGAGGACATCGACATCGGGAGGCTGGGAAGGGATGTGAAGGGTAAACAAAGGAGGAGGCTACTATGCTTGATAGGAAATGTACTCATTATCTTCCCATTTAATTGTAAGCCCTCTGTACAGTATGTTCGCATAAAAAAAGAAAAAAAAAACGAAAATAATTTCTAAAAAAGAAAAAAACGCACAGATATATAACCCCAAAACAAAAATTATGAGAAAGAAAAAAATGTTAATAGAAAACAAAAATTTTTAAAGTTAAAAATCTAAAACAAGGTTTAGAAAAAAATTATAAAAGGTACAAAAAAAAGATCTTTGATTTTTTGGGGTGATGGAACGTTCATGTATCTCCCTTGTGTCCATAACCAGTCTCTTGTTGGATTATCTGGTCTGCTTGTGGTGTTTGATTTTCCTGTGCTTTGGATGGTTTCTTTAGTCAATTTGTTTGAGCAGGCAGAAAAATGCTCTGCTTTACCAAGGATTTTGTGATCCTACTCCCAGACTAGTTCAATGGGACAGAGATCTACTTTGACTTTCACAAAAGAGGGAGATGGCTCTTTCCTCTAGTTTGGAGATGCTGTGATGAGGCTAGGTTCTGGGTAAAGTTGAGGCCTTTCAGCAAACAGCAGCTTTTCCCTGAGGAGTTAGCTTCTGAGAAACTCACAGAGCCCAGCCTGGAGCCATTCTCAGGGTTTATGTTTACTGAATTTCAATTGATTGTCAAGGCTCCTGTAGGGAGGGGCAGCCTCTGCACTCTTTACCCAGTGAAGAAAGCCACTCTTGGGGCTGGCTGCTCAAGCTGGGTGATTTTCCTAGGGAGGAGCTGAGCCTGGCAGGTCAGGTTAGGTTCCTGTGACCTGCTAAATGACTCATTTTTTTCCAAGGCCTGAGTTGGAACTAGCTGAACAGCCAGGCTTCTTCAGTATCCAAGATGGAAATCTCCGGTAATGGGGTGGGGGAGGGTTGGCCTTCCCTCCTCTCCTCCCTGAGAAGGAGTGAGGATGTGAGGCTTCTACTCACGCCAGTCTTGGTTCCTGGCTCATCTCTGGTCTGCGAACTTCAGGATGAAGATGTGTGCCCCTTGTCAGTTCTTGCTGGTGTTGAGTAGAAACCGCTCTCTTGCCGCATCTGACGCTTAAGTCCCAGACTCTCTTTGTTGCAGGTATGGTGGCTATGGCTGCCTCCGCTGCCCCCACATCCGTGGCCACTGGCAAGTGCTTATATCTGTCGCCTTGCCTGGATTTTCCCTCTCTGGGCTAACTCTCTGTCCTGTGATGGCACACTTGGTGTGATTCTCTGGCTTAGGACTGTTTATTGGAACACTAAAATTACTTTCTATGCAAGAGCTTGTTTAGCCTCCAGCTTCTCCTCCACCATCTTCCCAGAACTCATCAAAAAAAAAAACATTTAAAGGCAATTCCAGGCAGGAAAGTACATGGAACATTTTTTTCTGTGTGTGCCAGTTATGGGGGTTGAATTTGTTCTACTTTATTCAAGGCTGGTGTTCTATTACTCTCAGCTAATCGGTGGGATGACTACCAGCTAATTAGAGGTAAAGAGTCTCATGGAATTCTCTGTGCAGGCTGACTTCAAACTGATAATCAGATTTCGGCTTCCTGAGACATTCTGTGCTTTGCATGAGACACTTATCTCCAATGAGCCACCAAAAAGAAGAAAAACAAAAAAACAAGAAACACCTGGGGTTGAGATGTGGCCCCAATGGCAGAAATGAGACAATGATTTCTGGGACAATACCCACACCTTGAGATCAAGCTCCAGGACCAGCACACACAAGAATAAAATAAATAAATGAGAAGAAAGTTGGAAGAAGAAAAGGGAGAGCCGATTTCAGAGGTAAAAATGAGCAAAATTGAGTTAGCTTACACTTGTTACTGTACTTACTCAAGGGTCTCACATCTGAGGATCAGTACTCAAGGCCAGCTAAGGCAGGGGAGTCCATGAACTCTACACTAATTAGCCAATTACAGTTTTTTTTTTTAGAAGCTCCGAATTGTGCTGTGTCTCACATATTAGAGGGCTAGTTTTAAAAATGTACTGGGAGGGGACTGGGAAGTGACTCAGTGGGAAAGTGCTTGCCTTGCATGCATGAGGCCCTGGGCTCAATTCCTCACCAACACATAAGCAGGAAAAATCAGAAGTGGCTCAGTAGCACAAGTGGTATGGCTCTAGCCTCAAGCTGAAGAGCTGAGGGACAGCGCCCAGGCCCAGAGTTCAGGCTCCATGACAGGCAAAAAAAAAGGAACTGGGACAATACCTAGGCACTGATTTATAGCTCCAAGCCCAGCATACATATGGAAATAAAAAGTAGAAATTAAAAAATGTATAAGAAAATTCAATTAATTTTTTTTAATGAGTGATGAGATTTTGGTTTTTGTGTATAATCCTCTTTTTTTGGTCGGTTGTAAGGCTTGAACTCTGAGCCTGAGCACTGTCCCTCAGCTCTTCATTTCAATGCTAGTGCTCTACCACATGAGCTACAGTGCCACTTCTTTTGTGTGTAATCCTAAATACTAAGATAGATTAAATCTGAGGGCTATGGTCTCTAATCTTCAAATCACCAGCAAAACATGTAAACAAGAAAACAGTAGTGAATCGTGATGGAGTTGTAAAGCACCAGGCTTGAGTGAGAAAGCTATGAAACAGTGCCCTTGCTAAGAGATACAGCCTCAGGATCACAAAAATGTAAATAAGAAGAGAACCTGGGGCTTGTGACTCATGCCTGTAATTCTCCAGGAGGCAGAAATATGGGTATCCAGTGTAAAGGCCAATTCTAGCAGGAAAGTCCACAAGACAGTTGCTTGTGGGCCATCCTGGGGCTAGAACTGTAGTACTCCCAGATTTTTGGCAGTTAATTGGAGGTAAGGATCTGACACTTTCCTGCTCAGCCTGGCTTTGAACCATGATGGTCAGATTTCAGCATCCTGAAACAGGCCAGGCCTTGCATGAGTTCTGGCTCCAGCACTAGCACATTCACAAAGAATGAAATGCAAAGAAGACTAGAAGAAAAAGAAGAACCAATAACTGAGGCTGCAATGAGCCAATCAGCCCATTACTGGTGGCTCATAACTGTAATTCTGTTTCCTCAAGAGGCTAAAACATAGGCCCCATGGTTTCCCTTATTTGCAATATCTAGTATATGTATGAGTCAAGAGGAAAAGGTCAGATAATGTGATGTTAAGAAAATGAACCCTTAGATATGTATTTTAATGTTTTTTTCTTTCATGCATGTGTTTCTAACGCATTTATAAGATTATCTCTTTGTTGCTTTGTATGTCCCTCCCCCACAGTATAACCCCTGCTTTCACTATATTTGATGTCAGTATAACTTGTGGAGGAGATGGGGAAAAACCAGTTGTTTAAGGATACAGGTGGACCTGTTGCAACAATGAGAAGTACAAGTTGTCATGTCCAAAACGAGCTTTACAACATCGGTGCGGGGGGGGGGGGGGAGAAGGGGGGGGAAAGAGAAGGATTGGGATTGGGCGGAGGAGGGGGGAGGCTGGGAAGGGATGTGAAGGGTAAACAAAGGAGGCTGCAATGCTTGGTAAGAAATGTACACAATATCCTGCCCATGTAAATGTAACCCCTCTGTACAGTATGTTCACAAATAAAATAAAATTAAATTTAAAAAAAATAAAAAATAAAATAAAAAAAGAAAAAGAATCTCAGATTTCATCTGGGAAGTTGGCTCAGTGGTAGGGTGCTAGCCTTGCATGCATGAGGACCTGGGTTTGATTCCTCAGAACCACATAAGCAGGAAAAGCCGAAAATGTTGCTGCAGCTCAGTTGATAGAGCACTAACCTTAAGCTGGAACGCTGATGGACAGTGCCAAAGCCTAGTTTTCAGGCCCATAACCAATGGCAAAATAATAATAAAAAAAAACCCTCAGACTTTGCTGCTCAGACTGGCTTCAAACCAAGATCCTCAGATTTCAGCCTCCTTAGTAGTGCTGGGGTTCGTATGAGACTCTTCAAAAAGAAAGAAGCCGGAAGTTGAGCTGTGGCTCAATTGGCAGAACTGAGCAAAATCTCTGAGACAGTGGCCAGTCCCTAGATGGAGAAAAAAAAAAACATAAAAAATTTCAAAAATAAATAATAAATTGTAATACAGAAAAAATCATGTTTAATATGATACAAAGGAAAACTGTTTTTTTTTTTAAGTGCAGCAAACAAAAACGTACTACAAAGTTTCAAAATGACATACTGAGAGTAAGGGGAAAGTGAAAATTTTTAAAATTCATGTAAATATTATATCCAAACTGACATGACCAAAACCTAATATGATCAGAAACTTATCTCTCACTTGTAATTGCTTACAAACAATTGTCCCTCCAGTTTCAGCTCTAGCATCAGAATTTAGGAAGGACCTCTTTATGCAGCCTTGACTGAATAGGCATCTTCCTGCTTTAGCCTCTTGAGTTAGAAATACAGGCTTTGCCTGTATTTGAAACTCAACATCAATATTCAAACTTTAAAACTCAATATCAATATTCAAATAATGGTTTATATGTAAAAGCATGAATAAACATCCACCAGAGAAGCTCTGAGCAATACAATCATAACAGTAGAAGAGCACCTACCACTTAAGGTAGGTAACAGAAGGAAGATTTAGCATTTTTTTGAAGTGCAGGGGTTTGAACACAGGGCCTCATGCTTGCTAAGTATAAAATTCAGTGACATTAATTATATCCACACTACTTTTTAACCATTACCTCTGCTTGTGAACTTTCTTTTCAATACTGATGGAATCCACACAATGACCTGCACCAGAAACTTTTGTTTTGTTTGGTTTGGTTTTTGGTCTGTCATGGGTCTTGACCTCTGGGTTGGGCACTGTCTCTGTGCTCTTCAGCTCCAGGCGAGTTCTCCACCGCTTGAGCTACAGCGCCACTTCCGGTTTTCTAGTGTTTTATTGGAGATAATAGTCTCACATACTTTCCTGCCCGGGCTGGCTTTCAACTGTGATCCTCAGATCTCAGCCTCCTGAGTAGTTAGGATTACAGGTGTCAGCCACTGTCCCCCAGCCCCAGAAACTTTTAATCTTTTTTCCCTTATGAACTTTAGTCAATATATTTCACATAAATAGATTATTTTGTGTCCATCCATGACCGACATATATTAATTGCAGCCTTTTGTGGATGAGTCATAATTTATGCACACCTCGCATTTTATAAACCAATTCATCTGGGCCCACATTCAGCAGCTTTTTCTGAGAAGAATGGTAGCTATTTTGCTAGCCACCTCTATCCTCTGCCATTCCTACTCAAATTAGTCTTTGGAATCAGTTTGAGTCTGCTCAGAGGGTAGAGTCATACGGGTTGGCTTTGAACCATGATCCTCAGATCTCAGTCTCCTGAATAGCTAGGATTACAGAGACACCTGCACCAGGCCATCATTTCTTCCAAGAACATGTCAGGGGGATGGAATAGAAGTACTACATACATTCATTAGCAACTGCCCCAGGGTGAGCCAGAAGCTCAGACCAAATCCAATGACCTTGATACTGTCTTTGGTGTCCAAAAGGATATTGTTGGTCTTAAGGTTTTCGTGTATGATTTTGTTTGGTGTAAGTAGTGAACTGCACTTACATGTGTGACAAGCCTCCTGGCTTCATCCTCATATAGGCGGCCGAATTTTCAGATCCACCCCAGGTGGTATCCCCTAGTGGCCAGTTCCATGATGAGATACACGTACTCTTCCTTCTCCATTACCTGGTACAACCTGATGATGTGTTTGTGCCATATATTCTTAAAAATGTCCATCTCATTCTTTATCCAATGATGAGGACTCTCACTTCCAGAGTATTTTAAATTCCACGTCCTTGTCTGTGAGGAGGGAATGAGCCAGCTTCACTTTTCAATGGTACCTGTGTGGAAGAGCTCTTTCTTCTGGTATTGTTTGATGATCTCCTCCTTCAAGGAGCTTGAGATTGATTCTTTCTGTACTTCCATCCTTCTGCTACAATAGCAAGTAGCTAGTCTACCTAAATAAATTAAATTAAATAAAGGAAAACCCAGAAAGTGTAAAAAGAAATACCAAAATCCAAATAACAGCCCGTCCCCACTACCAAAAAAATCATTTAACTTTGATTCAGTCCAGTGGGTCATTAAGCAAGAGCTCAAAGCTCTGTTAACTAACATAGGTTAGAGCACAGTGGTTTCCTATATATCCTTCATGACCTCACACAATGGAGAAATCACAACCAGGCATAGTGATGTCATAGAAGAAATAGACCAATCAGAGTCTGGCCCAGTGAGGTCAGAGAAATAGCGGACCAATCACAGCCTTTCAGCATTGACACTCTAGCTCTTGGACCTCAAAGACTGTTGCTAAGGAATCCATGTGGCTTAAGGTTGCTTTGGTCATTCTCGTGGCATTTCTGAAACTACTAGGACAGTGGTCAAAATCCTCTGATTTTCTAGAGGACTACTGAATCTTATAAATTGCTTCTCTGTAGACACTAGTTAATAGCCTCCATTCTTGATGGCCACCTTATCCAATGTCTTTTTCCAGCAATAGCACTGCACAAAGGCCTCCGTCCTTCTCAAGGACAGCTGTGTCCTACAACTTCCTCCTGAGGGGACAAGTTCCAGAGTGGCTTTGAGCCACCACCCTCACAATTCACCTTCCTGAGTAGTTAGGATTATATGCCTGAGCCATCGGTAGGTACTTAGCTCATCTCTTACATTTGGAGGAAGTATATTTGTTAGAAAGGTGGTTTTTAGATGTGTACTTTTAACACTTTAAATTTGTTGCCCTTGCTGTCTAATAGTGTATCTAGTTTCTGATGAGAAATTAGTCTTAATATCATTGAAGATTATTTGTGTATGATGAATTTTGTCTTTGTGCTTTGGGAAGTTTTCTGTTTTTGTTTAATTAGAATGTGTCTTAATGTGGACCTGTGTAATTATGTTAATTGACATTTTTGAGCTGATAGATTCCTGCATGGAAGGTTCATGCTTTCAATTAAAATTGGGAAGGTATTTGTTTTTATTCCTTCAAATACTATGTATTTCTGTTTTTCCCTCTGTATACATATATATATATATATATTATACATTATATATTCACATTGTATATGTGAATATACATATATATGCCTACATGTTTATATTATATATACATTTATATACATATATAGTTTTATATAGCTTCCACTTTTGTGATTGTTTATGGTAGGAAGTTTAGACTGATCCTACCTACTCCATCAGTTAGAGTTTGAAGTTTTCCTCTTTATTTCTTGATAAAAATATGCATTACTCGCCAAGGATATTGAAATAGGTATTAAGCACAGATAGCCTCTCTCTCTCTCTCTCTCTCTCTCTCTCTCTCTCTCTCTCTCTCTCTCTCATTTCCTGCCTTGGTTAGGTCTCTGAGCACAGGGCCATTGCTTGTCTGGTCCTTCTAGTGTGCTGTGAAATTTTGCAGTGTCATACTCTGCTTCAAAGGCCACCAGGCAGGCCTGCACTTGGAAGAGGACCTTCTCAAAGGCAGCCTCTATGGGTGCACCTGCCTGCCTCTCTCTTGATGTCAGAACTCCACAGATACTTGAGGTGGCCTTAGCAGATGCCCCTTTGCCTGGACTGCTGACTGGTGACTGTGTCAGCACAAGCACAGCCTCTTTTTATTACAAATTAGAGGTCTGCGGTGGAACCTGGGGTTGTTCCCTTGTTGGTGGTTATGCTTGGAGCAAGGGTGGGGGCTGCAGAAGCCTCACTGTGGCCTGAATTCTGAGGCACAACAAATGCCAAGGGTTCCTCTGGGCTCTTTACAGAATACATGGGCAGGTTCAGGAGCAGAAGCTGAGCTCAGGGGGCCCCTAAACACAGGGTGGGCTTTAGAGCTGGGCATCACAGATTGATCTTTCTGAAGGGCTGCGGACATCATCTGGAAGCTGTTGAACCTTTAGGAGGTCTGAGTACATCATGAGATTATGTGTGGGCATCTGAGCTTCATCCATTGTTTGTAATAGGGCTGAGCCCTCCCTCTTGTATTGTCCTGGTGCCCTCTGAGTGTGTGATGGTTTCTGGCAGTGAGAAAAGTTTAATGTGTCTTTTCTTCCCTGAGCCTCACTAGGAAGTTTCTATTGTTGGCAGGGATGATTCTGTCATTGGGAGGTCTGTGTGTTCTCTGAGTAAGGGAATCTACAGACTTCAGAGCACATCTTGTCTTTCTCTCTGAAAGGCCTAAGTGTTTAAGGCTTCAGATGCTTTATAGGTTTCCAGACATATCCAGGGCTTGTTCTTTTTGATCTTTCAATGACAGCTCTAATTTCCTCTCTTAGTCATGGTCTATTGACCCCTTTGACTCTGGCATAAATGAGAGAACACAGGCAGGGCTGTTGTGTTGCTAAGGAAAGCAGACAGGGCTGCCTTGTTGCTGAGAAAAAGCAGGCAGGCCTGTCTTGTTACATAGTTTCATTTTATTCCCCAATGTTGGTAAATAAAACCTCTAGGTTGGACTTCAGGAGCTGCCCATGATCATTGTTCCATTCCTTATCCCTGCTCTTATCATACTGCCTTTCTATTTAAATTCATATTTACTTTTAATTTTTGTCAGAAACAAAGAAGCAATTAAAAAATCTATATGTAATGTTAATTTTTATTCTTGAATTATTAAAATACATGAAGAACATGTCAATTAAAGCAGCATAAAATGGCAGATGGCGTGAGCTTGATCACTGTCCCTCTACTCTGTCTCTCTTGCTCTACCCTGAGGTGACCACTGCGACTAGTTAGTTATGAATCCCTGCATCTAAACCAAACGTGTACAAAGAACAGCCTATTAAAAAGAGACTTGCCCACAGCTATCCAAGTCCCTCAAACTGCTATCTTAGTAGGAGGCCAAATTTCCATTCACACTATGAAGATTCAAACGTCTACAGTCAGGTTCACAGACCTGAGCCAAGTCTGTGCTGGAACCAGGAATGAAGTTGATAACACTAAGGGAGAAGTCTGCAATATTTAGTATCAGGTAGAGAACCAAGGAGTTACACAGGCATTTTAGAGGTTACTAGACTTTGGGTTTTAACTTTTGTAATTCCAAGTTTCTCTTCAGATCAAATATTAGGCCTGCACAACAGCAGCCCATGAGGAAGTGATGTCCAGAACTTGTGTAAGTGTCTCAGACTCTTTGAATTTGTTTTTACGGAATTGTCTTTTTTTCTACAATCCACACCAATGGCCAAATAAGTGTAGAAAAACAAGGCCACTTCCACCAAACCAGATTGTTGGTGTTCAAGACCTAACTTGAGTCCACTCCATTTGATGCAATACTGTTCAAAGGAACATTCATTCAGTGAGGAGTAAAATATTGTACATCTGTCAGAGATAGATGTTAACAGATATCCTTGACTTTTAACGTTATAGGTGGTATTTGAGCCAGATGCTGGTGGCATATACCTGTAATCCTGGCTACTCAGCATTCTAGTTTGAAGCCACCCAGGTCCAGAATGCCTGTGAGACTTTTATCTCCAATAACCCCCAATAAGCCCAAAGTAGAGTTGTGGTTCAAGTGGTAGAGCAATAGTCTTGGACACAAAAGCTCAGGAACAGCACCCAGGCCTTCAGTTCAAGTGCCAGGGCTAGCAAACACATTCCCAAAATGTGGTATTTGCAACCAAAGAATAAATTTTAATTTTATCTCTTTTTAGCCAATTTAATATCCGAGTTCTTGATCTGCAAGCCTCTTGGCCACTCTACACCTGGAGACTAACAATTAATCAAGTGGAAAAGAAGGATCTAGAATGATTCACCATTAGAGATGCTGATGTTTGAAAGACTATGCAAAAAAACTACTTCAGTCTCTAAAAGAATATAGCACTCACAGTGGAAACTCTGAATTTTTTAATTGATGGTCAGTATCCAGGCTTGAACTCATAACCTGTGCTTTGTCCCTCAAGGCTAGCACTCTACCACTTGAGACACATCTCCACCTCTAGTCTTTTTGGAAGTCAATTGGAGTAAGAGTCCCATGGATTTTCCTATCTGAGCTGGCTTTGAATAACGATCCTCAGATCTCAGCCTCCTGAGTAGCTAGGATTACAAGCTTGAGCCTGTGATGGCTAATTGAAATTTAATGGTACTAACTACCAGAGATGGTAGTTAAGACATTTACATCCACTACAAAAGTCCAAGTTAATTTCAGCTTTGGTTTCTCCAACACACTTAAGAGAAAGATCAGTAGAGATCTATCATTAAACCTTAATAGTAGAATTCAAATACTCTTGGCTTATTTTTTTAAATTGTGAGAATACCACACAAAGGAGTTACAACTACATGGGCAAGATCTTGGCTTATTTTGAGTCCTGCTGAATCCTAGATTTCAGGGACAAATCCCAAAATACAAGTGTTAGGAGTTCAGAGACAGGAGAGTTCCCTGAAATTGAAATAAAATTAATATTAATATTAACAATAATATCATTTGTTTAACTTCCAATCTAACAAATACACTTAATATATTTTTTTTCCAAGCCTTTTCATTTCTTAACAAATGGAGCAATGTCATTACTTTTCATGGAGGCATAGAATTCCATTGTGTATATATACATACATTTTCTTGATTCATTCATCTACTGAGAGGCATCAGGGTTGGTTCCATATCTTACTTATGGTAAATAATGCTGCAATAATTAACATAGTCGTGCTGGTAGCTTTAGTGTGGTCTTATTTGTGATCAATTGGGTAAATGCCCAAAAGTGGGATTGCTGGGAAATAGGGGAGCTCTATGTGGAGTATTTTGAGGAACCTCCATATTGCTTTCCAAAGTGGTTGAACAAGTTTACACTCCCACCAACAATGTAGTAATGTTCACTTCTCTCCGCATCCCCTCAAGCATCTGTTGTTATTAGAGTTCTTGATTATTGTCATTCTAACTGGGGTGAGGTTATATCTCTATGGTTTGATTTGCATTTCTTTTATGGCTAGAGAGGCTGAGCATTTCTTCATGTGTCTATTGGCAATCCTTCTTTTCTCTTCAGAGAAGTTTCTCTGTAAGTCTTTAGCCCACTTATTTATTGGGCAGCTGTTTCTTTGGAGATTTGTTATGTGGGGATTTAATTTTTTGAGTTCCGGGGATATTTTAGATATGAGACCCTTGTAAGTTGTATGCCTAGTGAAGATCTTCTCCCAATCTGTGGGCTTTCTATTGATCTTGCTAGCTATGCACTTGGCCATGCAGAAGCTCTGCACTTTTGTGCAATCCCATTTGTTCAACCTTTCTTTGATTTGTTGTGTTTCTAAGTCTCTATTAAGAAAATTTCGGCCTGTGCCAAGGAGACCTAGGGTTTCTCCTATACCAACCTGTAATGTTTTCAGATTGTCTGCTTTGACTCTGAGGTCTTTGATCCATTTGGAGTTGATTCTGGTGCAGAATGATATAAAAGAATCTAGCTTTCATTTTCTACAAGTAGTTAACCAATTTAGAAAGCACCATTTACTGAAGAAGGTGTCTTTCTTCCATTCTATTTTTTGAGCTCCGTTATCGAAGATTAGTTGGCTATAGGTCTGTGTGTTCATTTCTGGGTTTTCAATTCTGTTCCATTGGTCCTGAGGTCTGTTCTTATGCAGGTACAATGCGGTTTTGATTACTATGGCTTTGTAGTAGAGTTTGAAATTTGGTATTGATATTCTTCCAGCCCTGCTCTTTCTGTTGAGGATTGTTTTGGCTATTCGGGGTCTTTTACTGTACCATATGTATTTTTGGATTGCCTCTTCTAATTCCTTGAAGAATGAGGTTGGAATATTGATAGGTATTGCATTGAATTTGGAGATAGCCTTCGGAAGCATGGCCATTTTCCCGATCTTGATCTTTCAAATCCAGCAGCAAAGGAGTTTTTGCCACTTTCTAAGTTCTGTTTTGATTTCCTTTTTCACGTTTTCAAAGTTTTCTTCATAGATATCCTTCACTTCTTTGGTTAAGTTAATTCCTTGGTATTTTATTTTTTGTGGGGCTATTACGAATGGAGTTGCTTTCCTAATTTCAGCCTCACTATTTCTTTGTTGGCATACAGAAAAGCCATTGATTTTTGAGGGTTAATTTTATACCCTGCTACTGTGCCAAAGTTTTGAAAGAGCTTGAGTAATTTGGGAGTGGTGTCTGTGGGATTCTTTAAACACAAGATCATGTCATCTGCAAAGAAGGAGAGTTTTACTTCTTCTTTCCCTATTTGGATCCCCTTTATGTTTGCATCTCGTCTTATTTGTAGCTAGGCATTCTAATACTAGATTGAAGAGAAGTGGAGAGAGTGGACATCCTTGTCTCTTTCCTGAGGTAAGAGGAAATAGCTTTAGTTTTTCACCATTAACTGTAATGCTGGCTGTAAGTTTGTCATATACAGCCTTTATTGTATTGAGGAATGTTCCATGGATTCCTAATTTTTCCAGAACCTTCATCATAAAGGGGTGTTGGACCTTGTCAAATGCTTTTTCTGCATCTAATGATATAACCATGTGGTTCTTATCCCTGCTCCTGTTGATGTGATGAATTATACTAATTGATTTGCGTATATTGAACCAGCTTTGCATCCCTGAAATGAATCCTGTTTGATCTTGGTGTATGATTTTTCGGATGAATTGTTGAAGTCGATTGGCCAAAATTCTGTTGAGAAGTTTTTCATGAATGTTCATCGTAGAAATGGGTCTATGGTTCCCTTTCTTTGATAAGACCCTGCCTGGATTTGATGAGGGTTATGATGGCTTCATAGAATGAGTTCCGTAGTGAACTTCGTATTTCACTTTCATTGAAGATTTCGAGGGGTATTAATGTGAGCTCTGCTTTGAAGACCTTGTAGAATTCCGCTGTGAAACCATCTGGACCTGGACTTTTCTAAGATGAGAGATCTCTTATTACTGTTTATATTTCAGTGCTTGATACGGGCCTCTTAAGGTGATTTAACTCATCTTGGTTTAGTTTTGGCATGTCAGTATTTGCTAGGAAAAGGTCCATTTCTGCCAAGTTATCAAACTTATTAGCATAAAGTTTTGAGAAGTATTTCCTTATAATGTTCTGAATCTTGGTGGTTTCTCTGGTGATGTTTCTATTCTCATCTCTGAGTTCATTTATTTGGGTATGTTCTTTTCTTTTTCTGATAAGATTTGCTAAGGGTCTGTCAATTTTGTTAATTTTTTCGAAGAATCAACTGTTTATTTTGTTGATTCTTTATATGGCTTTTTTGGATTCTAATTTATTCAATTCTGATTTAATTTCAATTATTTCTCTCTGTCCATTGGGTTGGGGTTTATTCTGCTGCTCTTTCTGAAGGAGGCTCAGATGTCTCATTAAATTATTGGTTTCAGATCTCTCAAATATGTTGATGTAGGAACTCAGAGCTATAAACTTGCCTCTGAGTACTACCTGTACTGTGCCGCAGAGGAGTTGGTAATTTGTGTGCTGAATTTTGTTGAATATCATGAATATTTGAATTTCATTTCTAATATCTTCCATGATGCACTCATGATTATCAGCAGAGTGTTGTTCAGCCTCCATGTGTTACAGGACTTTCTTTAGTGGCTTTTGGTGTGGAGTCCTACTTTTAATCCCTTGTGGTCTGAGAGAATGCAAGGTATAACTTCAATGTTTCTGAATTTGGACAAGTTTGCTTTGTGGCCTAAAATGTGGTCTATTTTGGAAAATGTTCCATATGCTGCTGAGAAAAACGGGTATTCTGGTGCTGCTGGGTGAAATCTTCGGAAGATGTCTGTTAAATCTAGTTGATCTGTGCAGTTGTTTAGATATGCACGATCTTTGTTGAGTTTCTGCCAAGTTGATCTATCTAGTGGGGATAGTGGTGTGTTAAAGTCCCAAACAATTAATGTCTTTGGATCTATGTGGGATTTGAGGGAAACTTGGGTTTCTTGGATAAATTTGGGTGCTCCGTTTGGTGAATAGATATTTAGAATTGTAATATCCTCCTGAAGGAGAGATACATTAATTAGTATGTAGCAACCTTCTTTAACTCTTCTCACTTATTTTAAATTGAATTCTATTTTATCTGATATTAGGATTGCAACTCATGCCTTTTTATGGAGGCCGTTTGCTTGGTAGAATTTGGTCCAGCCTTTAACATTGAAAATGTGTTTGTTTTTATGGGCAAGATGTGACTCCTGAAGGCAGCAGATAAAAGGTTCTTGCTTTTTAATCCAACTAGACAGTCTGTCTCTTCATTGGAGAGTTAAGTCCGTTAATGTTGAGAGATAGAACTGAGAAGTGTTTGGGAGTTTCTGCCATTTTATCCACCTTCTTGGGGGCTGTGGCAACTGGGTTCGTTCTGTGGTTCTTGGATTCTCAGTTTGGCTGCGGTTTCTTGGCCTTTTTGTGGTCTTGTTGGTTTTCTATGTGTAGGACATCTTTAAGAATCTTTGGTAGGGCTGGTTTTGTGGAGATATATTGTTTCATTTTTTCTTTGCTATGGAAGGTTTTTATTTGACCTTCGTTTATGAAGGAGAGTTTAGCTGAGTACAGTTTTCTTGGTTGATTGTTGTTTGTCTTTACGGTATGGCATACATCATTCCAGGCTCTTCTTGCTTTGATTGTCACTGCTGAGAAATCTGAGGTGATCCTAACTGGTTTGCCTTTATAGGTGATTGATTTTTTCTCCTTGACAGCTTTATGGTTCTTTTCCTTGGTCTGATTTGATCCTGTGAAGATTATAATGTGATGCTGGGTTGTCCTATTCTGGTCTGGTCTATTTGGGGTTCTAAAGGCTTCTTGTATCTGAATAGGCCTATCTTTTTGCATGTTTGGGAAGTTCTCTGATAGGATCCTGTTAAACAAATTTCCTAGACCATTAACTTCTGTTTCTAGGTGCTTCTCTACACACATTATCCTCTGATTAAGCCTTCTGATGGTGTTTTCCAACTGTTGAAAAGATCTATCATATTTCTTGGACTTTTCTTGGACGGTTATATGTTCTTTCTCCATAATATCTTGGCTGTCTAAATGCCTAAGACTTCGTAGGAACATAGTAGATACCATTGAATACTAGATACACGGCTTTGGCACTCTCTACTAATATGCATTTATTGGCATAGTACCACCTGCCTATCCATCTATGGCTATTTTGGCTACTTCTAGGGCTTGATCTCAGTGCCTGCCAAGAATTTCATCCTCGAGTAAGAAGTCAAGTGTGACACCTGTTTTCCTTTTCTGGGAGAGTGCTGGGTGTCAGGCATGATGGAGAACAAGTTTACAAATCTAGATGCAATTTGATAGTATGTAAACAATGTCACATATGTTTACGTGTTCTTACAATCCGTAAAATAAATGGTAAATAAATGAATAAAACAACAAATATAGTGAATAACCACACCAAACATGATACAGACTGAACATGTATATGGAAGTTCAATCCTAACTTTAAAACATATATAAGGAGTATGACTGGGGCATGAATTCAGGCCTATGGAACAGGCCTGAATTTCTGGTCTTCAAGCACAGTGAGCTTCCCCTTCCCCCACAGTGCAACATAGTTACCCAGTCCCTAAGTTCAAATCCCAGGCCTTGCAGATAAAAATCACACATCCCAAGCCAAGGAGTTTCATTAGCATTTTTAATATTTTTTTAAAGTTCACTTTGCCTTTATTTGAAACATTTTGATTTTATAACATGAGATTTTTTCAAAAAACGTGTTGAAATTTTTACATTTCGGCATAGCACATTGGTGTTTTTGACCATCTGCCATGAAGAGTGAGAATGAAAATGAGGATATCATTTCTCCCTAGAAGTTCGGGACAGTTGATGTTATTTCTTATTTTTTCTATTTTTTTTTTTTAATTTGTCGGTTGTGGGGCTTGAACTCTGGGCTTGGTTGCTGTCCCTGTGCTCAAGGCAAACGCTCAAGCACTTGAGCCACAGCACCACTTCCAGTTTTCTAGAGGTTTATTGGAGATAAGAGTCTCACAGTCTTTTCTCCCTGGCTAGCCTTGAGTCGCCTTCCTCAAATCTCAACCTCCTGAGTAGCTAGGATTATAGGCATAAGCCACCTGTGCCCGGCAGTTGATGTTATTTCTATTTAGAGTAATTTTTGTAATTATAAAATGTCTGCAATTGTGTCCTGTGAGTTTTCCTCAGTGCCTACCATGAAATAGACTAGGGGAGTCTTCATACCACCAAAGGTTGAGTTTCTGAATAAACACTCACTTCTGTGAGGACAGTAGTTACTTGTAAGCATTTTGGGAATGAATGGATTCTAAAATGAAAAACAAAAACATTGGTACTAAGATGTGGCTCAGTTGTGGAATAGTTGCCTAAAGAGCATAAGTTCCTGGAAGAAAAGTTTCCTAAGGCTCAGAATGTTAGGATTTTGTATAAACAAACTTCTTTCCTTTTTTTTTTTTTTGTCGGTGGTGGGGCTTGAACTCAAGGATTGGACATTATCCCTGTGCTCTTCAGCTCTTTGCAAGCACTCTACAGCTTTAGCCACATTGCCACTTCCTGTTTTCTACTGGTTTATTGGAGGAAAGAGTCTCCCGGGGCTTGCCTTGAACTGCCATCCTCAGCTCTCAGCCTCCTGAGTAACTAGGATTATAGGGGTGAGCCACTGATGACTGATACATGAACAAACATTTTAAGATTGATTCTAAAGACAGAAACTTCGAACATACTTTTTGTACAAATAATTTATAATGCCATGGTTAAGGCACTAATTTAGAAGTATTTTTTCATTGGCTGGTTTCTTAGTTTATTTATATATATATATATACATTATTAATTTATATATACAAATATTATTAAAAACATAGCTTTGAAGTGTACCTAAGAACATATGGGCTCATGTAAAATTATACAAATGCACAAGATTGATTTTCTTTCAGTTTGTTGGTACCATAAATTAAGTGGGATTTGTGTACTGTTTTTTTGTTCTCTGTTTTTGGAGGATTTCCCTCCCCTTTATCCCCCTACCCCCCTCTCCCCACACTTGAACTCAGCTTGCTCTTTCTTGGCTTGGTGGTTCGTAGCTGATTTTCTACCACTTCAGCCATACCTATAGACTGGCTTTTTGCTAGTTAATTGGAGATGATATCTCTCAGGCTTTGCTGCCTGGATTTGCTTTGAAACTTCATCTTCCAGTTCTCACCTCCTGAGTAGCTGGGATTACAGATGTGAGCCACTGGGGTGCCTAGGGATAAATTAATTTGGTTGATGTATTCTTTCTGTTTTTCTAAGCATGGGATGATCTACTCAAAAATTTCAATGAATGTCCTAGGTCTGAAATAATATATATATAATACATATGCAAATCTGTATATTTCTCAAAAGATGTAATCAATTTAATACATGTTATAAGTGTAATAATAGTCAATAAAATAATGAATGAATAATACAAAACATAAAATAAATACACTCAAAGAAAATTGCAATAAACATAAGTATGTAGATATTAATCATTATTTCAAATGTAGATGAATATTACATTAACAGGCCTGGGGATTGAATTCCGGCTGAGGGAACAGGCCTGAATTGCTTGTCTTCCAATAGGGTGAGTTTCCCCATCCCCCCAGTGAATTAGAGTTATCCAGACTCTGAGTTCAATTCCCAGGCCTGGCAGAAAAAAAGGACATGAATTCCAAGCCAAGGAGCTTCATTAGTATTGTATGTTTGTATATATGTATGTATATCATGGGACTTGAACTCTGGCCTTGGGAGCTGTCCTTGTGCTCTTCAGCTCAAGGCGAGTGCTATAATACTTGAGACACAGCACCACTTCTGGTTTTCTAGTGGTTTATTGGAGATAAGTGTCTCACAGACTTCCTGACCTGGCTGACTTTTAACCGTGATGTTCAGATCTCAGCATCCTGAGTAGCTAAGATTACAGGCATGAACCATAACTGCCACCAGGCTATATTTAATATTTTTTAAAATATTTATTTTTTTTTATTTTTTATTTTTTTGCCCAGCACGGGGCTTGAACTCATATCGTGGCAACTCTGCCTCAGCTAACATCAACCTAGGCAGGGATGGTGCAGCCTCTGGACCCACAGACCATCCTGGGATACTAGGCCTCGGGGGCTGACAGGAAAACAAAAATGAAAACAGCACCAAAAAAAAAAAAAGCCAGGAACCACCTATGGATGGCAGTTTCTTGGTTTTCCATCCTTGCATGGTGACCATCCCGTGTCCAAATAACACTGCTGCAACCTGTAGGTCACCTGGCATTGCTGAAGGCTGACAGGCTGTCAGCGAAGCCATAGGCCAACCAGGACACCTAGGTCCTGAGTTTGAATCCCAGTTATGCTACTTACAAAGGGCTGGAGAGCCTAAGAATCTATTGCTTGTCCATAGGAACGCCAGAGAAATATGATCAATGTCATGGTTGGATGAGTAGTTCATCAATCAGTCTAGTATAAATTTAGACCCAATAATCACAGAACACAGATTGACTTTAATTCATAGTTTATTATGCATTAAAAGAATACTATTCATTAAATGGAGTCCTCACTAAAGACCTGAGAATCTGTAAGAACGTAGTATGTGTCATTTAATTCCACATAGACATCACTGGCAGTATCAAAATATCTAAATATATATTTATCTGTATACCAAATAAATACATATATATATATATATATATATATATATATATATATATATATATATATATATATCTGTTATATATACCAGATAGAAAGGTACTGCTATTTTGGCCAAACCTGTGGCTCCATCCTAGGTCCTGGGATCCACTTGGTAGCTGAATGGGCTAGAGGCTGCCATGCTGACACTCACCCATTCATGAACTGGGACTTCTAGGCCCTCAGTTCAGGTACCAGCATTGCCAAAAATTTCATCTTGGAGTAAGATTCCAAGTGAGACACCTGTTTTCCATTTCTGTGCAAGTGCTGGGTGTCAGGAATGATGTACATAATATGTGTGCAAAGCTACATGCTACTGAATAGATTGGAATAAATGTAATAAATGATATAGGTGCACTCACAGTTCATAAAATAAATGTTAATTCAGTCAATCAATAATAATATATAATGAATCACACGAACAAACACGATACAGCCTGAATATATAAATGGAAATATAAATCACATATTTAAAATGCCTATAAATGTTACATTTTTCGGGCTGGTGCTTGAATTCAGGCCTAGGGAAGAGTTGAGAAGTTCATGCATGATTCACATAGGAAATGTTAGGCAAGACCTCTGGCACAACAATTATTTTTAATTAAGACTTCACGAAATGTGACCATAATAATTACATTCAGGAAATCGAGGAATTGGGAAAGATCCAAGAATTGGTAGTCACATGGTAGATAGGTTTCCAACACAGCTTGCCACATCTTCTCTATACAAATAGGTATTTATTAGCATACTAGCTTCAGCTTATGAATGGATGAATATGGTGCACAAACCCCACCCCGGAGCTCAATCTCAGGTCCTGGGTAGGGCCTAGATCCTTAGGAACTCAAAAGCTGTTGCACTCATATGGACCCACTAGAAAGTTGGGCCTGATAGGCCCACAGTTCAACTCCCAGCAATGCCAAAAGTTTCATCTTGATGTGAGAAACCAATCCTTACAGCTGTTTTCCTGTCTTGTGAAAGTCCTGGGCTTCATCGAGGATGGAGAATGCAATATAGGCAACTCTATAGCCATGGGAATAGGTTGTTATCCATGGCAACACAGATATACCTGCCACCATACTCAATAAAATACAAATACATCCATGAATAAGACTCAAAATTTAAAAATAACTACATTGAAAGCAAGATGCATAACACACCTGTATGTAAATAGAGATCCTATGTTTAAAAAAGGTAAGCTTGTTATTTTATCCACTGCTGGGACTTCAAATCAGGCCCTGGACCAGGCCTGACAGTCTAGTCTTCAGGGATGATGAGCTTCCCCTTTCCCCACAGTGCAACAGGGTTACCCAGATCTGAGTTCAAATCCCAGGCCTGACAAAAGATTCATCCTGATGTTAGAAGCCAGTCTTTACACCTGTTTTCCTCTCCTATGGAAGTCCTGGGTCTCAGCTAGGATGGAGAATGAATGCATAGGCAACCTCATAACAATGGGAACAGGTCATCATCCATGTCAGCAGAGTTATACCTGTCACCATACTCAGTAAAATACACAATACCTCCATATATTAGACACAAAATAAGGAGGAATGCACTGAATGCAAGATGCTATACACACATATATGTCAATACATATCCTGTTTCTATTATGAATTTATGCCTATCCTGGCCTTCACTGGGGCACAACATCAGGTCCTGAGAATGACTTAGCTCCTTAGATGCTCACAGGCTGGTGTCCTCACCTTGACTCTTTTGCCAATTGGACCTGCTAGGCTCTCAGTTCAAATCCCAACTCTGCCAAAACATGGATCCTGATGTGAGAAGCCCATTGATCCACCTGGTTTCTTGTCCCGAGAATGTCCTGAGTCTCAGCTAGGATGGAGAAGGAGTAGGAAACTCTATAGAAATGGGCATAGGTTGCCATCCAAGTCAGCACAGTTATATCTGTCATCATATGCAATAAAATATAAAATGCATCCTTGACTAAGACACACAATAAAAAGAACAACTACACTGAAAACATTATGCATTCCACACATGTATGTAAATAGAGATCCTATGTGTAACATAGGTGGGCATATGATTTTTGCCTGAGCTTGGGCTTCAATTCAGACCCTGGGACCAGGCCTGACCTTACAGTCTTCAATGATAGTGGGCTTCTCCTTCCCCCACAGTGCAAAAGAGTTACCTAGACCTGATTTTACATTCCAGCTCTGGCAGTAAAATGGCGCGAATTCTGAGCTAGGGTGCTTCATTCATAATTTTTCAATTTTTTAATATTTTTTGCCAGACCTGGGGCTTGAACTCAAGTTGTGGCAACTCTGCCTCAGGTCCGATCATCCTAGGCTGCAGCCTCTGGAACCACAGCCCATCCTCGGATCCTATGACCCCAGTGTTTGTAGGAAAAAATAAGAAGCCGGAGGAGAAAAAGTGGCGGGAAGTTCCAACTGGTGCTTTTAGGTTTATTTTCATTTGAATGTTGACCATGGTGAGACCAAACCCGGTGGACTGCAGATTGAAGGTGACCTGGTGTGGCTGAAGGCCTGCTGGCTGTCGGGGGAGCCACAGGATGACCGGGCAATGGAGGCCCCGAGGTCGAATCCTGGTCAGCCATCCTACATTGAGGGAATGGCAGGAGTTCCTGAGATACTCAATTCTGGACCTAAGAAGAGCCATGAAATACGATAAATCTCTTCCTTGAATGAGTAGTTCCTGAGGATTCGAGTAGGAAATGATAGTCAAGACTCATGGGATATCGATTATTTTTAGTGAAGAGTTGATGAAGCATGACCATAATCATCACACTCATTAAATGGAGGCATTAGGGAAGATCCAAGAATCGGTAGTCACAGGGTAGATTGGATTCAAACACAGGTCTCCATGTCTCCTACTCTATACAGATATGTACTTATTTGCTTACTACCTTCAGCTTATGAATAGATGACTATTGTGCTCCCCCTGCCTTTCCCCTGTGACTCAATCTCAGGTCCTGGGAACGGCTGAGCTCCTTAGTGGCTCACAGGCTGGTGTGCTTATATGAACCCATTCGCCTATTGGGCCTGCTAGGTGCTGAGTTCAGATCCCAACAGTGCCAAAATATTCATCCTGTCAGAAGCCAGACATTTCACCTGTTTTCCTGTGTGAGTCCTGGGTTCCAGCTAGGATGGAGAATGCATGGGCCACTCTGTGGCCATGGGAAAAGGTTGTCATCCATGTCAGCCCAGTTACACCTGTCATATATACTCAAACCATACATAATACATCCATGAATAGCATACAAAATAGAGAAGATAACTACACTCAATGCATGAGGAAGTCCACACACTGAAGTGAATATACATCCCATGTTTCAATGATGGATTGAGGACTCTTGTGGCCTCCCTGGGGCTTGATCTCAGCTCCTGGGAACAGCCCAGCTCCTTAGTGGCTCACAGGCTGGTTTGCTCATGTGGACCCATTGGACAGATGGGCCTCCTAGGCCCCTAGTTCGAATCACAGCACTTCCAAAAATTCACCCTGATGTGAGAAACCAGTTGTTGCACGTGTTCTGTGCTGTGCAAGTTCTGGGTCGCAATTAGGATGCAAAATGTATAGGCAACTCTATACTCATGGGAATAGCTTGTCATCCAGGTCACCACAGTTATATCTGTCATCCTATGCTCAAGAAAATACACAATACATCAATGAGTAAGACACCAGATAAAGACAATAACTACACTGAACCCAAGATGCCGCCCACCCATGTATGGAAATAGAGATTGTCTGTTTAAATTCTGAATTTATGACTACTATAGCGTCCACCGGGGCTTGATCTCAGGTTCCAGGAAAGACCTAGATGCTTAGTGGCTCACGTGCTGGTGTGCTCACCATGCCTCATCCACCACTTGAGCCTGCTAGGCCTTGAGTTCAAATCCCAGCACTACCAAAAGATTCATCCTGATATGAGAAGCCAATAGTTGCACCAGTTTTCCTATGATGTGAAAGTCCTGGGTCTCAGCTAGAATGGAATATGCTATATAGGCAACTCTATACTCATGGGAATTGTTTGCCAGCAATGTCAGCATAGTTCTAACTGTTATCACACTCAGTAAAATACATATTGCATCTATGAATAAGACACGAATTCAAGAGAGTGAGTACACTGAATGCAAGATGCCACCGACCCATGTATGGAAATATAGCTCCTTTCCTTAAATTATGATTTCATGAGTATATTGACGGCCGCAGGGCATGGGCTCAGGTCCTGTGAACAGCCTAGCACCTTAGTGGCTCACATGCTGGTATGCTCACCTTGACCCATTCCCCAATTCTGCCTGCTAAGCTCTGAGTTCAAACACCAGGACAGCCAAAAGATTCATCCTGATGTGAGAAACCAATGGATCCACATGATTTCCTGTCCTGTGAAGGTCCTGGGCCTCATTGAGGATGGAGAATGCTATATAGGCTAATCTATAGGCATGGGAATAGCTTGTCATCCACAGCAGCACAGATATACCTGTCACCATACTCAATAAAATACACAATACATCCATGAATAAGACTCAAAATTTAAAAAATAACTATATTGAAAGCAAGATGCATACCACACCTGTATGTAAATAGAGATCCTATGTTTAAAAAAGGTAAGCTTGTTATTTTGTCCACTGCTGTGGCTTCAAATAAGGCCCTGGACCAGGCCTGACATTCTAGTCTTCAGGGATGATGAGCTTCCCCTTCCCCCAGTGCAACGGGGTTACCCAGACCTGAGTTCAAATCCCAGGCCTGACAAAAGATTCATCCTGATGTCAGAAGCCAGTCATTGCGCCTGATTTCCTCGAATGTGGAAGTCCTGGGTCTCAGCTAGGATGGAGAATGAATGCATAGGCAACCTTATAACCATGGGAACAGGTCATCATCCATGTCAGTACAGTTATATCTGTCACCATACTCAGTAAAGTTCACAATACCATCATGAATTAGACATAAATTAAGGAGAAGAAATGCACCGAACACAAGATGCTGCCCACACATATATGTCAATACAGATACTATGTTTCAAGTATGAATTTATGCCTATCCTGGCCCTCCCTGGGGCTCATTGTCAGGTCCTGGGAATGGCCTAGCTCCTCAGTTGTTCACATGCTGGTTTCCTCACCTTGACTCTTTCACCAATTGGGCCTGCTAGGATCTCAGTTCAAATCCCAACATTGCCAAAAGCAGAATCCTGATGTGAGAACCCATAGGTCGACCTGTTTGCCTGTCCTGTGAATGTCCTTGGTCTCAGCTAGAGTGGAGAAGACATAGGCAACTCCATGGACATGGGAATAGGTTGTCATCCATGTCAGCACAGTTATATCTGTCATCATACTCAATAAAATACAAAATGCATCCCTGGCTAAGACACACAATAAAAAGAATAACTACACTGAAAGCATGATGCATTCCACATATGTATGTAAATAGAGAACCTATGTGTAAAATAGTTGGACATATGATTTTTGGCAGTGCTGGGGCTTCAATTCAGGCCCTGGGACCCGTCCTGACCTTGTAGTCTTCAAAGATGTTTAGCTTACCCTTCCCCAACAGTGCAACAGAGTTACCCAGACCTGAGATGAAATCTCAGCTCTGGCAGGATAATGGCGAGAATTCTGCACTAGGGTGCTTACTTCCTTCATATATATATATATATATATATATATATATATATATATATATATATATATATATATATATTTTACCAGACCCGGTGCTCGAACTCAAGTAGTGGCAACTCTGCCTCAGCTTTGATCATCCTATGCTGTGGCCTCTGGGCCTATAGCCCATCCTCAAATCCTAGGACCCCAGGGCTTGCAGGAAAAAAAGAAAGCTGCGAGGGAAAAAAAAGCAGTGGGAAGTTCCACCTTGTGGTTTTACATTCATTTTCCTTTGTACGGTGACCATGGTGGGTCTGAACTCGGCGACCTACAGAGTGAAGTTTACCTGGAATGGCTGAAGGCCTGCAGCTGTTGGGGAAGCCCCAGGCCATCCAGGCAAAGAGCCCCAGAGGTCAAATCCCAGTCAGCCCCCTACATTGAAGGATTGGCGTGAGATCCTGAGATACTTGTTTCCGGACCTAGGAAGAGTCGTGGAATGTGATCAATCTCATCCTTGAATGAGTAGTTCCTGCAGGATGTGAGTATTAAATGATAGGCAAGATTCCTGGGGTATCGATTATTTTTAATGAAGAATTGATGAAGCATGACCATAATCATCACAGTCATGAAATGTAGGCATCGGGAAAGATCCAAGAATCAGTAGTCACAAGGTAGATTGGATTCCATCACAGGTCGGCATCTCTCCTACTCTAAACAAATATGCATACTATCTTCAGCTTATGAATGGATGACTATTGTGCTCTCCACCTGCCCTATCCTCTGGGCTCAATCTCAGGTCCTGGGAACAGCCTAGTTCCTTAGATGCTCACATCATGGTGTCCTGACCTTGACCCTTTCTCCAATTGGGCCTGCTAGGCTCTGACTTCAAATCCCAACACTGCCAAAAGAGGAATGCAGGTATGAGAATCCAATCTATCCACCTGTTTCCTGTCCTGTGAAAGTTCTGGGTCTCAGCTAGTATGGAGAAGACTTAAGCAACTCTATAGACATGGGAATAGATTGTCATCCATGCTAGCACAGTTATATCTGTCATCATGCTCAATAAACAAAATGCATCCATGACTAAGACACACAATAAAAAGAATAATTGTACTGAATGAATGAATGTGAATAGAGATCCTATGTTTAAAATAGATGGGCATATGATTTTTGCCAGTGCTGGGGGTTCAATTTAGGCCCTGGGAGCAGGACTGACCTTGTAGTCTTCAAGAATGGTAAGCTTCCCCTTCCCCCACAGTGCTATAGTGTTACCTAGACCTGAGTTGGAATCTGAGCTGTGGCAGAAAAATGGTGTGAATTCTGAACTAGAGTGCTTTATTAGTTTTTAGGGTTTTTTTGGGGTGTTTTTTTTTTTTTTTTTTTTTGCTAACCAATGGATTTGAACTCACTTCATGGCAACCCTGCCTCAGCTTCGATCACTTTAGGCAGGTGGGCTGCCATAGGCCCATAGTCGACCCTGTGATCCTAGGCCCTGAAGCCTTGCAGGAGTAAAAAAAAAAACCCCACACAGAAAAATAGCCACAGGATGGATTTTTTACATTTTCTTCCTTTTCATGGTGACCAACCTGGGTCCAAATTACACGGCTACAAAGGGTACCTCACTTTGCATTGGCCGTGGCTAGCAGACTATCGGGTAACCCAGACCTGAGTACAAATCCTTGGCCTCGCAGAAAAAATGGCTCGAATGGGAACCAGGGAGCAAAATATTTTTTTTTTAATTGTGGGCTTTTGAGGAAGCCATAGTCCCGCATGGCAACATAGGCCTACAGTTCGAATCCCAGTCATGCCACTTCTGGATGGTGGGAGATCCTAAGAGACTCATTCACATTCACAGGAATAACGATGGAATGTTATCAATATCATGGTTGAATAGGTTGTTCATGAATGATACTTGAATAAAATTAGACTTCATGATTTCAGTCAGCTGATTGATTCTATTTAATTATCTTATGAAGCATTAAAAGAATACTATTTCTCACAGGGATGCAATAATTTCAGGACACTAATTTACTTAATAGTTTATTAAGGATGAAAACAATAACATTAATTACATAGAGGCATAATAATTACACAAGAATTTGGTAGAAATGTAGTCTACATAACTGAATATTGTGTAGACATGTCTGGCACTCTATTAAGATATATATTTATTAGCATACTACCTCTGGGTGTCACTCTGTTCTTATTTTGTAAAACCCTGGGGCTCGATCTAAGGTCCTTGGAATTGCCTGTCAGCTCGATTTGCCCCAGGATGGCGTGTTGACACTCACCCATTCATGAATTGGGCCTTGTAGGCCATAGTTCAGATGCCAGCACTTCCAATAAATGAATCGTGGAGTAAGAAACTGATGGTGACAAACGTTTTCTTTTTTTTGTGAAAGTCCTAGGATTCAGGTATGAAGTGGAACATATATGCAGACCTATATCCTATGGAATTAATGTTCTATGTGCCATAATAGTCAATAAAATAAATGGCCAATACATGAATAAAACAAAAAATAAAAACGAAAACACTGAAAGCTATATGGAGTCAACCTATGTATATAAATATAAATCAAATATTTAAAATGTACATGAATAGGATATTTTCTAGTGCTGGGGATTGATTTCAGGTCTAAGGAACAGACTTGTATTTCATGACTTCAAGGAGGTGAGCTTCCCTTTTCCACACAGTGCAAAAGAGTGACCCAGACCATGCGTTCCAATCCCAGTCCTGACAGAAAAAATGGCAACTGTTCTATGTGATGTCCAATTCTTAGGTATTTCATTCTGCCTCCATTTAATGAATGTGATTGTTTAAATGCTTGATAAAGTATTAATTAAAATTGATCAGTGTCCTATAATATAATTGTGTATAATTTTATCCTAGAATCATTCAAGAACTGTCCATTCAATCACATATATCACATGCCAATGGTATTTATATGGATAGGATTGAGTTTTTTAGGATCACCTGCCATTTGGAGGTGGCAGGACCAGGATGTGGGCTCCAACTCTCACCACTTAAACCTGAGGATAAGGAAATCACTGGTCTGTCCAAGAACATCAGCAACATCAATGATTAGGCAGGCACCAATGGCTCTCAGCAGTCCTCCTTGATACTTACAAGGCTGTGATAGGAGGATCATGGTCAAAGTCACCCTAGACAGGAAAGTCCTTGAGACCCCTGTCCAACCTCAGCGCCAACAAAGCCAGAAGTAGAGCAATGTGGCTTCACTAGTTGAGGGCTAGCCTTGAGCAAAAGCAGCTCAAGGGCTGTGCCCAGATCCTGAGTTCAAGGTCAGGGACTGGCAACAAACAGACAAACACAACAATCTGTGCAGCCATCCAGCTAAAGCAGGTCACCCTCTTGTCCTCAACTGGACTAGACAGAGTTTCATATGAAAGGGGTGCTGTCATCTTGACTCTGCCCATTCTGCCTGCATCACAGGAATCCATCCACACCCCCATTCTTTTATGTTTCTCTCTGACCAATGGGAAACAAGAATGGTGGACACGCCCAAATTCCATGCTGCCCAGTAGCACCTGGATTCCCTCAGTTGGTTGACACCACTACTAGCAGTTGAGGAAGGTAGAGGTGGCTGAGTGGTGAGCAAGATACTCGAGGCCACATTGGAGTAGAGTAGGAAATTGAGGTCCTAGACAGTGAGTGGGTGAATAGAGCATTTTCCAGACCTTGGGAAAGTGGCCAGCCCATCTTTCCCAGCGCTCAGATGTCTGAAACAACAGGATTCCATGAGAGAGCTGCGGGCAAGAAATTGCCACAAGAACACTGGCAGAAGAATCCTCCCAACAGATCTGCAACATTCAAGAAAACTAAGAACATTAAAAAGTGAAGGATCCCCAAGACAAACACCACTGGGGAGTGTGACTCAAAGGAGAGTCCAGCCAAATATGATGCTGACCATGGGCCTCCCCTGCCTTTGGACACAGCCACAGCCACCAGGGTCCAGAGTGTCAATGGTCCCGATAACACCAAGGATCTGCAGAGGTGTACTGACATGTGGTGCCCACCCTGGATCCCAGCAAAAGAAGAAAAGAGGAGCTCTGTGCCAAGATCCAACCACTGAAGCAGGAAAAGACAGACTTGCAGGATGAACGGGAGTAAGAGAGGAGAAGATAGCCCAACTGCACACAGCAATGAAAAGGGAGCTAGAGATCCACAAGGCACCCATAGAGAGGTTGGTTTGGGAAGAAAGTGATTTACAATGTTCACCAGCCCGCGTGCAGCAGGCGACCAATGATAGAGAAAGGGACAATGAAGCTCTCACCAGCTGCCTGCAGACCGCAGAGTAGCACATGGCAGAGCTGGAGATGGCAGCTTCTGTGGTCACTGCTCACAGAATGAGACCGAAATGTTCTTTGAACAGCTGAATGATGTGACCCTTCAGCTCAAGGAAAAGATCAGAAGTTTCAATGACTTGGAGCAAGTGAACACTGAGTTGCAAGAGAAGCTGGAAGCACTCTGGACACAGTGGAGCAACATGAAGAGCAGAATCGGCAAGTTCCAACAAGTGCTGGCAGGGCATGAGGTACTAAAGAGACTACTGGACAACCTGAGCTGGATGGTGACTGCAGCGAATCTAGAGAGAGACACCTTCACAGAAGACCTGAGCATTGAGAGGTCTGTGCATAAGGAGGAGGCCCGGCGGCTGACCCACTGGGTGAACCAACTGCCAGAGGAGAAGAATAGAGGGGCAAGGCAGGTGTTTAACCTAGAGAAGGAGCTGGGGGAAATGAGAAGGAAGCTGGCAGAGACATGGCCCCCTTCGGGACCATCTCCGGTCAAGCAGCAGATGAAAGCCCAGGCCTATTGCACGCAGATGGAGTTGAAAAACCTGGAGGAACAACTTCACATCCAGGTCCAGGAAAACCAAAGGCTCCATTTCCAGAACACGGAGCAGGAGAAGCAACTGTGGAGACTGGAGAAGGCCAAGGATCAGCAGGAGATCTGCAAGATCCCATGATGCGCATGTGTGCAACTGACAGATGGAAGAACAGCTGGCACTGCTGAGGGCCTCTCTCCACATGATGAGCAGTGAGAAGGAGAAGCTGGCCAGCATCTTAGACTCAGAGCAGCAGGTGAAGAAACATCTGTGAGAACAGCTGGACCACACAGTGAAGAAGATAGAGGAATGGAAAGAGGTGGCTGAGAGAAAGAGAGTCAAGCAGCTTGGGAGCTGCAGGAGCGGCAGGAGCAGTCCCTGGCCCAGATGCAGGAGCTCAGAGCCACCTGTGAGCTTCACATCACCTCCAATGAGCAGCTGAGCTCTGAGAACGAGGCCCTGCAGCAGCACCTAGAGAGGCAGACCAGCTGCTGGAGCAGCTGAAACAAGTGCAGGCCCCACCAACTGTTGGGACCAGGTGGTGCCCCCAAAGTGGCAGGACACCCTCAAATGCCTGGAAGTGACCAGACCATAAGAGGAGAGCCTGCAGGCCCAGCTGAGCTTCCTGGCTTTCCATGGGGAAGGGAAAGTTGAGAGCCCTGGAGAAGCAAAAGGTGAGGAGGCAACTCCCCCAGACATGACCATCGCAGAGGATGGAGACATCCCCCAAACTGAGAGGGACGTGGATCTGGGGCCACTCTCCATGGCTGAAATCCACAGGGAGAAATTCCTGCACCAAGAGTTGCAGGCCCACTGCGGGTGCCAAGTCCACTTGGCAGCTCAGTGCCAGAGAAACTGGAGCCACTGGCCCCCCACCCTGCAAGCTGGCACCACAGCATACGTGAGGATGGGAAGCAGGACACGTGGGCATCCGAGAAGAAAATCTGCTTTGTCCATGACCTGCCTATTGATGTGGACTTCTGGAATCCTGTGGATGGGCACCACCATGGATGCAGCCATCTGTTGGCACACATCTGCATCATCGAGGACTCCCTCGTGGCGTGTAAATAGCAGATGTTCGTCCTGTGAGCTGTGCCAGGAGAAAGCTGGGCACATGTGCTGGCTGTCCCAGGAGAAGATGAAGAGGAGAGAGCTGTGGGAGCCCCTGTGATTCCTCTCAGGGGAAGGCATGGACAGCAGGCACCAGATGCCAGCACAGGCTGAGTCCCCCGCCACCACCACCGCTTCAGACACCTCAGACTCCACGGTGGTCAAAATGAGGGAGGAGCAGAAAGGTTTGGAAGAATTGCCACTTCAAAGCAGTGTGGAAACTGCCAAAGGACAGGTCGGGGTACCCTACCCCATAGAGGACTCCCCCATGGAGCACATCCTGCCGCAGAAGCCACAGATGCAGATCACCCACAGCTCACAGGCTCAGGCAAGGAGTATTCCCTCCCTTTCTTCTGTAGACTGATGCAGATGATGAATCTCTATGTGACATACTGACTCTTAAAAGCCTCAGCAGCCACCATAAGTAGGTGGCCAGGTGGCCTTCTCTCAGGCCTCCATCTCCAGGTGATGGGAAGGGAAACTGAGGGTCAGGTAGGGCAGAGGCTTCCGGGAGGTGGCCCATATTCAAGGGACATCTAATGGACCATTCGTGGCCAGGGAAGAGGCCCATGTTAAGCTTATCGCAAAGAATGAAGAGTTTTCAAAGGGTAAACAAGCCTCCAACAAAGATAGATTTGTTCTTCCCATCCTGGGGCTTGAACTCAGTGCCTGGCCACTGTCCTTGAGATCTTTTTCTCATGGCTAGCACTCCACCACTTGAGCCACAGTGCCACTTGTTGTTTTCTGATGGTTCATCGAGGATAAGAGTCTCACATACTTTCCTGCCCAAGATGGCTTTGAACCGAGGTCCTCTAGATCTCAACTTCCAGAGTAGCTAGGATGACAGGCATGTGCCACCAGTGCCCAGCATGTGATCCCTTTTGAAGGCATCTTGGCTATTCTGTAAAAGGAGCCCCAAAGGGCCTGGATAGACCTTGACCCAGTCAAGGAGCTGGGATGTGGGAAGGCTGATATTCTAGCAATTCTGTTCCCCAAAATAAAAGATGCCAGCTGGTGTTGAATGCATCAAATACCTAGGTCAACAGCCACCAGGCTTAGTGGGGAAAAGGTAGAGAATACCCAAAGATTGCAGTGTAGAAATCTCTCATTTTGCATGCATGTGGTGTGTGTGTGTGTGTGTGTGTGTGTGAACTCAGGGCCTAGGCTCTATTCCAGAGTTTTCTTGCTCAAGGCTAGTGCTCTTCTACTTGAGCCACAGCCCCACTTGCTTTTTGATGGTTAATTGTAGGTAAGACTCTCAAGTACATTCCTGTCCAGGGTGGCTTTGAAGCATGATAGGGGCCCAGGGAAGCAAGAGTAAACACAACTCCCAGGTACAATCCCTATGGTGGGTGACTCCTGCCCCCTTGTAGCCAGATGCGGGACATGTGGCCCCGTGTCATCGTGGGGGACTATCGTCATGTAGAGTTCAATTGGGGGAAGTGACCAGCGCAAAGCTGACTTTTGCCCACCCTAAATGCTGATTCCAGAGCAGATCTGTTCCATCTTATGCCAAGAGAGCTCCAGGAGGCCCAGCTTCCAGGGACACAAGGAAGGGAGAGGTCAGCTCCAGGCCAAGCTAAGAGCCTTTGTCCATGGACACCACAACTTGGCCTTCCTGATCACTGTAAGGCCTGTCAAAGAACAACCCCCACCCCCCAAAAAAACAAAATGTCTCAGAGTGGTTGAGCTCTAACATTGAATCAAAGAGCTCAGAGACAGGGCCCCCACGCTGTGAGTTCAAGACCCCCAGCTGACCCTCCCCCATAAAACAGGTTAACTAAAGGTGAAATAGTAGGATTTGTGAAGTGTTTCTGAAGAATGGTGATACAGAAGAAAGCACCCTAATTCTAATGACAGCTGAACTTGTGACATACAGCTATGTGCTGAGTCCTTCACAGAGTGCTATTTTCTGGGTCCTTCCCACATGGGGGTTTTGTGCTGAGTCCTCCAAAAGCATTTGTGTGCTGAGTCATCACAAAGGGTGCTATATTATGAGTCCTTGAGAAGAGTGGGCCTTACTGGGTTTTTCAAAGGGTGCTGTGTGCTGAGTCCATTAAAGAATGTACTTTATGCTGAGTCCTTCAAAAGGTGCAGTGTGCTAATTCATCCCAAAGGGTGCTATGTGCTGAGCCCTTGAGAAGGGAGGGACAGGTGAATTTTTCAATGGGTGCTGTGGGCCGAGTCCTTTACACAGAGTACTTTTGCTGAGTCCTTCAAAGGGGGTTGTATGCTGAGTCATCCCAATGGATGCAATGTGCTGCATCCTTGAGAAGAGTCGGATGAGGTGAGTTTTTCAAGTGCTATGTGCTGAGTCCTTTATACGGGGTGCTCTGTACTGTCCTTCAAATGGTGCTGTGTGCTGAGCCCTTCCACAGGGTGGTATATGCTGAGTCCTTCAAAACTCTGCTATGTGCTGAGTTTTGTAAAGGGTGCTGTGCACTGAATGTTTTACACAGGGTGCTACATACTCAGCCCTTCAAAGAGTGGTGTGTGTGGAGCCTTAACACAGGGTGCTATGTGCTGAGTCCTGGAAAAGTGTTCTACGTGCTGAGTTTTTCAAAGCTTGCCATGAACTGAGTCTTATACACTGCATGCTATGGACTTCCTCCTTTAAGGGGAGCTGTATGTTGAGTTATCCCAAAGGTTACTATATGCTAAGTGCTTCAAAGGGCACACTGTGCTGAGTCTTTTACACAGGGTGCTTTGTGCTGTTTTTTGAAGTGTTCTGTGTGCTGAGTCATCCCAAAGGGTGCTTTGTTCTGAGGTAGTTATCCCCAACAATCTCTCTCTCTCTCTCTCTCTCTCTCTCTCTCTCTCTCTCTCTCTCTCTCGCTCACTCACTCTCACACACACACACACACACAAACACACACACACAAAAAGACACCTACATACACACGCACAGGGGTCACCGTGTACCTGCTTGATGTGTGGAGTGGAGAGGAATGGAGGAGAGTCTCCTCCAGTGGTGGGGCTGAGGGGAGATTTGATTCCCTGGGCAAGTGTTAGGGTTGGCAGGGAGTGCTGAGCTGAGGTGAGGCTGCAAATCCCATGGCCTGGAAGCCTTAGGGCCCAGGCGGGGCTGCTCTTGTAGGCAAGGGTGGAGGGCGGGGATGAGGGGAGTAGGGGGGGTTGAGGAGAGGAGGGGGTGGGGCAGTGGGGAGGAGGAGGCAGGGCTCAGAGGGCTCACTGTGGTGGTAGCAGTGGCCAGGGGCTCTCAGTGGCAAGCAGGCATGCGTGGAGGGGTCGAAGTGGCCCGCAAGAGGAGTGGAAGCAGAGAGAGAGAGAGAGCAGAGAGGAGTAAGTACATGCATGAGAGGAAGTGGCTTCAGTGGCTGGCTGAGGCCTCAATTGAAGTGAAGTTCCTGACTGGGAGCGCAGAGCATGAGGAGCTAGCACAGCAGAAACATCACCTCAAGCAGCCCCATGGTGGCATGGTGGCCATGGGCTGTCCCAAGTCCAAGGTTCCAATTATCATGGTGGTGGCAGTGGCCACAGAGGAGGAGGCCACTGAGGAGGAGGTAGCTAAAGAGGCAGCCTTGGGGGCAGCAGTGGCAGGGGTGATGGCGGCATCGGCGGAAACAGGTCTGGCTGTGGATGAGGCAGGAGCTGAGTTGTCTGCAGCTGAGGGGGACCAGAGGCCATGCTTGCCATACCATGAGCCCTCAGATCCCGCCCCTCCCTCCCCGACCCTCCCCAAGGTGCCATGTTTCAAAAATGGCACTGCTAGCCTAGACCCGGCGAGCCTCTCTCATTTGCCCAGCTGAGATAACGTGCCCCTGGCTGGCTTGTTTCAGTGACCCGGTCCAGGTCGCTGGTCCTTGGATTCTGGGCCTGCCACACCTGGAGCCACTGCCTAAAGCTTCTCCCAGCAGCACACGTGAGTGGCCACCCTGTGGGCCCATACCCTGGGACCCCATTGCCCAGTGAACCCCTCGACGCCCCCTCATAGTCTCCCCCATTCTGCGAACCTGGATCCGACCCGTGCCTCCCGCCTCCCCTCTCCTGTCCCACCTGTGCCTCCCCTGCATCCCATAGTACACCCTGGCTCTGCCCCAAATGCACCCCAGGTGTGGGGGGTGGGGGTGAGTGGCAACCCGAGGATCCCTCTCATGTCCCTAGTGGCCAGTGTCCCAGGAAACGGGAAGATGCAGGGTTGGGTGAGGAGGGGGCACCAGAGAGATCCTGGCCTGTAGTAATGGAGCCACACAGCCACCCATCTGCACCCTTCCTCACCTTGGTGGGAACCTGGTGGCTTCAGTCAGAGGTGGGGAGCAGCATCTCCAAACCTGCCTTCTCAGGTCTTTTCCTTTATTTCTGGAGGTGGGGGTGTTGGATGCAGAAGATAGACCCCCTTGCTGTGTGAGCCCTTGTCCTCTATGCTTGGTCACCCTTTCACCTGAGGAGGGTCCCAGAAAAGCCCACTAGGGAGGTGAGGACACTGGGGATCAGATAGAAGATGAATATCTGGGAGAAACACACCCCCTCTCACCCACACCCAGCCTATTCTCCCCACCCCAGCTGTCATCAGTTCTCACAGGGTGATCACATTTCCCAGCTCTGCCAGAATCTGCTGGTGCTCCCAGTCCATCTGGTCTCCTCATCCTCCCCAAGAATGCACCAAGTCACCCAGAAGCATCTAGGCTGGAAGTAGGAAGTCCATCCATGTATGTAACATTTAGGAGCCCATCCATTTCCCCAAAACCGCCCCCATCCCAGGTCAGACACCCCTCTGGGGGAACCATGAACCCCTGCTTGTTATCTGTCCTGGCTCTGAGGAGCCACCAGTCTCAGCACTCTATCCAGCATCCTGGCCTAGGGTTTTGGTTTATGTGGAGTTAAGGTTTGTTGTTCTCAAGAGGAAGATTCTGACTCTGGAGAAAGGGAGAGGCAGGGTGGTTCTTTTTTATTAGAATGGTGCTCCCCTTTGGTGGGATCCCCTGGTTCTGACAAGGGAACCCTATGCCCCAGCTTGTACATTGTCCCAGATGAGGAACTGACAAACTCAGGAGAGGCACTGTTCTGAGTCTGTGTGTGTGTGTGTGTGTGTGTGTGTGTGTGTGTGTGTGTGTGTATGAGAGAGAAAGAAAGAGAGAGTGAGAAATGGAGGGAGAGAGGGAGGGAGAGAGATCATCTTTCAACTTGTACAGCATGACTGTGCTCAGGTGAGCGATCAGTTGGCAAATTTCAGGTGCTGCATGTACCAGTCTTCTGTCACTGGTCTGGATTTTGTGTGTTTGTGTGTGTGTGTGTGTGTGTGTGTGTGTGTGTGTGTGCGAATGCATGTTGTGCATGTTGGGAGAGCAGGGAGATGAAAACAATGGAAACATATGTCTAAAAAGAGCGAAAGCATTTTATTTTTGTGTATGTGTATTGTTCTTTTGTCATCAATGCCATGTATGCTCCCAGCCACAATTTTTATTTTCTCCTTCACCGTTACATGAATAGTTTGGGGAAGGTTTTAGTAGATGTTCCTTTCCACCTCTTTCCACCTCTCTCTTCCCCTTTCCTGTAGCTCACAGTAGCTTCAGGGTCTGCGTGGGTCTCCACTTGGAGGTCTGTGTGAATCACAGACCAGAGTGGACACCTGTCCTTCTGTCTTCAGGCTGGTGAGGCAAGTGTGACCACAGCCACACTCATACAGCCAGATAACCTGCTCTGGTGTGTAAAGTTGGAGCTAATTCAAGGGTTGGGAATGTGTCTGCCAAACATAATTAGGGAATGTGATGGGGGGAGTAGGGCAGCAGATGTGAAGCTAGGAGGGTCTGGTGGGTGGCAAATGGTGTGACATAACAGATGGTTCACTACAAACAAGGAAGAGAGGGGAACCTTACCCAGGGTTTGGCGGTGTCCATGGGCATCTGGGCAGGGGGCTTCAGGCCCCCACTGGTGGCCTGGATTCCCTCCTAGGGCTGTGCACCGGTGGGCAGTCCTCCCTGGAGTCCTGTAGACTCCAATCTGTGTCCTGCCTCGGTTGTTTCCAGCTGGGCAGTGGTAGGCAAGTGCGTTCCCCCTAATGAAGCCTGCACGGTATCAGGCCACGGCAGTTAGCTAGGGCTGGCTGAATGCCAGTTTCTGTAACCTGCTGTTGGCTGTCTAGAAGGAAAAGGGGACCACTGACTTTGGAAGCCTTTAAGTTTGATTGGGACAACTGAAATGCCAGCTTTTCCAGGATTTTTTCTTTAAGCTGGCAATTAATACTAATGATTGGAATTTGGGTCAAATTAGATGGACCATTTCAGCTGCCAAACAATGATGTTCAAGGCGGCACAGGCAGAGTTCCCAAGCCAGATCGTCTCCTGTCAGGAACATCCTGCTTTGACTCCCTTCCTCCAGCAGCTGCTGATTCTCCTCTGGTTCTCTCTAGGGTGACCACCACAGTCAAGGACACCATGGGGAGCAGAGATGGTGACCTCGCAATCCCCAGGTTGCCAGCTGTGAGCCGAGACGATTCCCAGCACTGCACTGGAATCTGGGAGATTCAGAGAACTGGGAACCCTCAAGGATTCTTTCTCTGCAACATGAAACTTGGGGGCCGGATGTGGTAGACCATCATGTCTGGCCCCAGGGGGAGGAGAGGAGGCCCCTTGAGCCAAGCTTTCACCTCACATGCCTCATTCACACCTGAGGGTGGAATTGAGTGCCAAACTGTGAGTTAGCCTCTAGACAAAGATTTTTGAGAAGAGAGGCATCGAAGAGCCCCAGAATCCAGCAAGTACATCGTGGCTCACATCCTCAGAGCCTAAAGAGTTAAGTGCGGTGGCTCCAGGAGGGCAGGAAGTGGGACTAGGGAGAACTGTGGAAGAGCTACTTCAGGCTTTAACACCTCCCCCACTAACCCCTCCACCCCCAGGATGCTTACCTGAGTTGGATTGGAGTTTTCTGTAGTATTGTCATAGAGAGATGCTCATTTATTTATCCAACAAACCGTTAAAGTGAGTGCCAGGTCCAGGAATCATAGACAATGAAATATTCTAGTGCTGGTTCCACAGCACATGAAGAAATCTTGGTTTGAGCTAGATGCCGGTGCTTCACACCTGTCATCCTAGCTACTTAGGAGGCTGAGATGGGAGGACTGAGGCTTAAGTCCCAGGAAGAAAAGCCTGTAAAACTCTTATCTCCAACAAACTACCAAAAAGAAAACGCCAGAAGTGGATGAGTGGCTCAAGCTGTAGACTGCTGGCCTTGAGTAAAAAGGCTTAGGGACAGCACCCAGGCTCTGAGTTCAAGGCCCAGGAGTGACACAAAGAAAGGAAAGAGAAAGAGGAGGGAAGGATGGAGGGAGAAAAGGAGGAAAGGAAAGAAGAACGGAACATGTAAGCCTTGGTTTGGAGTCCCTGGATCAAGGGAGCCAACCACTCACAATCTCTGTGGGGACAGTTTCAGAGCCTAAAGCCAGTATGTAGGACGAAGCCACGGACCCCTCAGGAATTTCATAACATCCAGGAGCTGTGTGGTCGCCGACTGCAGAGGGAAACAGCCTTGGGTGGACCCTAGGGCTCAGGGTGTGTCACCAAATTTCAGTCTCCCCTGGCCCACCGAATTTATTTTCTAGTCAGATAAGAAGAAATTGTCCAAAGTATAGGGAGGTATAGGCTGAGGGAGTGTCAAGAGGGTGGTGGCAAGTGCTAAGCAAGAAGATGAAGAGAGAGGATGATCCCAGGTCAGGTGTGTCAGGCCATTGGAGCCATAACCTCATCTAACAATTTAGACCATCAGTGATAGAGACTTTGACCCAGCCACATGGCTGTTAAACGTCCTGACACTTTGGGTTTACAATTGACCAGCTGGCTGTCATCCACTGCTGGATGCCTGTGTGGTACATCCTTGGGGACTGGGACTTTTGCTGGCTCAATCTGAAGATGACACTCCCAGTGTTCATTCCTCGACCAGAGACAGAGGTAAGCCTGCCACTGGCACAGGACATCCAGAGAATGAGGGGGGAATCAGACCCGTGTTGCCCCAAGACTTCCTCTAGGGGACTGTAGAGCCCTGTGACTACATTCTCAGAGATAGAGGTGGGTCCCTTTGCTGGCTCAAACTTTAGTCTAGATGGCAGATCTGGGATTCAGAGAGGGCCGACTGAAGGTGGGACAGGGCTGGTTAGGGGGTGGTGGGAAAACCAGAGGCACTGAGCTCTGAGCAGGGTTGTTTCATTGAGGATAATCACAACCCAGGAACATTCCTGGGATGGATAGGCCTTTTCTCCTTCCCGAGAGAGAGGGACATACAGCCCTTCAGTCTGCATCCCTTGACCAAGAAATCCTTTCAATCCCATATCTTGTGGCTGGATAACTAGACCTCAATTGACTGCCCGCCCAGTGTCGAGGGATCTTGAGGCCTTGATTAGGTCACGGGATCCTCAGTATGAGATTGTACTTGAACGTCCTGACTTAGTGCATGGTCTGTCCCATCTAAGACTGACATAATCTAGGACATAGAATTTAGAGAATCAGAGCAGGATGGGGTCTATTCTGTGAGTCTTGAGTATTACGTGTGAGCTTTGAGCTCCCGTGTGCCTACCTGCTTCCCTTTCTTGGGTAGGTCTATGCTAGAAAAAGTTTGTAACTAGGGCCTGGGTCCCATCCCTTGTGTTATGCTCAAAGCTAGCACACTGCCTTTTGAGCCATAGCTCCACTTCCAATATTTGGGGGTCTTTAATTAGAGATAAGAGTTCTTATGGTGCTCAGGGACTGCTGAGGCCTTGGGCTACTCCTGTGTGTGTGTGTGTGTGTGTGTGTGTGTGTATTTTTCCCTCATCTTTCTCTGTCCCCTTCCTGGGCACCTGTCTGCCTCTTCCTGACTTCAGAGGGAGCCCCTCCTCCATGGCATGGCACCCTGCCTATAGCCCCCTATCGGGGTCTACAATGAGTCCTAAATTGCCAGAGACCTGTATATTCTAGCTTTTTGTTGGGGCCTAAATCTGGCTGTCCATAACTTTGGCCACCTCCAGAGGATTCTGGGTCAGCAGGGCCAGCTGACATAGGTTCTCCCCTGCCCATGGAGGAGAGGGGCTCATTCATGCATGTCCTTTCCTTTTCCTCAACTGGGCCTCTGGATGCATGTCCATCCTAGCAGGCTGGCAATGGAATGGGGGAAGGGTGGTTGCCAATGCCTCTGGCCAACTTCAGCCTGATAGCTGACTGAAGGCCGCCCAAACAAGTGGATCTGGGGCTACATGGAAGGTGAGGCAAAGTTGTCTTCGAAGTACCCATTGGTGTCTAGGAAATGTAAACGTACCTTATCGCAGGAAAGTCTATCGCCCCTCTCCCCGCTGCCCAGCTGGGCCTCTCAGGTCCTTCTAAACAATTCCGGATAACCATAATACAGAGGCACAGACTAGATTCCAGGGTCAGGGTAGAGGGGGTGAGAGACAGGTATGGCCAGTACCTCAATGTTCTGGGGCATGAGCCTTGACCTGGTTATGTCCCCCTTGTGTAACTTCCATTCTTAACCCAGTGCTAGCCACACACAGGCTACTTGTGACAGTGCTGTGGAAGTAGCAGGAACGGAAGTGAGATCTAGGATGACCAAAATCTGGATTTATGGCCTATGGGGTTGGGGATGGCAAAGGGTATTTATCTTTTAAAAAATTCTCAGAGGGCTTGGAAGGTAGCTCAGTGGTAGAGCGCTTGTCTTGCATGGCTGAGGCCCTGGGTTCGATTCCTCAGCACCACATAAGCAAAAAGGAAAAAGCCGGAAGTGGCGCTGTGGCTCAAGTGGTAGAGTGCTAGCCTTGAGCTGAAGAGCTGAGGGACAGTGCCCAGACCCAGAGTTCAGGGCCCATGACCGGACCCCCCTCCCCCCCAAAAAAAATCTCAGAACTGGAACTCTGGGCCTAGGCACTGTCCCTGAGCTAACACTCTACCACTTGAATCACAGCTCACCTTTCATCTTTTTTAGTAGTTTAGTGGAGAGAAGAGTCTCACGGATTTACTTGCCTGGGCTGGCTTCAAGCTGCCATCCTAAGAGTTCAGCCTATTGAGTACTAGATAGCTGGTTTGAGACATTGGCATCTGCTAAAGATGTTAGTGTGTGTGTGTGTGTGTGTGTGTGTGTGTGTGTGTGTGTGTGTGTGTTTACCGGGACTTGAACTCAGAGCCTAGGTGCTATCCTTAGCTTGTTTGTACAAGGTTGGTGCTGTACCGTGTGAAATAGTATAACTTTCCTTCCCAGTTTTTTGATGATTCATTGGAGATAAGAGTCTACCCAGGCTAGCTTTGAAACTTGATTGATCCTCAGGTGTCAGCCTTGAGTAGCTAGGATTACAGGCATGAGCCACTGGCACGCAGCGGCAAGGATGTCTTTTCATACACTCTTCTGTTCTACAGCTGTCTACTTGCCCTGGCCTAGATTTCTGATCTCTATATCAGCTCCTAGCAGCCCCTGACTGTGTGGAGAACATTAAGCTCAAACCTGATCCCATTTCTTTGTCCTCAGTGGAGGGTACGTTTTGTCTGAAGCCTGGGTTGGAGAAGTAGCTGAACATGGGTGCTCAGCTGGGACAGAGAGGTACTCTGTTTTATCCAAGAAGGAAAGTGTGGCCAGTTAGATACTAATAGCTCATTCTCTCATATTCCTATTTCCTCAGAGGCTGAGATCTGAAGATTGCCTTTCGTGGCAGCCCAGCTAGAAAAGTCAGTGAGACTCTTTTCTGCAAATAACCACAGAAAGCTGGAAGAAAAACTGTGGCTCAAGTGGTAGAGTGCTAGCCCTCAATGAAAAAACTCAGGGACAGAGCCTGAGCCCTGAGTTCAAACCCCTGTACAAATATGTGCACGCACACATGCATGCACACACACACACACACACACACACACACACACACACACACACACACACACACACACACAGAGGTGTTAATGATGAGCTCAGGTAGAACTGTGGGCAGTCTTGAGGCATAATCATAGTAAACTCTCAAGGCAGATCAAGTTGTTTCTCCCTAAGTCCTTCTTGGGCTAAGGGGTCTGGGTCATGGCAGTAAGTTCCATGGAACCTGCCCCTCCATTCATGCACGGAGCCACAGGACCAAGAGAAGCACACTATGGATGCTCTTTGTAGTTGGCCCACGATTTCAGACCTTCATCTGCCCCTGAGCACTGGTGAGGAAAGCAAGGCTCCAAACCCTGGGACTCCAGGGGTAGTGACTGCTACAAGCAGCAACCAGCCACCCGTGGATTCCTAAGCCTACAAGTCTTTCATGAGCCCAACTCAACACCCGTCAAAGGTGTGCCTGATAGATTCACACTTTTGTGATACTTGTGTGAGTGGGCATTACCTGTTGTATCATCTTGCAGCTCCTGCCCCTCCTGGCCCAGAACCCTGGTATGAGACGTAGATTTACTGCTCAGATCCATAATGCACCCATGACAGATGCCATTCTGATGACTCGAACGATGACCTCCATGCCCCAAGGTTTGACCCTTCTCTGATACTGTGGCCTACTCTGTAGGGAAAGATATCCAAAGAGGCTTCTCTGAAGACTGGTGGGACACCTAGACATTGGGAGTCCATCAGAGGCCCATTGGAAAATATTCTGCCACAGAGTGAGGTCCAAGCAGGCCAGTTGTTGGTCATGGGGCTTGAACTCTGGGCCTAGTTGCTCTTCCCCAGCTCTTCAGCTTACCACTTGAGCCACCGTGCAACTTCCAGTTTTCTGGAGGTTCTCTGGAGTTCAGAGTCTCCCAGACTTTCTGGCCCGGGCTGGCTTTGAACCATGATCCTCAGGTCTCAGCCTCCTGAGGAGCTAGGAGGACAGGTGTGAGCCACCGGTGCCGGGCTGATCTGGAGTGTCACTACAGTGGACTAGGACCTCCTGAAAGCTTTTTTTTATTTTTTTAGGAACCAGTACTGGGGCTTGAATTCACGGATCTGGGCTTTGGTCTCAACTTTTTCCCTCAATGCTGGCACTCTATCACCTGAGCCACAGCTCCATTTCTGGCTTTTGGTAGTTCATTGGCAAGAAGAGCCTCAGTAATTTCATCCCTCTGATCTCAGTCTCCTGAGTAGCTAGGATTTACAGGGGTTGAGCCACTGGTGGCATTAGGCTAGAAGCTTTTCTTTTTTTTGGGGGGGGGGTGTCCAGTCCTGGGGCTTGAACTCTGGACCTGGGCGCTGTCCCTCAGCTCTTCAGTTCAAGGCGAGCGCTTTATCAATTGATCCACAGCACCACTTCCAGCTTTTTTCTTTTTTGCTTATGTGGTGCTGAGGAATCGAACCTAGGGCCTCAGGCATGCAAGGCAAGCGCTCTACCACTGAGCCACCTTCCCAGCCCCTAGAAGCTTTTCTTAAGCAAGCTTTCCTCCCTGCATTTGCCCTGACTCCTCCATGAAAAGGAGGCCTGAGGGTCAGGAGCTATGCAAAACAGGCTTCCAGCCACAGGAAATGGCTGGGGTCCATGGTGAAAGACAAGATAATCTTCCCCCTGGGCCCCATTCTGGGACCCCAACCTCTGCCCTACCTGTGACTCAAGTATAAACCTTGACCCAGCCTTGAATGTCCTGCCAGACTTGTCTGAAGCCACAGAACCTTCATTCCACCCACACCACCTGCTCTAAACCACACCTCAGGACCGTTGCCCATGCTGGACCTTCTGCCTGAGGCTCTCTGTCCTCTTTCACAATTTAGAACTCCTGTGGAATTTTGGCACTGGGTATATCATCTCATGGAGCAAGTCTTTCCTTCCAATCTCCCTCTTTATTTTAGTATTAAGTTTCTAGAGATGGAACTTGTGCAGGCTGAGTTGCAAATGCTCTATCTTGATGTGTGTTTGTGTGTATGTGTGTGAGGTTGTATATGTGTGTGTGTGTGTGTGTTGTGTGTGTGTGCGCGTGCCATTCCTGGGGTTTGAATTCATGGCCTTGATGCTATTCTATCCCTGAGCCTTTGTGCTCAAGGCTAGCGCTCTACTACTTGAACCACAGCTCTACTTCTGGCTTTTTGGGTGTTTAATTGGAGAAAAGTGTCTCATATAGACTTTCCTGCTTGCAATTGTCATCCTCAGATCTCAGCCTCCTAAGTAGCTAAGATTACAGGGGAGAGCCACCAGCACCTGTACTCTACCCTACCTTTACCTATAACCTCGGGCCTCCTCTGAGTCCCAGAACAATATATCTCACCAGGCTGACTTTTTTTTTTGCCAGTCTTGGGGCTTGAACTCAGGGTCTGGGCATGTTCCTGAGCTTCTTTTGCTCAAGTCTAGCACTCTACCACTGAAGCCCCAGTGCCACATTTGGCTTTTTCTGTTTCTGTGGTACTGAGGAATAGAACCCAAGGCTTCGTGCATGCATGTTATGTAAGCACTCTACCACTAAGCCACATACACAACCCAAGTCTCACTTCTAATGGGAGTTATGAGGGTGAGGTTAATTAGCTTACCCCTTTTGTTGTAGAAATCACTGACTATTTCATATCTTTGCCAATATTTGGGACCAGCCTGTGACTTGAAAATGAGAAATGATAAATGAGTGATAGCCACTAGGCCCCGGAGGTCTAGGCTCACATCATACAGAGGGATAGAGAATATGAAGTCAGAACCTTTGACAACTTCTGTAGCCTAGAACTGTGGTCTCCCTGGAGGCAGTGTCTGGCTTCTAGGTGTCCCAATGGGACACCTCAGCCAGAACATAATGCTTCAGTTCTTTAAATGGCAGAGAAAGATGCTTTGTTCAAGTTGCCGGCTCAGACTTAGTACACTCTGAGGGCTTGTCCCAGCTTGCCCAGGTTGGATGTCTGGGTATGGGCAACCTGCTGAATGCTCATCATCCATACAAAGATACAAGGACTTATTGCCTCCTCTTTTATTTTTTGGCAGGTCTGTGGTTGTACTATGAGCCTAGGCTCTGTCCCTAAGCTCCTTTTGCTCAAGTGTAGCACTCTGCCCTTGAGCCACACACCCATTCATGGTTTTGCTTTTTCATGTGACCTCTTAGAAAGAAGGGTATCATGGACTTTCCCACCTCGGCTGAATTCAAATTGGCATTCTTTACATCTCAGCCTCCTAAGGAGCTAGGATTACAGGCAGGAGCCACTGACACCTTGCTTTCTTTTCTTCTTGTTCTTTTTATAAATCATAACAATCTGAAATCTTCATGGTGTCATTGCAATGGTTTGCATTCAAATTAAACTACTCAGGCTTGGAGTTTGAATGCTAAGTCTGGTACCCACAAATGGAGGGATACCCTGACAAACTCATTCCTGTTCATATGAATGCTAAGGGAATGTTATAAAAGTAATAATTAAATGTGCATTTGCTTCATGATTCTATTTTAGAATGCCACAGAATAATTATTGGATTTATATCTTCCGTTCTATCATCATGGTATGATTGAGGATACTGACTAATTTTTAATTAATGCTTTTATAAGTATTCAACCAGGATACTTCATAAAATGGAAGCACTAATAACTAATAGTTGGTAATAATAATAATATATATATATATATATATAATTTAATATCCTCACAGACCCTCTCTCTATATATATACGTACATATATATATATGTATATATACATATGTATCTCAATCTACACATCTATCAACATATATATGTATATTTGTATATAATATACATATATCATTATTCCTATGATCAAGCCACACACACTAATCCCATATATATATATATATATATATATATATATATATATATATATATATATATATATATATATATATATATATATATATGGGACTATATATATATATATATGGGACTCAGATCTTCCTGGCAGCTCAGTTTGCCAGAGTCCGGTCTGCTAAGACTGTGACACCATTTATGGATTGGGCATTTTAGTCCATGATTTGAAATCCCACGATGGCCAAAAATTTATTCTTTGTAGTAAGAAGCCAGTTTTGACACATTGTTTTCCTTCTCTGTGAAAGTCCTTGGTCTCAGTATGATGTATAAAATATATCCTATGTTATATGATATAATAAAAGTAACATTATATGTGTAATAATGCTAAATAAATAAGGGTAATAAATGTCAACAAAGTAAACCCATGTATGTAAATAGATCTCATATATGAACATTATTTTTTCCAGTGCTGGGGCTTCAATTCAGGCCCTAGGAACTGGTCTGAATTTCTTGTCTTCAAGGACAGTGAGCCATTCCTCTTCACCCACAGTGTCACAGAGTTACCCAGACTCTGAGTTCCCATCCCATACCTGCCAGAAAAATTGTGCAAATCCAAGCCTGGGTATTACTACTACTACTACTACTACTACTACTACTACTACTATTACTACTATTATTATTGCCAACTACGGGGCTTGAAGTCAAGTCTTGGCATCTCTGCCACTGCCAGCACTGGGATCCTAGGACCTGAGTTCAAATCTCGGGACAGGCAAAAATATAAAAAATAAAAAAGAGAAGCATAGTACTGAGAAATTCAAGAAGGTAGTTTTACATTTTTATTTCCTTTGTATTGTAACCATCCTGGGTCTAAATGCCAAGGCGCAGAAAGTGTACATGACCTTGCATTGCTCATGTTTGGCGGCTATTAAGGAAGCCATAGCCAAAACCGGCAAATTAGGTCTGGAGGTCGAATCCCAGGACTGCCACTAATGAATGGTGGGAGATTCTAAGAAACCCATTCCCATATGCATCCATAGGAATGGAATGTTATAAAAGTAACCATTAAATTAGTAGTTAGTGTACGATTATATTATTATAAAATTATACACAACAATTATACTACATTGACTAATTTTCAATTAATATTTTATTATGTATTCAATCATGATACTTTAAAAAGGAAGCAATTTAATTGCCAATAATCAGTAGTAATATTCTATATGCATTTACATTGTATACAGACACATCTCTCTCTTGTTGTATACATATACATCCATTTATCTGTCAACCAATCTATACATTTATCTGTTCATACTTTTGTCACTCCTGGGGCTCAGTGGTAAGGTGCTTGCCTAGTACGTACAAAGTCCTGGTTTTGATTCCTCACTACCGCGTACACAGAAAAATCTGGTAGTCATGTTGTCCATCAAGCAGTTGAGCACTAGCTTTGAGCATAAAAGCTTAGGGACTTTGTCTAGACCCTTACTCAAGACCCAGGACTGGCACCCAAAAAAAGAAAATAGAATGTTCTAACTGCAACGATAAAAGGATAAGACTGCAAATACCTCATCACAGAGCAAACCAGGAGTCTGGTGGTGAAAGTTGACATCTAACCTGACTTAGTCAGAAGTAAACCACTGCAACCCAGCACCACGGAGCCAGATGCTGCTGGCTCACTCAGCTCTGTCATCCAAGATACTCAGGGGCTGAAATCTGGTGGGTTTAAAACCCAGCCCTTGAAGGAAGTCTCCAAAACTCTGAACTGTGGCTCACAGTGGTAGAGCTCTAGTCTTGAGCAAAAGATCTTATAACAGTACCCCAACATTCCAGTGCATTTCCTGTGGCTGACACCCAGCCCTCCCAAAAAGACCCATCCCTCTAAATCATTAGATGTGAATTTTGTGTGGTTTGTGATGTGTTTCTGAAAGAATGGTGATACCGATGAAAGCAGTCTCCTTCTAATGACTGCGTGTGGGTTACAGCTATGTGATGAGTCCTTCATGAGGTGTGTGCTGAGTCCTTTATGGGGTTCATTCTTTCATCTGATCCTTGTAAGAGCTCCACAAGTAAGGTGATGGTGCAGATGAGAAATTTGAAGCTCACCAAAATTATGTATGTACTGAAATCTAGTGAGTTGTCTCCTGCAGACAATTATTTATTTTTCTCAGTCGTGAACCTTGGACTCAAGGCCTAGGCACTGACCCTTCCCTGTTGGCTCATGGCTAATGCCCTACCACGTGGAGCCAAGGACCCTCTTGCAACAGAGAGTTAGATCTAGGTGTCTGTAGCTGAGGTCTGTCACCCTGCCTACTCAAGAAGCTGAGATCTGAGGATCTGGGTGCCAAACTATCCCAGACACAAAGCGTCCCATGAGAATATTATCTCCTATTCATCACTTAGAAACTTGAAGTGGAAGCTGGGCACCACTAACTCACGCCTGTCCTCTTAGATACTCAGGAGCCTGAGAGCTGAGGATCAGTGTCCAAAGCCAGCCTGGGCAGGAAATTCTTGAGATGGACTCTACTCTCCAGTGACCCAACAAAAACCTGAAGAAATGCTGTAGCTCAAGTGGTAGCACACTTGGCTTTAGCTGAAGAACTCAAGGACAGCGCCCAGGCCTAGACTTCAACTTCTCCAACATACAAGAAGAGAAAGAAAGAAACCTGAAGAGGAAGGATTAGACTGCTTTGCATGTATGAATCCCTGGGTTTGATTCCTCAGTACCGCATCACTAAAAAAAAGCCTGAATTGGCCCTGTGGCTCAAGTGGTAGAGTGCTATCCTTGTACAGGAGAATCTCAGGTACAGTGCTGAGGTCCTCAAGTTCCAGGACAAGTGTATGCACACACACACACACACACACACACACACACACACACACACACACACACACAGAGGTATCAGAACAGAAGCTGTTACACCAAATTGTGGTAAAGCACTGAGCTTCGTTTTCTAAGCTTATGGTTAGCACCTAGGCCCTGTATTCAACCCCAAAAGCTAGCCATCCAGGGCTCAACTAGGAGGGGTCAAAGGTTTCAAAACCTGATGAGCTTCACCAGCCCTAGATGACAGGAAGCATTGTGATATTACCCATGTGCTTAGATTCAGTGAGCTTCTGATAACCTAAGGAGGCAACTTTGCCAATTAGGAATCTTTTAATTCGGTTCAGCTCTCTAGTTGTCTGCCAGAACGACCCTTGAATTAATTGTAGCAGTTTGTTTCAACACTGGGAAATAGTCTAACAAAGACAGGATAAGTACTAGGAACTTGGCCTGCCAGAGGAGGTGGCACAAATGAAGGCTTCTTGTCCAAACAGAGCACTGGGGAAAGAGATAGCTTTGGATACAAAGAGGTCGTTTTCTCCTGGCCTTCAGAGCCTGCCCACACTCATCCTCACTAATTGGCCCAGATGGAGTTTTTTATTACACAGCTGTACAGGAGTGAGGCCTTTTGTCTGCCTGTTCCAACAATGAGGCAGACTTCTTCCAGCAGCCTGAGGTTCGCAGAAACACTCAGGCTACACTGGGAACAATGAGGGGAGCCCCGGAATATGCACTGTCTTGAAAGCACTCTCTGTGCTATGAAAGCATTTTATTCAAAGCAAATTTCCTAGCTGAATGCCTTTCAACATAGGGACTCTGGATCTTCACAGATAGAAATACATGCATACATACATGGGTAGACATGGAGTTACTGTTTTTTGTTTTTGGCAAGTCTGGGGATTATACTATGAGCCTAGGCAGTGTCCCTGAGCTCCTTTTGCTCAAAGGTAGTGCTATGCCCTTGAGCCACAGCCCCACTCATGTTTTTTTTTTTTTTTTTAATTCCTGTGATCCCTTAGAAATAAGATTGTCCTGGGCTTTCCTGTCAGGACTGGACTGAATTCAAATTGTCATTCTCTACCTCTCAGACTCCTGAAGAGCTAGAATTACAGGGAGGATCCACTAACACTCGGCTTTCTTTTTTTCTTGTTCTATTTTTCTCATGACAATCTGAAATCTTCACAGTGTCATTCTAATGGTTTGCATTTCCGAGTAAACTACTCAGGCCTGGAGTTGGAATGCCAGGACCGCCACCTACAAATGGAGGGAAATCTTGAGCAAATCATTCCTATCCATGGGAATGCTTAATGGAATTTATAAAAGTTACAATTAAATTGACAGTTCATGATTCTTTTGTAGAGTACCACACAAAAATTATTGGATTATGTCTTCCATTCTAACTTCCTGGTTTGGTTCTGCTAATTAAAGAACACTGTCTTCTTTTACATTAATACTTTAGTAAGTATTCAACCATGATACTGCATTAAATGGAAACCTAATTTGGTAACTAACAATTCATAATATATATATAATTTAATATCCTCACATTGTCTCTCTCATATATGTAGCAAACTACACATCTATCTATCTATCTGTCTATCTTTCTATCTATCTATCTATCTATCTATCTATCTATCTATCTATCTATCTATCTATCTATCTATCTATCTATCTATCTATCTATCTATCTATCTCTCTATGTCTATATCTATGCCTATATCAAACAATCTATTTATATATATATATATATATATATATATATATAGCCCACTACTATGGCTTAATCTCAGGTCCTCAGAACTGGCTGGCAGCTCAATTTGCCAAAGGCTTTTGTTCTACAATTGACCCATTCATAAATTATGCATTGTGACCTCTGAGTTCAAATCCCAGCATTGCCAAAAGTTTATATGTGCAGTAAGAAGCCAATTTTGACATATTTTTTTCCTTCTCTGTAAAAGTCCTGTGTCTCAGTATGATGTATAATCCATATGCAAATATATTCATGTGATAACATATAATAAATGAAAAAAAGTTATATATGTAATAATGCTAAATAAAATAAACAATGAAAAAAGAAGGGTAATAAATGTCATATGGAGTAAACCCACGTATGTAAAAAGATCTCATATATGAATATTATTTTTCCAGTGATAGGGCTTGAATTCAGGCCCTTGAAACTGGTCTGAAATTCTTGTCTTCAAAGACGGTGATCTTCCCCTCCCCTACAGTGCCACAGAGTTCCCCAGACCCTGAGTTCAAATCCCAGCCCTCCAGAAAAATGGTGCAAATTCCAAGCCAGGGCCTTAATTTTTTTGGCCAGGCTCGGGCCATGAACTCAGCTTGTGGCAACTCTGCCTCAGCCTTGATCACTCTAGGCTGGGGTGCAGCCTCTGGACCCACAGCACATCCTGAGGTCCTAGGACCTGAGTTCAAATCTTTGGAGTGGCAAAAAAAGGTGAAGTGTTGGGAAGGTGGATCAGTAGTAGAGCGCTTGCCTTGCATGCATAATGTCCTGAGTTCAATTCTTCAGCACCACATAAGCAGAAAAAAACCGGAAGTGTTGCTATGGCTCAAGTGGTAGAATGATAGCCTTGAGCTGAAGAGTTGAGGGACAGTGCACAGACTCAGACAAAATAAGAGGGTGAAGGAAGGAGAAGGATAAAACTGGGGAGTTCCAGAAAGTGGTTTTACATAGTTTTTTCCTTTGAATTGTGACCATCTTGTGTCTAAATGACAGGGCCTGGAAAGTGTACGTGACCTTGCACTGCTGAAGTTTGATGGGCTATCAGGGAAACCATAGCCCAAACCAGCAAACTAGGTCCGGGTTCAAATCCCCACCACCTACGAATGTCAGGAGATCCTAAAAAATGCATTCCAATAGACAGCCATTTGAATGGAATGTTGTAAAAGTAACAATTACATTAGTACTTAGTGTATGGTTATATTATAAAATTATACACAGTAATCATAGTACATTGCCTAATTTTCAATTAATACTTTATTATAAATTCAAACATGGTACCTAAATAAAGGATGAAATAATTTAATTATTGATAATTGGTAGTAAAATAGTATATATAACTTAATAATATACAGACACCTCTCTCTTGTTTTATATGTGTATATATATATATATATGTATATATATAAAACAAACCATATCTATTTCTACACTTGTCACTACTGGGTCTCAGTGGTAGAGTGTTTGCCTATTATGTATGAAGCTCTGGGTTCATTTCCACACTATCATATGCAGAGAAAAAGCCAAAAGTGGTGCTGTCACTGAAGCACCAAAAACAAGTTAGAATGTTATGACTGCAACTATAGAATGACAGGGCTTCAAATACCTCATGACAGAGCAAGCCAGGAGTCTGAAGCTGATGGCTATCTAACCTGACTTAGCCAGAGGTCAACAGCTGCAAACCAACTACATGGAACCAGACGCTGCTGGCTCACCCCTAGCTGCTCAGGGATGAGTTCTGAAACTGGTGGTTTGGATACTCAGCCCTGGCAAGAAATCTGCGAGACTGTGAGCTGAGGCTCAAAGTGGTAGAGTTCTAGCCTTGAGGAAAAAGTCTTAGGAGAGTATCCAAAACCTATGAGTGCAATCCCCAAGGCTGAGGACCTTCCCCTCCATTAGCCACCCCTTTAAACCATTAGATGTGAACATTTGTGGTTTGTGACGTTTTTCTGAAAGAATGGTGATACTGATGAAAGCACTAATGACAGCTTGTGGGATAGAGCTATGTGATGAGTCCCTCCTGGTGTGCGGTGTGCTATGGTGTTATGTGCTGAGTCCTTCATGGGGTGTATTCTTTCATCTGGTCCTTGTTAGAGCTCCACAAGTAAGACGATTGTGCAGATGAAAAAGTTGAGGCTCAGATATGTCCCCAAGGCAGGGCCAAATTTATGTATGTACTGAACTCTAGTGACTTGTCTCCTGCTGACAATTGGTTTGGTTTCATTTCCTCCATCATGAACCTTCAACCCAGAGCCTAGGCGCTTGACTTTCCTCTTGGGCTCATGGCTTGTACTCTACCACGCGGAGCCAAAGACCCCCTTGCAGAAAGTGTCACAGCTTAGGTGTTTTTAGCTGAGGTCTATCATCCTGCCTGCTCAGGAAGCTGAGGATTTGGGTTCCAAACTATCCCAGAAACAAAAAGGCCCATGAGACTATTATCTCCTATTCACCACTTAGAAACTTAAAGTGGAAGCTGGACACCAGTGAGTCGCACCTCTCATCCTAGCTATTCAGGAGCCTGAGAGCTGAGTATCATGGTCCAAAGCCAGCCTCGGCAGGAGATTCCTTGAGATGATTATCTCCAAAGAAACACCAGAAAGCCTGAAGGGGCACTGTAGCTCAAGTGGTAGAGTGCTAGACTTGAACTGAATTGCTCAGAAACAGCACCCAGGCCCAGGCTTCAACTCCTCCAACTTACAAGAAAAGAAATCAAGAAACCTGAAGTGGAGTGCTGGGAATGTGTCTTAGGGGTAGAGTGCTTTGCATGTATGAAACCCTGGGTTTGAATCCTCAGTACCACATACCTAGAAAAAAAGCCTGAATTGGCTGTGTGGCTCAAGTGGTAGAGTGCTGTCCTTGTGCAGGAGAAACTAAGGTACAGTGCTCAGGTCCTGAATAAAAGCTCCAGGGCTGGTGTATGCACACGCACACACGCACGCACACGCGTGCACACACACACACACACACACACACACACACACAATGATACAAGAAATGAAGCAGTGACACCCAATAGTAAAGCAAAGAGTTTCTCCTCTGAGCTCAAGGTCAGCACCCTGGCCCTGTGTTTAACCCGAAATCTACCTACCCAGGGCCCAACTCGGAGAGGGCAAAGGTTTCAATACATGATGAGCTTCACCAGCCCTAGATGACAGGAAGCATTGTGATTTTGCACAAGTGCTTAGATTTAACAAGCTCCTGGAAACCTAGGGAGGCACCTTTGCCAATTAGGAATCTTATTAGGTTCAGCTCCCTAGTTGTCTGCCAGAAGGACTCTTGAATTAATTGTAGTAGTTTTTTTCAACACTGGAACATAGTCTAACAAAGACAGAAAGAGTGCAGCAAACTTGGCCTGCCATGGGAGATGGCACAAATGAAGGCTTCTTGTCAAAACAGAGCACTGGGGAGAGAGATAGCTTGGGTACAAAGAGGCCTTTTTCTCCTGGCTGTCAGAGCCTGCCCACACTCATCCTCACTAATTGCCCCACATGAATTGTTTGTTACACAGCTGTACAGGATTGAGGCTTTTTTTTTGCCTGTTCCAACAATGAGGCAGACTTCCCCCAACAGCCTGGGGTGTGCAGAAACCCTCAGGATACACTGCAAACAGTGAAGGGATCACTCTCTGTGCTATGAAATCATTCTATTCAAAGCAAATTTCCTATTGGGGTGCCTTTCTTCATAGCGACTCTGGATGTTCACCGATAGAAATACATGCATACATACACAGACACACAGACTTAATGGCTCATTTTTTGTGTGGCCGCTCCTGAGGCTTGAACTGTGAGCCTAAACATTGTCCCTGAGGTCCTTTTGCTGAAGGAAGCACATTATTGTGTCTTAAACCATGGTTACCCTAGGCTGGGGTGCAGCATTTACACCCACAGATGATCCAGGGATCCTAGGACCCGAGTTCAACTCCTAGCACTGGCAAAATTCCATCAAAGCAAAAAAAATGGAGGAGGAAAAAACCAGGAAGTTTTACACAACCATTTTACCTTTGTTTCCTTTGCACTGTGACCATCCTAGGTCTCAATGACTCAGCTTGAAAATTGTACATGACCTTGCATGGCCGAAGGCTGCGGGCTGTCAGTGAAGCTTGAGCCCAATCCAGACACCTAGGCCCTGAGTTTGATCCTGGGACTGCCACCTACACATGGCTGAAGATGCTAGGAAACTCATTCCTATCTATTCCTATCTATAGGAAGACTAATAGAATGTTTGGCATGTACTAATTGAATTACTAATTAACTAGTCAATCTAGTATAAGATTGTACACAATCAATATAGGTCATTGATTAATTGAATTAATACTTTATTAAGTCTTCTACCGTGATTAATTAATGGACGCATAATTTTAGACCAAATAATTGGTAGCAATAGAATATATAAGAATAAGATATAGACATCACTTTACATATAGAGTTATGCAATAGAATCTACACAAATGTGTATCTGTCTCTGTATACATTTATTTATCGATGCATATACATATGTAAATACACACACACACTGCAATCTACACATCTATCTGTTTATATATTGGCCACTCCTAGGGTTTGATCTCAGGTCCTCAAATTTGCCTGCCAACTTCACTTGCATCATACTAGTGTGCTAACATTGACCCATTTATGAAGTGGGTCTTGTTCAAATCACAGAAATGCCAAAAACTTAATTCTGGTGGAAGAAGCTAATTGTCCCACTTGTTTTCCTTATAGGCAAAGTCCTGGGTCTCAGGAATGATGGATAATACATAGGCAAATCTATGTTCTATGTAATAGGATGTAAAAAATATTATATATGTAATCATACTCACTAAAATACATAAGAAATAAGTAAAATACAAAATAAAATCAATAACTACATGAACCGCAATATGCAGTAAACCTGTAAATATAAATCATGTATTTAAAATATATACAAATATTATTGTTTTCAAGTGCTAGGACTTGAATTCAGGTCCTGGGAACAGGCCTGACTTTCTTGTCTTCCAGCATAGTAAGCTTCCCCTTCCCCCACAAAGCTGCAGATTTCCCAGACCCTGAGTTCAAATCCCATGCCTGGCAGAAAAAAAATGGCGTCAATTCCAAGCCACGGGGCCTCATAATTTTTCAAATATTTTAATGTACTTATTTATTGATTTTTATTTTGTCAAGCATAGAGCTTGAACTCAGATAATGGCAACTCTGTCTCAGCTTTGATCACTCCAGGCTGGGTTGAAGCCACTGGACTCACAGCCAAACCTGCGTTCCTGGGCCTCAAAGACTGACAGGAATAAAAATAAATAAAATGACACAGATAAAGTTTGCCTTATTTGCAATAACTAGTATATGTCTGAGTCAAGCAGAAAAGTTCAGATAAGTTGATGTTAGGGAAATGAACCCAAAGATAAGTATTCAAAAGGTTTTTTATTTCATTCAATTGTTTCTAACATATTTATAAGATGATTTCTATGTTGCTTTATATGTCCCTTCCCCATGGTATAACCCGTGCTTTCACTGTATTTGATGGTGGTATAATTTGTGGAGGGGAAGGGAAAAATCAAATCGTTTAAATAGGGATACAGGTGGACCTATTGCAACAATGAGATGTACAAGTCATTATGTCGAAAAACGAACTTTACAACATTGGTGGGGAGGAGGATCTGGTAGGAGGGGCAGGGAGGGTATGGAAAGGGATGGGAAGGGGAAACATAGGAGGAGGCAACAATGTTTGACAAGAAATGTACTCATTATCTTGCCCCTGTAATTGTAACCCCTCTGTATGGTATTTTTACAGAAAAAAAAAACAAAAATAAAAACAAAAAACAAATCGGCAACTTTCAGATGGCTGCCTGTTTTACATTTGTTTTATTTGCAAGGTGACCATACTGGGTCTGAATGACATGGCTGAAAAGTGTTTCTAACCTGGCATTGGTGAAGGCTGGCAGGCTACCAAGAAAGCCCTAGGCCAACACAGCCACATAGGCCCTGTGTTCGAAGCCCGGTCCTAACCCCTACCAATGCAGGGAGATCCTAAGAGCCTGGTTCCTATGCATAGGAATAACGATGGAAGGTTATGAATGTCAAGGTTGTATTAGTTGTTCCTGAATGATACTATTATAAAACTAAACAGAGTGATTTTAGGAGGCCAATGGATTTTAATGGATATTTTTTGACACATTAAAGGAATACTATTAATTACATGGATGCAATAGTTTCAAGACTGTAGTTGATTTAATTAATATTTCATTAAGGATGAAAATGAAAATATTAATTACATGGAGGCATAATAAATACCCAAGAATTGCTAGGAATGTAGTTCATTTAACTGAAGAATGTATAGACATCTCTGGCACTCTTTAAAGATCTATATTTATTTGTGTAGTACCATCTGCATGTCAATTTCTTCTTATTTTGTCAACCCCAGGGGCTCGATCTCAGGTGCTGGGAACTTCTTGTAAGCTCTATATGCCACAGGCTGGTGTGCTGCAACTCACCCATTCATGAATTGGGCCTTGCAGGCTATGAGTTCAGATGCCAGCACTCACAAAAATTGAATGGTGGAGTAAGAAGCCTAAGGTGACACATGTTTTCCTTTTCTGTGAAATTCCTGGGTGTTAGGTATGAAGTTTCATACATAGGCAAAGCTATATCCTATGTAATACATGTAGTAAATGTTTCATGTGTAATGAGTCAATAAAATAAATGGTAAATAAATGAATAAAACAAAAAATAAAATGAATAACTACACTAAGTGCAATATGGAGTCAACATACAGGGCTCGATCTCAGGGCCTGGGAACTGCCTGCAGCTGAATTGGCTAGAGGCTCCTGTGCTGGCAGTCACCCATTCATGAGCTGAGCCTCTAGGCCCTGAGTTTAGATTCCAGCACTGACAAAAATGTAATCATGGAGTGAGAAGCCGAGTGAGACAGGTTTTCCTATTCTTTGAAAGTGTTCGGTGACAGGTAGGATGTATAAATTTTTTGCAAATCTATATGCTATGAAATAGGATGTCACAAATGTAAGAAATGACATAGGTGGAAGAAAAACAGATTGAATTAGTAGTGAATCATTCTGGGATAAAATTAGGCACAATAATTATAGAACTTGGATTAAGTTTAATTAATATTTTATTGAGCATTAAGAGAATAAAAATTATATGGAGACATAATTAAATACTTAATAATTTGTAGTAACACACGATGCATAATTTAATTTGTCTCATTTATGAAATATGTAATTATATGTATGGATGTATGTACATATATGATAAATAATTACAGGATATTGAGTAATTATTAATTAATGCTTTATTAATTGTTCAACTGGGACACATCATTAAATGGAGACATAATTTAAAACCTAATAATTGGTAGTAATATTATCTATAATTCAGTAATATACAGACATCTCTCCTTTTGTGTATATAATACGTATATACAGGAAGCTCTATCTATTTATACCTCGCTCACTCCTGGGGCTTGATGGTTGAGTGCTCACCTAGTAAGCAAGAAGCCGTGGGTTGCATTTCTCAATGCCACATAAACAGAAAATCCAGAAGTTCTGCTGTTTTTCAATCAATTGAATGCTAGCCTGGAGCACCAACACTTAGGGACATTTTCTAAGCCCTTACTCAAGCCCCAGGACTGCCGCCAAAAAAAGGTATAATGTTCTACCTGCAATGATATAAGGACAGGACTTCAAATACATCATCACAGAGCAAGCTATGAGTCTGGCGCTGATAGCTGCCACCTATCCTGACTTAGCCATATGTATACCGCTGCAACCCAGCTGCACGGAACCAGATGCTGATGGCTGGCTTAACCCCATCATCCTAGCTGTTTGGGGGCTTTAAAATCCAGCCGTGGCAGGAAGTCTGTGACACTCTTTAAAATGTGGCTCCTAGTGGCAGAGCTCTAACCCTGAGCAAATGTTATTAGAACAGTATGCACATGCTTTGAGTTCAAGCCTCATGGGTAACCCCCCTCACAAAAAACACCCCTCTAAACCATTAGATGTGATCTTGTGTGGTTGGTGAAATGTTCCTCAATGAAGGGTGATACTGATGAAACCACCCTAATTCTAATGACAATTTGTGGAATAGCGCTATGTGCTGAGCCCTTCATAGGGTGTTCTGTGCTGAGTCTTGCACAGGGTGCTATGTGCTGAGTCCTTTACAGGGTGCTGTGTGCTGAGTCATGCAAAGAGTGTCACGTGCTGTGTCTTTCACAGGGTTCATTCATTCATCTGGTCCTTGTAAGAGCTCCACAACTGAGATGATTTTGCAGACAAAAAATGTGATATATATATAGAATTCCGTATTATACACACACACACACACACACACACACACACACACACATATATATATATATATATTATGGAATTCTATGCCTCCATAAGAAAAAATGACATTGCCACATTTGTTAAAAAATGGAAAGACTTGGAAAAAATTATATTAATTGAAGTAAGACAGGCTCAAAGAAACATAGGTCCCATGGTTTTCCTTATTTGCAATAACTAGTATAGGCCTGAGACAAGCAGAAAATGTCAGATATGTTGCTCTTAGGTTAAATGAACCACACCGTAAGGATTCAAATACTTTTTCTTTCATGGATAGCCCTCAACCACGTGGAGCCAAGGACCCCCTTGCAGCAGAGTGCCACAGCCTAGGGGTCTATAGCTGAGATCTGTCATCCTGCCATCTCAGGAAGTTGAGATCTGAGGATCTGGGTTCCAAAATATCTCAGACACAAAAGGTCCCATGAGACTATTATCTGCAATTGACCACTAAGAAACCTGAAGTGGAAGTTTGGTGCTTGTGGCTCATGCCTGTCATACTAGCTACTCAGCAGGATGAGATCTGAGGATCATGGTTCAAAGCTAGTCTGGGGCAGGAAAGTCCTTGAAACACTGAACTCCAATGAACCACAAGGAAATCTGATGTGGTGCTGTGGCTCAAGTGGTAGAGCACTAGACTTGAGCTGAGGCACTCAAGGACAGCACCCAGGTCCAGACTTTAACTGCTACAACAGAAAACAACAACAAAAAGAAAAAGACAGAAACTAACAAACCTGAAGTAGAGGGCTGGGAATGGGCCTTAGGGGTTGAGTGCTTTGCATATATGAAACCCTGGGCATGATTTCTCAAGACCACATCACTAGAAAAAAGCCTGAAGTGTCTCTGTGGCTCAAGTAGGAGAGAGATATCCTTGTACAAGAGAAACTAGGTACACTGCTTAGGTCCAATGTTCAATCTCCAGGACTGGTGTATGCATGCATGCACACGGACACACACACACACACACACACACACACACACACACACACACACACACACACACACAGACTAGAAGTGAAGCTGTGACACCAAATGGTAGAGCACTGGGCTTCTGCACTGTGCTCATGTTCAGCACCCAGGCCCTGTGTTCAACCCCAAAACCTACCCACCCAGGGCAAAACTAGGAGAGGTCAAATGTTTCAAAATATGATGAGCTTCACCAACCTTAGATGACAGGAAGCTTTGTGATATCTGACATGTGCTTGGATTTCCCAAGGTTCCAAAAACCTTGGAGAGGCATCATAGGCCCATCATGGACAGCAATTAAACATGTCATTAGGTTCAGTGCCCTAGTTGTCTGCCAGAAGGACTATAGTCTATAGTCTCACAAAGGCAAGATAAGTGCAGGGAACTTGGCCTGCCAAGGCTGGTGGCATAAATGAAGGCTTCCTGTCAAAACAGAGCACTGGTGAGAGAGATAGCTTGGGGTACAAAGAAGCCTTTTTCTCCTGACCTTCAGTGCCTACCCACACTCATCCTCACTAGTTGGCCCAGATGGAGTTGTTTGTTTCACCGCTGTACAGGGGTGAGGCCTTTTGTCTGCCTGTCCAGACAATTAGAGACTTCTTCCAACAGGCATGGGATGCAGAGAAACCCTCAGGGTACACTGGGAACAGTGAGGGGAGCCCCCGAACATGCAATGTCTAGAAAGCCCTTTCTGTGCCATGAAATCATTGTATTGAAAACAAATTTCCTAGTTCAGTGCCATTCATCATAGCTACTCTGGAGATTCACCTATAGGGATACATCCATCCATGTACAATACATGGAGCTACACCGTCTTTTTTTTTGGTGGGCGGCAGTTCCTGGGGTTGGACATTAACCCTAGCTGTTGTCCCTGAACTCCTTTTGCTCAGAGGTAGCACATTAAAATTGAGTCACAGCCCCAATTCTGGGTTTTTCTCT